>NW_027478787.1:0-300000 GCF_051014685.1 Ptiloglossa arizonensis | reverse complement strand
TATTTCTTCGTTTATCCATTTATTTCTCCGATTCTCCGTTTCTTTCTTCGTTACTCCGTTTCTTTCATCGAATCTCCGTTTCTTTCTTCGTTTCTCCGTTTCTTTCTTCGTTTCTCCGTTTCTTTCTTCGTTTCTCCGTTTCTTTCTTCGTTTCTTCGTTTCTTTCTTCGTTTCTCTGTTTCCTTGATCGTTTCTCCGTTTAATTCTTCGTTTCTCCATTTATTTCTCCGTTTCTCCGTTTCTTTGCTCGTTTCTCCGTTTCTTTGTTCGTTTCTCCGTTTCTTTCTTCGTTTCCCCGTTTCTTTCTTCGTTTCTCCGTTTCTTTCTTTGTTTCTCCGTTTCTTTCTTCGTTTCTCCGGTTCTTTCTTCGTTTCTCCGTTTATTTCTTCGTCTCTCCATTTATTTCTCCGTTTCTCCGTTTCTTTCTTCGTTTCTCCGTTTCCTTGTTCGTTTCTCCGTTTATATCTTCGTTTCTCCATTTATTTCTCCGTTTCTCCGTTTCTTTCTTCGTTTCTCCGTTTCTCCGTTGCTTTCTTCGTTTCTCCGTTTCTTTCTTCGTTTCTCCGGTTCTTTCTTCGTTCCTCCGTTTCTTTCTTCGTTTCTCCGTTTCTTTCTTCGTTTCACCGTTTCTTTGTTCGTTTCTCCGTTTCTTTCTCCGTTTCTCGGTTTATTTCTTCGTTTATGCATTTATTTCTCCGTTTCTCCGTTTCTTTCTTCGTTACTCCGTTTCTTTCATCGAATCTCCGTTTCTTTCTTCGTTTCTCCGTTTCTTTCTTCGTTTATCCGTTCCTTTCTTCGTTTCTCCGTTTATTTCTTCGTTTCTCCATTTATTTCTCCGTTTCTCCGTTTCTTTCTTCGTTTCTCCGTTTCCTTGTTCGTTTCTCTGTTTATATCTTCGTTTCTCCATTTATTTCTCCGTTTCTCCGTTTCTTTGTTCGTTTCTCCGTTTCTTTGTTCGTTTCTCCGTTTCTTTCTTCGTTTCTCCGTTTCTTTCTTCGTTTCTCCGTTTCTTTGTTCGTTTCTCCGTTTCTTTCTCCGTTTCTCGGTTAATTTCTTCGTTTCTCCATTTATTTCTCCGTTTCTCCGTTTCTTTCTTCGTTTCTCGGTGTCTTTCTTGGTTTCTCCGTTTCTTTCTTCGTTTCTCCGTTTATTTCTTCGTTTCTCCATTTATTTCACCGTTTCTCCGTTTCTTTCTTCGTTACTCCGTTTCTTTCATCGTATCTCCGTTTCTTTCTTCGTTTCTCCGTTTCTTTCTTCGTTTCTCCGTTTCTTTCTTCGTTCCTTCGTTTCTTTCTTCGTTTCTCGGTTTCCTTGTTCGTTTCTCCGTTTATTTCTTCGTTTCTCCATTTATTTCTCCGTTTCTCCGCTTCTTTGCTTGTTTCTCCGTTTCTTTGTTCGTTTCTCCGTTACTTTCTTCGTTTCCCCGTTTCTTTCTTCGTTTCTCCGTTTCTTTCATCGTTTCTCCGTTTCTTCCTTCGTTTCTCCGTTTCTTTCTTCGTATCTCCGTTTCTTTCTTCGTTTCTCCGTTTCTTTCTTCGTTTCTCCATTTCTTTCTTCGATTCTCCATTTCTTTCTTCGTTTCTCCGTTTCTTTCTCCGTTTCTCCGTTTATTTCTTCGTTTCTCCATTTATTTCTCCGTTTCTTTCTTCGTTTCTCCGATTCTTTGTTCGATTCTCCGTTTCGTTGTTCGTCTCTCCGTTTCTCTGTTCGCTTCTCCGTTTCTTTCTCCGTTTCTCGGTTTATTTCTTTGTTTCTCCATTTATTTCTCCGTTTCTTTCTTCGTTTCTTCGCTTCTTTCTTCGTTACTCCGTTTCGTTCTTCGTTTCTCCGTTTCTGTCTTCGTTTCGCCGTTTCTTTCTTCGTTTCTCCGTTTATTTCTACGTTTCTCCATTTATTTCTCCGTTTCTCCGTTTCTTGATCCGTTGCTCCGGTTCTTTCTTCGTTTCTCCGTTTATTTCTTCGTTTCTCCATTTATTTCTCCGTTTCTGCGTTTCTTTCTTCGTTTCTCCGTTTCTTTGTTCGTTTCTCCGTTTCTTTCTTCGTTTCTCCGGTTCATTCTTCGTTTCTCCGTTTCTTTCTTCGTTTCTCCGTTTCTTTCTTCGTTTCTCCGTTTCTTTGTTCGTTTCTCCGTTTCTTTCTCCGCTTCTCGGTTTATTTCTTCGTTTCTCCATTTATTTCTCCGTTTCTCCGTTTCTTCCTCCGTTCCTCCGTTTCTTTCTTCGTTTCTTTCTTCGTTTCACCGTTTATTTCTTCGTTTCTCCATTTATTTCTCCGTTTCTCCATTTATTTCTCCTTTTCTCCGTTTCTTTCTCCGTTCCTCCGTTTCTTTCTTCGTTTCTTTCTTCGTTTCACCGTTTATTTCTTCGTTTCTCCGTTTCTGTCTTCGTTTCTCCGTTTATTTCTTCGTTTCTCCATTTATTTCTCCGTCTCTCCGTTTCTTTCTTCGTTACTCCGTTTCTTTCATCGAATCTCCGTTTCTTTCTTCGTTTCTCCGTTTCTTTCTTTGTTTCGCCGTTCCTTTCTTCGTTTCTCCGTTTATTTCTTCGTTTTTCCATTTATTTCTCCATCTTTCCGTTTCATTCTTCGTTTGTCCGTTTCCTTGTTCGTTTCTCCGTTTATTTCTTCGTTTCTCCATTTATTTCTCCGTTTCTCCGTTTCTTTCTCCGTTTCTCCGTTTCTTTCTTCGTTTCTCCGTTTCTTTCTTCGTTTCTCCGTTTATTTCTTCGTTTCTCCATTTATTTCTCCGATTCTCCGTTTCTTTCTTCGTTACTCCGTTTCTTTCATCGAATCTCCGTTTCTTTCTTCGTTTCTCCGTTTCTTTCTTCGTTTCTCCGTTCCTTTCTTCGTTTCTCCGTTTATTTCTTCGTTTCTCCATTTATTTCTCCGTTTCTCCGTTTCTTTGTTCGTTTCTCCGTTTCTTTGTTCGTTTCTCCGTTTCTTTGTTCGTTTCTCCGGTTCTTTCTTCGTTTCTCCGTTTCTTTCTTCGTTTCTCCGTTTCTTTCTTCGTTTCTCCGTTTCTTTGTTCGTTTCTCCGTTTCTTTCTCCGTTTCTCGGTTAATTTCTTCGTTTCTCCATTTATTTCTCCGTTTCTCCGTTTCTTTCTTCGTTTCTCCGTTTCTTTCTTCGTTTCTCCGTTTCTTTCTTCGTTTCTCCGTTTATTTCTTCGTTTCTCCATTTATTTCTCCGTTTCTCCGTTTCTTTCTTCGTTACTCCGTTTCTTTCATCGAATCTCGGTTTCTTTCTTCGTTTCTCCGTTTCTTTCTTCGTTTCGCCGTTCCTTTCTTCGTTTCTCCGTTTATTTCTTCGTTTCTCCATTTATTTCTCCGTTTCTCCGTTTCATTCTTCATTTGTCCGTTTCCTTGTTCGTTTCTCCGTTTATTTCTTCGTTTCTCCATCTATTTCTCCGTTTCTCCGTTTCTTTCTCCGTTCCTCCGTTTCTTTCTCCGTTTCTTTCTTCGTTTCACCGTTTATTTCTTCGTTTCTCCATTTATTTCTCCGTTTCTCCGTTTCTTTCTTCGTTTCTCCGTTTCTTTCATCGAATCTCCGTTTCTTTCTTCGTTTCTCCATTTATTTCTCCGTTTCTCCGTTTCTTTCTTCGTTTCTCCGTTTCCTTGTTCGTTTCTCCGTTTCTTTGTTCGTTTCTCCGGTTCTTTCTTCGTTTCTCCGTTTCATTCTTCGTTTCTCCGTTTCTTTCTTCGTTTCTCCGTTTCTTTGTTCGTTTCTCCGTTTCTTTCTCCGTTTCTCGGTTAATTTCTTCGTTTCTCCATTTATTTCTCCCTTTCTCCGTTTCTTTCTTCGTTTCTCCGTTTATTTCTTCGTTTCTCCATTTATTAATCCGTTTCTCCGTTTCTTTCTTCGTTTCTCCGTTTCTTTGTTCGCTTCTCCGTTTCTTTCTTCGTTTCTCCGTTTATTTCTTCGTTTCTCCATTTATTTCTCCGTTTCTCCGTTTCTTTCTCCGTTTCTCCGTTTCTTTCTTCGTTTCTCCGTTTCCTTGTTCGTTTCTCCGTTTATTTCTTCGTTTCTCCATTTATTTCTCCGTTTCTCCGTTTCTTTCTTCGTGTCTCCGTTTCTTTGTTCGTTTCTCCGGTTCTTTCTTCGTTTCTCCGTTTCTTTCTTCGTTTCTCCGTTTCTTTCTTCGTTTCTCCGTTTCTTTCTTCGTTTCTCCGTTTGTTTCTCCGTTTCTCGGTTAATTTCTTCGTTTCTCCATTTATTTCTCCGTTTCTCCGTTTCTTTCTTCGTTTCTCCGTTTCTTTCATCGAATCTCCGTTTCTTTCTTCGTTTCTCCATTTATTTCTCCGTTTCTCCGTTTCTTTCTTCGTGTCTCCGTTTCTTTGTTCGTTTCTCCGGTTCTTTCTTCGTTTCTCCGTTTCTTTCTTCGTTTCTCCGTTTCTTTCTTCGTTTCACCGTTTATTTCTTCGTTTATCCATTTATTTCTCCGTTTCTCCGTTTCTTTCTTCGTTACTCCGTTTCTTTCATCGTACCTCCGTTTCTTTCTTCGTTTCTCCGTTTATTTCTTCGTTTCCCATTTATTTCTCCGTTTCTACGTTTCTTTGTTCGTTTCTCCGTTTCTTTGTTCGTTTCTCCGTTTCTTTCTTCGTTTCTCCGGTTCTTTCTTCGTTTCTCCTGTTCTTTCTTCGTTTCTCCGTTTCTTTCTTCGTTTCTCCGTTTCTTTCTTCGTTTCTCCGTTCCCTTATTCGTTTCTCCGTTTATTTCTTCGTTTCTCCATTTATTTCTCCGTTTCTCCGTTTCTTTCTTCGTTTGTCCGTTTCCTTGTTCGTTTCTCCGTTTATTTCTTCGTTTCTCCATTTATTTCTCCGTTTCTCCGTTTGTTTCTTCGTTTCTCCGTTTCTTTCATCGAATCTCCGTTTCTTTCTTCGTTTCACCGTTTATTTCTTCGTTTCTCCGTTTCTGTCTTCGTTTCTCCGTTTATTTCTTCGTTTCTCCATTTATTTCTCCGTCTCTCCGTTTCTTTCTTCGTTACTCCGTTTCTTTCATCGAATCTCCGTTTCTTTCTTCGTTTCTCCGTTTCTTTCTTTGTTTCGCCGTTCCTTTCTTCGTTTCTCCGTTTATTTCTTCGTTTTTCCATTTATTTCTCCATCTTTCCGTTTCATTCTTCGTTTGTCCGTTTCCTTGTTCGTTTCTCCGTTTATTTCTTCGTTTCTCCATTTATTTCTCCGTTTCTCCGTTTCTTTCTCCGTTTCTCCGTTTCTTTCTTCGTTTCTCCGTTTCTTTCTTCGTTTCTCCGTTTATTTCTTCGTTTCTCCATTTATTTCTCCGATTCTCCGTTTCTTTCTTCGTTACTCCGTTTCTTTCATCGAATCTCCGTTTCTTTCTTCGTTTCTCCGTTTCTTTCTTCGTTTCTCCGTTCCTTTCTTCGTTTCTCCGTTTATTTCTTCGTTTCTCCATTTATTTCTCCGTTTCTCCGTTTCTTTGTTCGTTTCTCCGTTTCTTTGTTCGTTTCTCCGTTTCTTTGTTCGTTTCTCCGGTTCTTTCTTCGTTTCTCCGTTTCTTTCTTCGTTTCTCCGTTTCTTTCTTCGTTTCTCCGTTTCTTTGTTCGTTTCTCCGTTTCTTTCTCCGTTTCTCGGTTAATTTCTTCGTTTCTCCATTTATTTCTCCGTTTCTCCGTTTCTTTCTTCGTTTCTCCGTTTCTTTCTTCGTTTCTCCGTTTCTTTCTTCGTTTCTCCGTTTATTTCTTCGTTTCTCCATTTATTTCTCCGTTTCTCCGTTTCTTTCTTCGTTACTCCGTTTCTTTCATCGAATCTCGGTTTCTTTCTTCGTTTCTCCGTTTCTTTCTTCGTTTCGCCGTTCCTTTCTTCGTTTCTCCGTTTATTTCTTCGTTTCTCCATTTATTTCTCCGTTTCTCCGTTTCATTCTTCATTTGTCCGTTTCCTTGTTCGTTTCTCCGTTTATTTCTTCGTTTCTCCATCTATTTCTCCGTTTCTCCGTTTCTTTCTCCGTTCCTCCGTTTCTTTCTCCGTTTCTTTCTTCGTTTCACCGTTTATTTCTTCGTTTCTCCATTTATTTCTCCGTTTCTCCGTTTCTTTCTTCGTTTCTCCGTTTCTTTCATCGAATCTCCGTTTCTTTCTTCGTTTCTCCATTTATTTCTCCGTTTCTCCGTTTCTTTCTTCGTTTCTCCGTTTCCTTGTTCGTTTCTCCGTTTCTTTGTTCGTTTCTCCGGTTCTTTCTTCGTTTCTCCGTTTCATTC
Organism: Ptiloglossa arizonensis; assembly: GCF_051014685.1. Classification (NCBI taxonomy): domain Eukaryota; kingdom Metazoa; phylum Arthropoda; class Insecta; order Hymenoptera; family Colletidae; genus Ptiloglossa; species Ptiloglossa arizonensis. Next base: position 293,795 of record NW_027478787.1, on the reverse strand, counting down.
TTCGTTTCTCCGTTTCTTTCTTCGTTTCTCCGTTTCTTTGTTCGTTTCTCCGTTTCTTTCTCCGTTTCTCGGTTAATTTCTTCGTTTCTCCATTTATTTCTCCCTTTCTCCGTTTCTTTCTTCGTTTCTCCGTTTATTTCTTCGTTTCTCCATTTATTAATCCGTTTCTCCGTTTCTTTCTTCGTTTCTCCGTTTCTTTGTTCGCTTCTCCGTTTCTTTCTTCGTTTCTCCGTTTATTTCTTCGTTTCTCCATTTATTTCTCCGTTTCTCCGTTTCTTTCTCCGTTTCTCCGTTTCTTTCTTCGTTTCTCCGTTTCCTTGTTCGTTTCTCCGTTTATTTCTTCGTTTCTCCATTTATTTCTCCGTTTCTCCGTTTCTTTCTTCGTGTCTCCGTTTCTTTGTTCGTTTCTCCGGTTCTTTCTTCGTTTCTCCGTTTCTTTCTTCGTTTCTCCGTTTCTTTCTTCGTTTCTCCGTTTCTTTCTTCGTTTCTCCGTTTGTTTCTCCGTTTCTCGGTTAATTTCTTCGTTTCTCCATTTATTTCTCCGTTTCTCCGTTTCTTTCTTCGTTTCTCCGTTTCTTTCATCGAATCTCCGTTTCTTTCTTCGTTTCTCCATTTATTTCTCCGTTTCTCCGTTTCTTTCTTCGTGTCTCCGTTTCTTTGTTCGTTTCTCCGGTTCTTTCTTCGTTTCTCCGTTTCTTTCTTCGTTTCTCCGTTTCTTTCTTCGTTTCACCGTTTATTTCTTCGTTTATCCATTTATTTCTCCGTTTCTCCGTTTCTTTCTTCGTTACTCCGTTTCTTTCATCGTACCTCCGTTTCTTTCTTCGTTTCTCCGTTTATTTCTTCGTTTCCCATTTATTTCTCCGTTTCTACGTTTCTTTGTTCGTTTCTCCGTTTCTTTGTTCGTTTCTCCGTTTCTTTCTTCGTTTCTCCGGTTCTTTCTTCGTTTCTCCTGTTCTTTCTTCGTTTCTCCGTTTCTTTCTTCGTTTCTCCGTTTCTTTCTTCGTTTCTCCGTTCCCTTATTCGTTTCTCCGTTTATTTCTTCGTTTCTCCATTTATTTCTCCGTTTCTCCGTTTCTTTCTTCGTTTGTCCGTTTCCTTGTTCGTTTCTCCGTTTATTTCTTCGTTTCTCCATTTATTTCTCCGTTTCTCCGTTTGTTTCTTCGTTTCTCCGTTTCTTTCATCGAATCTCCGTTTCTTTCTTCGTTTCTCCGTTTCTCCGTTCCTTTCTTCGTTTCTCCGTTTATTTCTTCGTTTCTCCATTTATTTCTCCGTTTCTCCGTTTCTTTCTTCGTTTCTCCGTTTCCTTGTTCGTTTCTCCGTTTATTTCTTCGTTTCTCCATTTATTTCTCCGTTTCTCCGTTTCTTTCTTCGTGTCTCCGTTTCTTTCTTCGTTTGTCCGTTTCTTTCTTCGTTTCTCCGGTTCTTTCTTCGTTTCTCCTGTTCTTTCTTCGTTTCTCCGTTTCTTTCTTCGTTTCTCCGTTTCTTTCTTCGTTTCTCCGTTCCTTTCTTCGTTTCTCCGTTTATTTCTTCGTTTCTCCATTTATTTCTCCGTTTCTCCGTTTCTTTCTTCGTTTCTCCGTTTCTTTCTTCGTTTCTTTGTTCGTTTCTCCGTTTCTTTGTTCGTTTCTCCGGTTCTTTCTTCGTTTCTCCGTTTCTTTCTTCGTTTCTCCGTTTCTTTCTTCGTTTCTCCGTTTCTTTGTTCGTTTCTCCGTTTGTTTCTCCGTTGCTCGGTTAATTTCTTCGTTTCTCCATTTATTTCTCCGTTTCTCCGTTTCTTTCTTCGTTTCTCCGTTTCCTTGTTCGTTTCTCCGTTTATTTCTTCGTTTCTCCATTTATTTCTCCGTTTCTCCGTTTCTTTCTTCGTGTCTCCGTTTCTTTGTTTGTTTCTCCGTTTCTTTCATCGTTTCTCGGGTTCTTTCTTCGTTTCTCCGTTTCTTTCTTCGTTTCTCCGTTTCTTTCTTCGTTTCTCCGTTTCTTTCTTCGTTTCTCCGTTTCTTTGTTCGTTTCTCCGTTTCTTTAAAGTTTCTCGGTTAATTTCTTCGTTTCTCCATTGTTTTCTCCGTTTCTCCGTTTCTTTCTTCGTTTCTCCGTTTCTTTCTTCGTTTCTTTCTTTGTTTCTCCGTTTATTTCTTCGTTTATCCATTTATTTCTCCGTTTCTCCGTTTCTTTCTTCGTTACTCCTTTTCTTTCATCGAATCTCCGTTTCTTTCTTCGTTTCTCCGTTTCTTTCTTCGTTTCGCCGTTCCTTTCTTCGTTTCTCCGTTTCTTTGTTTGTTTCTCCGTTTCTTTGTTCGTTTCTCCGGTTCTTTCTTCGTTTCTACTATTCTTTCTTCGTTTCTCCGTTTCTTTCTTCGTTTCTCCGTTTCTTTGTTCGTTTCTCCGTTTCTTTCTCCGTTTCTCGGTTAATTTCTTCGTTTCTCCATTTATTTCTCCGTTTCTCCGTTTCTTTCTTCGTTACTCCGTTTCTTTCATCGAATCTCCGTTTCTTTCTTCGTTTCTCCGTTTCTTTCTTCGTTTCTCCGTTCCTTTCTTCGTTTCTCCGTTTATTTCTTCGTTTCTCCATTTATTTCTCCGATTCTCCGTTTCTTTCTTCGTTTCTCCGTTTCTTTCTTCGTTTCTCCGTTTCTTTCTTCGTTTCTCCGTTTATTTCTTCGTTTATCCATTTATTTCTCCGTTTCTCCGTTTCTTTCTTCGTTACTCCGGTTCTTTCATCGAATCTCCGTTTCTTTCTTCGTTTCTCCGTTTCTTTCTTCGTTTCTCCGTTCCTTTCTTCGTTTCTCCGTTTATTTCTTCGTTTCTCCATTTATTTCTCCGTTTCTCCGTTTCTTTCTTCGTTTCTCCGTTTCCTTGTTCGTTTCTACGTTTATTTCTTTGTTTCTCCATTTATTTCTCCGTTTCTCCGTTTCGTTCTTCGTTTCTCCGTTTCTTTGTTTGTTTCTCCGTTTCTTTGTTCGTTTCTCCGGTTCTTTCTTCTTTTCTACTATTCTTTCTTCGTTTCTCCGTTTCTTTCTTCGTTTCTCCGTTTCTTTGTTCGTTTCTCCGTTTCTTTCTCCGTTTCTCGGTTAATTTGTTCGTTTCTCCATTTATTTCTCCGTTTCTCCGTTTCTTTCTACGTTACTCCGTTTCTTTCATCGAATCTCCGTTTCTTTCTTCGTTTCTCCGTTTCTTTCTTCGTTTCTCCGTTCCTTTCTTCGTTTCTCCGTTTATTTCTTCGTTTCTCCATTTATTTCTCCGTTTCTCCGTTTCTTTCTTCGTTTCTCCGTTTCCTTGTTCGTTTCTCCGTTTATTTCTTCGTTTCTCCATTTATTTCTCCGTTTCTCCGTTTCTTTCTTCGTTTCTCCGTTTCTTTGTTCATTTCTCCGTTTCTTTCATCGTTTCTCCGTTTCTTTCTTCGTTTCTCCGTTTCTTTCTTCGTTTCTCCGTTTCTTTCTTCGTTTCTCCGTTTCTTTGTTCGCTTCTCCGTTTCTTTCTTCGTTTCTCCGTTTCTTTCCTCGTTTCTCCGTTTCTTTCTTCGTTTCTCCATTTATTTCTCCGTTTCTACGTTTCTTTGTTCGTTTCTCCGTTTCTTTGTTCGTTTCTCCGTTTCTTTCTTCGTTTCTCCGTTTCTTTCTTCGTGTCCCCGTTTCTTTCTTCGTTTCTCCGTTTCTTTCTTCGTTTCTCCGTTTATTTGTACGTATCTCCGTTTCTTTCTTCGTTTCTCCGTTTCTTTCTTCGTTTCTCCGTTTCTTTCTTCGTTTCTCCGTTTCCTGGTTCGTTTCTCCGTTTATTTCTTCGTTTCTCCATTTATTTCTCCGTTTCTCCGTTTCTTTCTTCGTTACTCCGTTTCTTTCATCGTATCTCCGTTTCTTTCTTTGTTTCTCCGTTTCTTTCTTCGTTTCTCCGTTTCTTTCTTCGTTTCTTCGTTTCTTTCTTCGTTTCTCGGTTTCCTTGTTCGTTTCTCCGTTTATTTCTTCGTTTCTCCATTTATTTCTCCGTTTCTACGTTTCTTTGTTCGTTTCTCCGTTTCTTTGTTCGTTTCTCCGTTTCTTTCTTCGTTTCTCCGTTTCTTTCTTCGTTTCTCCGTTTCTTTCTTCGTTTCTCCGTTTCTTTGTTCGTTTCTCCGGTTCTTTCTTCGTTTCTCCGTTTCTTTCTTCGTTTCTCCGGTTCTTTCTTCGTTTCTCCTGTTCTTTCTTCGTTTCTCCGTTTCTTTCTTCGTTTCTCCGTTTCTTTGTTCGTTTCTCCGTTCCTTTGTCCGTTTCTCGGTTTATTTCTTCGTTTCTCCGGTTCTTTCTTCGTTTCTCCTTTTCTTTCTTCGTTTCTCCGTTTCTTTCTTCGTTTCTCCGTTTCTTTGTTCGTTTCTCCGTTCCTTTCTCCGTTTCTCGGTTTATTTCTTCGTTTCTCCATTTATTTCTCCGTTTCTCCGTTTCTTTCTCCGATCCTCCGTTTCTTTCTTCGTTTCTTTCTTCGTTTCACCGTTTATTTCTTCGTTTCTCCATTTATTTCTCCGTTTCTCCGTTTCATTCTTCGTTTCTCCTCTTCTTTCTTCGTTTCTCCGTTTCTTTCTTCGTTTCTCCGTTTCTTTCTTCGTTTCTCCGTTTCTTTGTTCGTTTCTCCGTTTCTTTCTCCGTTTCTCGGTTTATTTCTTCGTTTCTCCGTTTCTTTCTTCGTTTCTCCGTTTCTTTCTTCGTTTCTTTTTTCGTTTCTCCGTTTCTTTGTTCGTTTCTCCGGTTCTTTCTTCGTTTCTAAGTTTCTTTCTTCGTTTCTCCGTTTCTTTCTTCGTTTCTCCGTTTCTTCGTTCGTTTCTCCGTTTCTTTCTTCGTTTCTCGGTTAATTTCTTCGTTTCTCCATTTATTTCTCCGTTTCTCCGTTTCTTTCTTCGTTTCTCCGTTTCCTTGTTCGTTTCTCCGTTTCTTTCTTCGTTTCTCCGTTTCCTTGTTCGTTTCTCCGTTTATTTCTTCGTTTCTCCATTTATTTCTCCGTTTATCCGTTTCTTTCTTCGTTTGTCCTTTTCCTTGTTCGTTTCTCCGTTTATTTCTTCGTTTCTCCATTTATTTCTCCGTTTCTCCGTTTCTTTCTTCGTGTCTCCGTTTCATTGTGCGCTTCTCCGTTTCTTTCTTCGTTTCTCCGTTTCTTTCTTCGTTTCTCCGTTTCTTTGTTCGTTTCTCCGTTTGTTTCTCCGTTTCTCGGTTAATTTCTTCGTTTCTCCATTTATTTCTCCGTTTCTCCGTTTCTTTCTTCGTTTCTCCGTTTCCTTGTTCGTTTCTCCGTTTATTTCTTCGTTTCTCCATTTATTTCTCCGTTTCTCCGTTTCTTTCTTCGTGTCTCCGTTTCTTTGTTTGTTTCTCCGTTTCTTTCATCGTTTCTCGGGTTCTTTCTTCGTTTCTCCGTTTCTTTCTTCGTTTCTCCGTTTCTTTCTTCGTTTCTCCGTTTCTTTGTTCGTTTCTCCGTTTCTTTAAAGTTTCTCGGTTTATTTCTTCGTTTCTCCATTGTTTTCTCCGTTTCTCCGTTTCTTTCTTCGTTTCTCCGTTTCTTTCTTCGTTTCTTTCTTTGTTTCTCCGTTTATTTCTTCGTTTATCCATTTATTTCTCCGTTTCTCCGTTTCTTTCTTCGTTACTCCGTTTCTTTCATCGAATCTCCGTTTCTTTCTTCGTTTCTCCGTTTCTTTCTTCGTTTCGCCGTTCCTTTCTTCGTTTCTCCGTTTCTTTGTTTGTTTCTCCGTTTCTTTTTTCGTTTCTCCGGTTCTTTCTTCGTTTCTACTATTCTTTCTTCGTTTCTCCGTTTCTTTCTTCGTTTCTCCGTTTCTTTGTTCGTTTCTCCGTTTCTTTCTCCGTTTCTCGGTTAATTTCTTCGTTTCTCCATTTATTTCTCCGTTTCTCCGTTTCTTTCTTCGTTACTCCGTTTCTTTCATCGAATCTCCGTTTCTTTCTTCGTTTCTCCGTTTCTTTCTTCGTTTCTCCGTTCCTTTCTTCGTTTCTCCGTTTATTTCTTCGTTTCTCCATTTATTTCTCCGATTCTCCGTTTCTTTCTTCGTTTCTCCGTTTCTTTCTTCGTTTCTCCGTATCTTTGTTTGTTTCTCCGTTTCTTTCTTCGTTTCTCCGGTTCTTTCTTCGTTTCTACTATTCTTTCTTCGTTTCTCCGTTTCTTTCTTCGTTTCTCCGTTTCTTTGTTCGTTTCTCCGTTTCTTTCTCCGTTTCTCTGTTAATTTGTTCGTTTCTCCATTTATTTCTCCGTTTCTCCGTTTCTTTCTTCGTTACTCCGTTTCTTTCATCGAATCTCCGTTTCTTTCTTCGTTTCTCCGTTTCTTTCTTCGTTTCTCCGTTCCTTTCTTCGTTTCTCCGTTTATTTCTTCGTTTCTCCATTTACTTCTCCGTTTCTCCGTTTCTTTCTTCGTTTCTCCGTTTCCTTGTTCGTTTCTCCTTTTCTTTCTTCGTTTCTCCGTTTCTTTGTTAGCTTCTCCGTTTCTTTCTTCGTTTCTCCGTTTCTTTCCTCGTTTCTCCGTTTCTTTCTTCGTTTCTCCATTTATTTCTCCGTTTCTACGTTTCTTTTTTCGTTTCTCCGTTTCTTTGTTCGTTTCTCCGTTTCTTTCTTCGTTTCTCCGTTTCTTTCTTCGTGTCCCCGTTTCTTTCTTCGTTTCTCCGTTTCTTTCTTCGTTTCTCCGTTTATTTGTACGTATCTCCGTTTCTTTCTTCGTTTCTCCGTTTCTTTCTTCGTTTCTCCGTTTCTTTCTTCGTTTCTCCGTTTCCTGGTTCGTTTCTCCGTTTATTTCTTCGTTTCTCCATTTATTTCTCCGTTTCTCCGTTTCTTTCTTCGTTACTCCGTTTCTTTCATCGTATCTCCGTTTCTTTCTTTGTTTCTCCGTTTCTTTCTTCGTTTCTCCGTTTCTTTCTTCGTTTCTTCGTTTCTTTCTTCGTTTCTCGGTTTCCTTGTTCGTTTCTCCGTTTATTTCTTCGTTTCTCCATTTATTTCTCCGTTTCTACGTTTCTTTGTTCGTTTCTCCGTTTCTTTGTTCGTTTCTCCGTTTCTTTCTTCGTTTCTCCGTTTCTTTCTTCGTTTCTCCGTTTCTTTCTTCGTTTCTCCGTTTCTTGATTCGTTGCTCCGGTTCTTTCTTCGTTTCTCCGGTTCTTTCTTCATTTCTCCTGTTCTTTCTTCGTTTCTCCGTTTCTTTCTTCGTTTCTCCGTTTCATTCTTCGTTTCTCCTCTTCTTTCTTCGTTTCTCCGTTTCTTTCTTCGTTTCTCCGTTTCTTTCTTCGTTTCTCCGTTTCTTTGTTCGTTTCTCCGTTTCTTTCTCCGTTTCTCGGTTTATTTCTTCGTTTCTCCGTTTCTTTCTTCGTTTCTCCGTTTCTTTCTTCGTTTCTTTTTTCGTTTCTCCGTTTCTTTGTTCGTTTCTCCGGTTCTTTCTTCGTTTCTCCGTTTCTTTCTTCGTTTCTCCGTTTCTTTCTTCGTTTCTCCGTTTCTTCGTTCGTTTCTCCGTTTCTTTCTTCGTTTCTCGGTTAATTTCTTCGTTTCTCCATTTATTTCTCCGTTTCTCCGTTTCTTTCTTCGTTTCTCCGTTTCTTTCTTCGTTTCTCCGTTTCCTTGTTCGTTTCTCCGTTTATTTCTTCGTTTCTCCATTTATTTCTCCGTTTATCCGTTTCTTTCTTCGTTTGTCCTTTTCCTTGTTCGTTTCTCCGTTTATTTCTTCGTTTCTCCATTTATTTCTCCGTTTCTCCGTTTCTTTCTTCGTGTCTCCGTTTCATTGTGCGTTTCTCCGTTTCTTTCTTCGTTTCTCCGTTTCTTTCTTCGTTTCTCCGTTTCTTTGTTCGTTTCTCCGTTTGTTTCTCCGTTTCTCGGTTAATTTCTTCGTTTCTCCATTTATTTCTCCGTTTCTCCGTTTCTTTCTTCGTTTCTCCGTTTCCTTGTTCGTTTCTCCGTTTATTTCTTCGTTTCTCCATTTATTTCTCCGTTTCTCCGTTTCTTTCTTCGTGTCTCCGTTTCTTTGTTTGTTTCTCCGTTTCTTTCATCGTTTCTCGGGTTCTTTCTTCGTTTCTCCGTTTCTTTCTTCGTTTCTCCGTTTCTTTGTTCGTTTCTCCGTTTCTTTGTTCGTTTCTCCGTTTCTTTACAGTTTCTCGGTTTATTTCTTCGTTTCTCCATTGTTTTCTCCGTTTCTCCGTTTCTTTCTTCGTTTCTCCGTTTCTTTCTTCGTTTCTTTCTTTGTTTCTCCGTTTATTTCTTCGTTTATCCATTTATTTCTCCGTTTCTCCGTTTCTTTCTTCGTTACTCCGTTTCTTTCATCGAATCTCCGTTTCTTTCTTCGTTTCTCCGTTTCTTTCTTCGTTTCGCCGTTCCTTTCTTCGTTTCTCCGTTTCTTTGTTTGTTTCTCCGTTTCTTTGTTCGTTTCTCCGGTTCTTTCTTCGTTTCTACTATTCTTTCTTCGTTTCTCCGTTTCTTTCTTCGTTTCTCCGTTTCTTTGTTCGTTTCTCCGTTTCTTTCTCCGTTTCTCGGTTAATTTCTTCGTTTCTCCATTTATTTCTCCGTTTCTCCGTTTCTTTCTTCGTTACTCCGTTTCTTTCATCGAATCTCCGTTTCTTTCTTCGTTTCTCCGTTTCTTTCTTCGTTTCTCCGTTCCTTTCTTCGTTTCTCCGTTTATTTCTTCGTTTCTCCATTTATTTCTCCGATTCTCCGTTTCTTTCTTCGTTTCTCCGTTTCTTTCTTCGTTTCTCCGTTTCTTTCTTCGTTTCTCCGTTTCTTGCTTCGTTTCTCCGTTTATTTCTTCGTTTATCCATTTATTTCTCCGTTTCTCCGTTTCTTTCTTCGTTACTCCGGTTCTTTCATCGAATCTCCGTTTCTTTCTTCGTTTCTCCGTTTCTTTCTTCGTTTCTCCGTTCCTTTCTTCGTTTCTCCGTTTATTTCTTCGTTTCTCCATTTATTTCTCCGTTTCTCCGTTTCTTTCTGCGTTTCTCCGTTTCCTTGTTCGTTTCTACGTTTATTTCTTTGTTTCTCCATTTATTTCTCCGTTTCTCCGTTTCTTTCTTCGTTTCTCCGTTTCTTTGTTTGTTTCTCCGTTTCTTTGTTCGTTTCTCCGGTTCTTTCTTCGTTTCTACTATTCTTTCTTCGTTTCTCCGTTTCTTTCTTCGTTTCTCCGTTTCTTTGTTCGTTTCTCCGTTTCTTTCTCCGTTTCTCGGTTAATTTGTTCGTTTCTCCATTTATTTCTCCGTTTCTCCGTTTCTTTCTTCGTTACTCCGTTTCTTTCATCGAATCTCCGTTTCTTTCTTCGTTTCTCCGTTTCTTTCTTCGTTTCTCCGTTCCTTTCTTCGTTTCTCCGTTTATTTCTTCGTTTCTCCGTTTCTTTGTTAGCTTCTCCGTTTCTTTCTTCGTTTCTCCGTTTCTTTCCTCGTTTCTCCGTTTATTTCTTCGTTTCTCCATTTATTTCTCCGTTTCTTTCTTCGTTACTCCGTTTCTTTCATCGTATCTCCGTTTCTTTCTTTGTTTCTCCGTTTCTTTCTTCGTTTCTCCGTTTCTTTCTTCGTTTCATCGTTTCTTTCTTCGTTTCTCGGTTTCCTTGTTCGTTTCTCCGTTTATTTCTTCGTTTCTCCATTTATTTCTCCGTTTCTACGTTTCTTTGTTCGTTTCTCCGTTTCTTTGTTCGTTTCTCCGTTTCTTTCTTCGTTTCTCCGTTTCTTTCTTCGTTTCTCCGTTTCTTTCTTCGTTTCTCCGTTTCTTGATTCGTTGCTCCGGTTCTTTCTTCGTTTCTCCGGTTCTTTCTTCGTTTCTCCTGTTCTTTCTTCGTTTCTCCGTTTCTTTCTTCGTTTCTCCGTTTCATTCTTCGTTTCTCCTCTTCTTTCTTCGTTTCTCCATTTATTTCTCCGTTTCTCCGTTTCTTTCTTCGTTTCTCCGTTTCTTTGTTCATTTCTCCGTTTCTTTCATCGTTTCTCCGTTTCTTTCTTCGTTTCTCCGTTTCTTTCTTCGTTTCTCCGTTTCTTTCTTCGTTTCTCCGTTTCTTTGTTAGCTTCTCCGTTTCTTTCTTCGTTTCTCCGTTTCTTTCCTCGTTTCTCCGTTTCTTTCTTCGTTTCTCCATTTATTTCTCCGTTTCTACGTTTCTTTGTTCGTTTCTCCGTTTCTTTGTTCGTTTCTCCGTTTCTTTCTTCGTTTCTCCGTTTCTTTCTTCGTGTCCCCGTTTCTTTCTTCGTTTCTCCGTTTCTTTCTTCGTTTCTCCGTTTATTTGTACGTATCTCCGTTTCTTTCTTCGTTTCTCCGTTTCTTTCTTCGTTTCTCCGTTTCTTTCTTCGTTTCTCCGTTTCCTGGTTCGTTTCTCCGTTTATTTCTTCGTTTCTCCATTTATTTCTCCGTTTCTCCGTTTCTTTCTTCGTTACTCCGTTTCTTTCATCGTATCTCCGTTTCTTTCTTTGTTTCTCCGTTTCTTTCTTCGTTTCTCCGTTTCTTTCTTCGTTTCTTCGTTTCTTTCTTCGTTTCTCGGTTTCTTTGTTCGTTTCTCCGTTTATTTCTTCGTTTCTCCATTTATTTCTCCGTTTCTACGTTTCTTTGTTCGTTTCTCCGTTTCTTTGTTCGTTTCTCCGTTTCTTTGTTCGTTTCTCCGTTTCTTTCTCCGTTTCTCGGTTAATTTGTTCGTTTCTCCATTTATTTCTCCGTTTCTCCGTTTCTTTCTTCGTTACTCCGTTTCTTTCATCGAATCTCCGTTTCTTTCTTCGTTTCTCCGTTTCTTTCTTCGTTTCTCCGTTTCTTTCTTCGTTTCTCCGTTTCTTTCTTCGTTTCTCCGTTTCTTTGTTAGCTTCTCCGTTTCTTTCTTCGTTTCTCCGTTTCTTTCCTCGTTTCTCCGTTTCTTTCTTCGTTTCTCCATTTATTTCTCCGTTTCTACGTTTCTTTGTTCGTTTCTCCGTTTCTTTGTTCGTTTCTCCGTTTCTTTCTTCGTTTCTCCGTTTCTTTCTTCGTGTCCCCGTTTCTTTCTTCGTTTCTCCGTTTCTTTCTTCGTTTCTCCGTTTATTTGTACGTATCTCCGTTTCTTTCTCCGTTTCTCCGTTTCTTTCTTCGTTTCTCCGTTTCTTTGTTTGTTTCTCCGTTTCTTTGTTCGTTTCTCCGGTTCTTTCTTCGTTTCTACTATTCTTTCATCGTATCTCCGTTTCTTTCTTTGTTTCTCCGTTTCTTTCTTCGTTTCTCCGTTTCTTTCTTCGTTTCTTCGTTTCTTTCTTCGTTTCTCCGTTTCCTTGTTCGTTTCTCCGTTTATTTCTTCGTTTCTCCATTTATTTCTCCGTTTCTCCGTTTCTTTCTTCGTGTCTCCGTTTCTTTGTTTGTTTCTCCGTTTCTTTCATCGTTTCTCGGGTTCTTTCTTCGTTTCTCCGTTTCTTTCTTCGTTTCTCCGTTTCTTTGTTCGTTTCTCCGTTTCTTTCTTCGTTTCTCCGTTTCTTTGTTCGTTTCTCCGTTTCTTTCTCCGTTTCTCCGTTTATTTCTTCGTTTCTCCATTTATTTCTCCGTTTCTCCGTTTCTTTCTTCGTTTCTCCGTTTCTTTTTTCGTTTCTCCGATTGCTTCTTCGATTCCCCGTTTATTTCTTCGTTTCTCCTGTTCTTTCTTCGTTTCTCCGTTTCTTTCTTCGTTTCTCCGTTTCATTCTTCGTTTCTCCTCTTCTTTCTTCGTTTCTCCGTTTCTTTCTTCGTTTCTCCGTTTCTTTCTTCGTTTCTCCGTTTCTTTGTTCGTTTCTCCGTTTCTTTCTCCGTTTCTCCGTTTATTTCTTCGTTTCTCCATTTATTTCTCCGTTTCTCCGTTTCTTTCTTCGTTTCTCCGTTTCTTTCTTCGTTTCTCCGATTGCTTCTTCGATTCCCCGTTTATTTCTTCGTTTCTCCGTTTCTTTCTTCGTTTCTCCGTTTATTTCTTCGTTTCTCCGTTTCTTTCTTCGTTTCTCCGATTGCTTCTACGATTCCCCGTTTATTTCTCCGATTCTCCGTTTCTTTCTTCGTTTCTCCGATTGCTTCTTCGATTCCCCGCTTATTTCTTCGTTTCTCCGTTTATTTCTTCGTTTCTCCATTTATTTGTCCGTTTCTCCGTTTCTTTCTTCGTTTCTCAGTTTCTTTGTTCGTTTCTCCGTTTCTTTCTTCGTTTCTCCGGTTCTTTCTTCGTTTCTCCTGTTCTTTCTTCGTTTCTCCGTTTCTGTCTTCGTTTCTCCGTTTCTTTGTTCGTTTCTCCGTTCCTTTCTCCGTTTCTCGGTTTATTTCTTCGTTTCTCCGGTTCTTTCTTCGTTTCTTCTGTTCTTTCTTCGTTTCTCCGTTTCTTTCTTCGTTTCTCCGTTTCTTTGTTCGTTTCTCCGTTCCTTTCTCCGTTTCTCGGTTTATTTCTTCGTTTCTCCGGTTCTTTCTTCGTTTCTTCTGTTCTTTCTTCGTTTCTCCGTTTCTTTCTTCGTTTCTCCGTTTCTTTCTTCGTTTCTCCGTTTCTTTCTTCGTTTCTCCGTTTCCTGGTTCGTTTCTCCGTTTATTTCTTCGTTTCTCCATTTATTTCTCCGTTTCTCCGTTTCTTTCTTCGTTACTCCGTTTCTTTCATCGTATCTCCGTTTCTTTCTTTGTTTCTCCGTTTCTTTCTTCGTTTCTCCGTTTCTTTCTTCGTTTCTTCGTTTCTTTCTTCGTTTCTCGGTTTCCTTGTTCGTTTCTCCGTTTATTTCTTCGTTTCTCCATTTATTTCTCCGTTTCTACGTTTCTTTGTGCGTTTCTCCGTTTCTTTGTTCGTTTCTCCGTTTCTTTCTTCGTTTCTCCGTTTCTTTCTTCGTTTCTCCGTTTCTTTCTTCGTTTCTCCGTTTCTTGATTCGTTGCTCCGGTTCTTTCTTCGTTTCTCCGGTTCTTTCTTCGTTTCTCCTGTTCTTTCTTCGTTTCTCCGTTTCTTTCTTCGTTTCTCCGTTTCATTCTTCGTTTCTCCTCTTCTTTCTTCGTTTCTCCGTTTCTTTCTTCGTTTCTCCGTTTCTTTCTTCGTTTCTCCGTTTCTTTGTTCGTTTCTCCGTTTCTTTCTCCGTTTCTCCGTTTATTTCTTCGTTTCTCCATTTATTTCTCCGTTTCTCCGTTTCTTTCTTCGTTTCTCCGTTTCTTTCTTCGTTTCTCCGATTGCTTCTTCGATTCCCCGTTTATTTCTTCGTTTCTCCATTTATTTCTCCGTTTCTCCGTTTCTTTCTTCGTTTCTCCGTTTCTTTTTTCGTTTCTCCGATTGCTTCTTCGATTCCCCGTTTATTTCTTCGTTTCTCCTGTTCTTTCTTCGTTTCTCCGTTTCTTTCTTCGTTTCTCCGTTTCATTCTTCGTTTCTCCTCTTCTTTCTTCGTTTCTCCGTTTCTTTCTTCGTTTCTCCGTTTCTTTCTTCGTTTCTCCGTTTCTTTCTTCGTTTCTCCGTTTCTTTCTCCGTTCCTCCGTTTATTTCTTCGTTTCTCCATTTATTTCTCCGTTTCTCCGTTTCTTTCTTCGTTTCTCCGTTTCTTTCTTCGTTTCTCCGATTGCTTCTTCGATTCCCCGCTTATTTCTTCGTTTCTCCGTTTATTTCTTCGTTTCTCCATTTATTTGTCCGTTTCTCCGTTTCTTTCTTCGTTTCTCAGTTTCTTTGTTCGTTTCTCCGTTTCTTTCTTCGTTTCTCCGGTTCTTTCTTCGTTTCTCCTGTTCTTTCTTCGTTTCTCCGTTTCTTTCTTCGTTTCTCCGTTTCTTTGTTCGTTTCTCCGTTCCTTTCTCCGTTTCTCGGTTTATTTCTTCGTTTCTCCGGTTCTTTCTTCGTTTCTTCTGTTCTTTCTTCGTTTCTCCGTTTCTTTCTTCGTTTCTCCGTTTCTTTGTTCGTTTCTCCGTTCCTTTCTCCGTTTCTCGGTTTATTTCTTCGTTTCTCCATTTATTTCTCCGTTTCTCCGTTTCTTTCTCCGTTCCTCCGTTTCTTTCTTCGTTTCTTTCTTCGTTTCACCGTTTATTTCTTCGTTTCTCCATTTATTTCTCCGTTTCTCCGTTTCATTCTTCGTTTCTCCTCTTCTTTCTTCGTTTCTCCGTTTCTTTCTTCGTTTCTCCGTTTCTTTCTTCGTTTCTCCGTTTCTTTGTTCGTTTCTCCGTTTCTTTCTCCGTTTCTCGGTTTATTTCTTCGTTTCTCCGTTTCTTTCTTCGTTTCTCCGTTTCTTTCTTCGTTTCTTTTTTCGTTTCTCCGTTTCTTTGTTCGTTTCTCCGGTTCTTTCTTCGTTTCTCCGTTTCTTTGTTCGTTTCTCCGTTTCTTTCTCCGTTTCTCGGTTTATTTCTTCGTTTCTCCGTTTCTTTCTTCGTTTCTCCGTTTCTTTCTTCGTTTCTTTTTTCGTTTCTCCGTTTCTTTGTTCGTTTCTCCTGTTCTTTCTTCGTTTCTCCGTTTCTTTCTTCGTTTCTCCGTTTCTTTGTTCGTTTCTCCGTTCCTTTCTCCGTTTCTCGGTTTATTTCTTCGTGTCTCCGGTTCTTTCTTCGTTTCTTCTGTTCTTTCTTCGTTTCTCCGTTTCTTTCTTCGTTTCTCCGTTTCTTTGTTCGTTTCTCCGTTCCTTTCTCCGTTTCTCGGTTTATTTCTTCGTTTCTCCATTTATTTCTCCGTTTCTCCGTTTCTTTCTCCGTTCCTCCGTTTCTTTCTTCGTTTCTTTCTTCGTTTCACCGTTTATTTCTTCGTTTCTCCATTTATTTCTCCGTTTCATTCTTCGTTTCTCCTCTTCTTTCTTCGTTTCTCCGTTTCTTTCTTCGTTTCTCCGGTTCTTTCTTCGTTTCTCCTGTTCTTTCTTCGTTTCTCCGTTTCTTTCTTCGTTTCTCCGTTTCTTTGTTCGTTTCTCCGTTCCTTTCTCCGTTTCTCGGTTTATTTCTTCGTTTCTCCGGTTCTTTCTTCGTTTCTTCTGTTCTTTCTTCGTTTCTCCGTTTCTTTCTTCGTTTCTCCGTTTCTTTCTTCGTTTCTCCGTTTCTTTGTTCGTTTCTCCGTTCCTTTCTCCGTTTCTCGGTTTATTTCTTCGTTTCTCCGGTTCTTTCTTCGTTTCTTCTGTTCTTTCTTCGTTTCTCCGTTTCTTTCTTCGTTTCTCCGTTTCTTTCTTCGTTTCTCCGTTTCCTGGTTCGTTTCTCCGTTTATTTCTTCGTTTCTCCATTTATTTCTCCGTTTCTCCGTTTCTTTCTTCGTTACTCCGTTTCTTTCATCGTATCTCCGTTTCTTTCTTTGTTTCTCCGTTTCTTTCTTCGTTTCTCCGTTTCTTTCTTCGTTTCTTCGTTTCTTTCTTCGTTTCTCGGTTTCCTTGTTCGTTTCTCCGTTTATTTCTTCGTTTCTCCATTTATTTCTCCGTTTCTACGTTTCTTTGTTCGTTTCTCCGTTTCTTTGTTCGTTTCTCCGTTTCTTTGTTCGTTTCTCCGTTTCTTTCTTCGTTTCTCCGTTTCTTTCTTCGTTTCTCCGTTTCTTTCTTCGTTTCTCCGTTTCTTTCTTCGTTTCTCCGTTTCTTGATTCGTTGCTCCGGTTCTTTCTTCGTTTCTCCGGTTCTTTCTTCGTTTCTCCTGTTCTTTCTTCGTTTCTCCGTTTCTTTCTTCGTTTCTCCGTTTCATTCTTCGTTTCTCCTCTTCTTTCTTCGTTTCTCCGTTTCTTTCTTCGTTTCTCCGTTTCTTTCTTCGTTTCTCCGTTTCTTTGTTCGTTTCTCCGTTTCTTTCTCCGTTTCTCCGTTTATTTCTTCGTTTCTCCATTTATTTCTCCGTTTCTCCGTTTCTTTCTTCGTTTCTCCGTTTCTTTCTTCGTTTCTCCGATTGCTTCTTCGATTCCCCGTTTATTTCTTCGTTTCTCCGTTTCTTTCTTCGTTTCTCCGTTTATTTCTTCGTTTCTCCGTTTCTTTCTTCGTTTCTCCGATTGCTTCTACGATTCCCCGTTTATTTCTCCGATTCTCCGTTTCTTTCTTCGTTTCTCCGATTGCTTCTTCGATTCCCCGCTTATTTCTTCGTTTCTCCGTTTATTTCTTCGTTTCTCCATTTATTTGTCCGTTTCTCCGTTTCTTTCTTCGTTTCTCAGTTTCTTTGTTCGTTTCTCCGTTTCTTTCTTCGTTTCTCCGGTTCTTTCTTCGTTTCTCCTGTTCTTTCTTCGTTTCTCCGTTTCTTTCTTCGTTTCTCCGTTTCTTTGTTCGTTTCTCCGTTCCTTTCTCCGTTTCTCGGTTTATTTCTTCGTTTCTCCGGTTCTTTCTTCGTTTCTTCTGTTCTTTCTTCGTTTCTCCGTTTCTTTGTTCGTTTCTCCGTTTCTTTGTTCGTTTCTCCGTTCCTTTCTCCGTTTCTCGGTTTATTTCTTCGTTTCTCCATTTATTTCTCCGTTTCTCCGTTTCTTTCTCCGTTCCTCCGTTTCTTTCTTCGTTTCTTTCTTCGTTTCACCGTTTATTTCTTCGTTTCTCCATTTATTTCTCCGTTTCTCCGTTTCATTCTTCGTTTCTCCTCTTCTTTCTTCGTTTCTCCGTTTCTTTCTTCGTTTCTCCGTTTCTTTCTTCGTTTCTCCGTTTCTTTGTTCGTTTCTCCGTTTCTTTCTCCGTTTCTCGGTTTATTTCTTCGTTTCTCCGTTTCTTTCTTCGTTTCTCCGTTTCTTTCTTCGTTTCTTTTTTCGTTTCTCCGTTTCTTTGTTCGTTTCTCCGGTTCTTTCTTCGTTTCTCCGTTTCTTTCTTCGTTTCTCCGTTTCTTTCTTCGTTTCTCCGTTTATATCTTTGTTTCTCCATTTATTTCTCCGTTTCTTTCTTCGATTCTCCTTTTCATTCTTCGTTTCTCCGTTTCGTTCTTCGTTTCTCCGTTTCTTTCTTCGTTTCTCCGTTTATTTCTTCGTTTCTCCATTTATTTCTCCGTTTCATTCTTCGTTTCTCCGTTTCTTTCTTCGTTTCTCCGTTTCTTTCTTCGTTTCTCCGTTTCTTTGTTCGTTTCTCCGTTTCTTTCTCCGTTTCTCCGTTTATTTCTTCGTTTCTCCATTTATTTCTCCGTTTCTCCGTTTCTTTCTTCGTTTCTCCGTTTCTTTCTTCGTTTCTCCGATTGCTTCTTCGATTCCCCGTTTATTTCTTCGTTTCTCCGTTTCTTTCTTCGTTTCTCCGTTTATTTCTTCGTTTCTCCGTTTCTTTCTTCGTTTCTCCGATTGCTTCTACGATTCCCCGTTTATTTCTCCGATTCTCCGTTTCTTTCTTCGTTTCTCCGATTGCTTCTTCGATTCCCCGCTTATTTCTTCGTTTCTCCGTTTATTTCTTCGTTTCTCCATTTATTTGTCCGTTTCTCCGTTTCTTTGTTCGTTTCTCAGTTTCTTTGTTCGTTTCTCCGTTTCTTTCTTCGTTTCTCCGGTTCTTTCTTCGTTTCTCCTGTTCTTTCTTCGTTTCTCCGTTTCTTTCTTCGTTTCTCCGTTTCTTTGTTCGTTTCTCCGTTCCTTTCTCCGTTTCTCGGTTTATTTCTTCGTTTCTCCGTTTCTTTCTTCGTTTCTTCTGTTCTTTCTTCGTTTCTCCGTTTCTTTCTTCGTTTCTCCGTTTCTTTCTTCGTTTCTCCGTTTCTTTGTTCGTTTCTCCGTTCCTTTCTCCGTTTCTCGGTTTATTTCTTCGTTTCTCCGGTTCTTTCTTCGTTTCTTCTGTTCTTTCTTCGTTTCTCCGTTTCTTTCTTCGTTTCTCCGTTTCTTTCTTCGTTTCTCCGTTTCTTTCTTCGTTTCTCCGTTTCCTGGTTCGTTTCTCCGTTTATTTCTTCGTTTCTCCATTTATTTCTCCGTTTCTCCGTTTCTTTCTTCGTTACTCCGTTTCTTTCATCGTATCTCCGTTTCTTTCTTTGTTTCTCCGTTTCTTTCTTCGTTTCTCCGTTTCTCTCTTCGTTTCTTCGTTTCTTTCTTCGTTTCTCGGTTTCCTTGTTCGTTTCTCCGTTTATTTCTTCGTTTCTCCATTTATTTCTCCGTTTCTACGTTTCTTTGTTCGTTTCTCCGTTTCTTTGTTCGTTTCTCCGTTTCTTTCTTCGTTTCTCCGTTTCTTTCTTCGTTTCTCCGTTTCTTTCTTCGTTTCTCCGTTTCTTGATTCGTTGCTCCGGTTCTTTCTTCGTTTCTCCGTTTCTTTCTTCGTTTCTCCTGTTCTTTCTTCGTTTCTCCGTTTCTTTCTTCGTTTCTCCGTTTCATTCTTCGTTTCTCCTCTTCTTTCTTCGTTTCTCCGTTTCTTTCTTCGTTTCTCCGTTTCTTTCTTCGTTTCTCCGTTTCTTTGTTCGTTTCTCCGTTTCTTTCTCCGTTTCTCCGTTTGTTTCTTCGTTTCTCCATTTATTTCTCCGTTTCTCCGTTTCTTTCTTCGTTTCTCCGTTTCTTTCTTCGTTTCTCCGATTGCTTCTTCGATTCCCCGTTTATTTCTTCGTCTCTCCGTTTCTTTCTTCGTTTCTCCGTTTATTTCTTCGTTTCTCCGTTTCTTTCTTCGTTTCTCCGATTGCTTCTACGATTCCCCGTTTATTTCTCCGATTCTCCGTTTCTTTCTTCGTTTCTCCGATTGCTTCTTCGATTCCCCGCTTATTTCTTCGTTTCTCCGTTTATTTCTTCGTTTCTCCATTTATTTGTCCGTTTCTCCGTTTCTTTCTTCGTTTCTCAGTTTCTTTGTTCGTTTCTCCGTTTCTTTCTTCGTTTCTCCGGTTCTTTCTTCGTTTCTCCTGTTCTTTCTTCGTTTCTCCGTTTCTTTCTTCGTTTCTCCGTTTCTTTGTTCGTTTCTCCGTTCCTTTCTCCGTTTCTCGGTTTATTTCTTCGTTTCTCCGGTTCTTTCTTCGTTTCTTCTGTTCTTTCTTCGTTTCTCCGTTTCTTTCTTCGTTTCTCCGTTTCTTTGTTCGTTTCTCCGTTCCTTTCTCCGTTTCTCGGTTTATTTCTTCGTTTCTCCATTTATTTCTCCGTTTCTCCGTTTCTTTCTCCGTTCCTCCGTTTCTTTCTTCGTTTCTTTCTTCGTTTCACCGTTTATTTCTTCGTTTCTCCATTTATTTCTCCGTTTCTCCGTTTCATTCTTCGTTTCTCCTCTTCTTTCTTCGTTTCTCCGTTTCTTTCTTCGTTTCTCCGTTTCTTTCTTCGTTTCTCCGTTTCTTTGTTCGTTTCTCCGTTTCTTTCTCCGTTTCTCGGTTTATTTCTTCGTTTCTCCGTTTCTTTCTTCGTTTCTCCGTTTCTTTCTTCGTTTCTTTTTTCGTTTCTCCGTTTCTTTGTTCGTTTCTCCGGTTCTTTCTTCGTTTCTCCGTTTCTTTGTTCGTTTCTCCGTTTCTTTCTCCGTTTCTCGGTTTATTTCTTCGTTTCTCCGTTTCTTTCTTCGTTTCTCCGTTTCTTTCTTCGTTTCTTTTTTCGTTTCTCCGTTTCTTTGTTCGTTTCTCCTGTTCTTTCTTCGTTTCTCCGTTTCTTTCTTCGTTTCTCCGTTTCTTTGTTCGTTTCTCCGTTCCTTTCTCCGTTTCTCGGTTTATTTCTTCGTGTCTCCGGTTCTTTCTTCGTTTCTTCTGTACTTTCTTCGTTTCTCCGTTTCTTTCTTCGTTTCTCCGTTTCTTTGTTCGTTTCTCCGTTCCTTTCTCCGTTTCTCGGTTTATTTCTTCGTTTCTCCATTTATTTCTCCGTTTCTCCGTTTCTTTCTCCGTTCCTCCGTTTCTTTCTTCGTTTCTTTCTTCGTTTCACCGTTTATTTCTTCGTTTCTCCATTTATTTCTCCGTTTCTCCGTTTCATTCTTCGTTTCTCCTCTTCTTTCTTCGTTTCTCCGTTTCTTTCTTCGTTTCTCCGGTTCTTTCTTCGTTTCTCCTGTTCTTTCTTCGTTTCTCCGTTTCTTTCTTCGTTTCTCCGTTTCTTTGTTCGTTTCTCCGTTCCTTTCTCCGTTTCTCGGTTTATTTCTTCGTTTCTCCGGTTCTTTCTTCGTTTCTTCTGTTCTTTCTTCGTTTCTCCGTTTCTTTCTTCGTTTCTCCGTTTCTTTCTTCGTTTCTCCGTTTCTTTGTTCGTTTCTCCGTTCCTTTCTCCGTTTCTCGGTTTATTTCTTCGTTTCTCCGGTTCTTTCTTCGTTTCTTCTGTTCTTTCTTCGTTTCTCCGTTTCTTTCTTCGTTTCTCCGTTTCTTTCTTCGTTTCTCCGTTTCTTTCTTCGTTTCTCCGTTTCCTGGTTCGTTTCTCCGTTTATTTCTTCGTTTCTCCATTTATTTCTCCGTTTCTCCGTTTCTTTCTTCGTTACTCCGTTTCTTTCATCGTATCTCCGTTTCTTTCTTTGTTTCTCCGTTTCTTTCTTCGTTTCTCCGTTTCTTTCTTCGTTTCTTCGTTTCTTTCTTCGTTTCTCGGTTTCCTTGTTCGTTTCTCCGTTTATTTCTTCGTCTCTCCATTTATTTCTCCGTTTCTACGTTTCTTTGTTCGTTTCTCCGTTTCTTTGTTCGTTTCTCCGTTTCTTTCTTCGTTTCTCCGTTTCTTTCTTCGTTTCTCCGTTTCTTGATTCGATGCTCCGGTTCTTTCTTCGTTTCTCCGGTTCTTTCTTCGTTTCTCCTGTTCTTTCTTCGTTTCTCCGTTTCTTTCTTCGTTTCTCCGTTTCATTCTTCGTTTCTCCTCTTCTTTCTTCGTTTCTCCGTTTCTTTCTTCGTTTCTCCGTTTCTTTCTTCGTTTCTCCGTTTCTTTGTTCGTTTCTCCGTTTCTTTCTCCGTTTCTCCGTTTATTTCTTCGTTTCTCCATTTATTTCTCCGTTTCTCCGTTTCTTTCTTCGTTTCTCCGTTTCTTTCTTCGTTTCTCCGATTGCTTCTTCGATTCCCCGATTATTTCTTCGTTTCTCCGTTTCTTTCTTCGTTTCTCCGTTTATTTCTTCGTTTCTCCGTTTCTTTCTTCGTTTCTCCGATTGTTTCTACGATTCCCCGTTTATTTCTCCGATTCTCCGTTTCTTTCTTCGTTTCTCCGATTGCTTCTTCGATTCCCCGCTTATTTCTTCGTTTCTCCGTTTATTTCTTCGTTTCTCCATTTATTTGTCCATTTCTCCGTTTCTTTCTTCGTTTCTCAGTTTCTTTGTTCGTTTCTCCGTTTCTTTCTTCGTTTCTCCGGTTCTTTCTTCGTTTCTCCTGTTCTTTCTTCGTTTCTCCGTTTCTTTCTTCGTTTCTCCGTTTCTTTGTTCGTTTCTGCGTTCCTTTCTCCGTTTCTCGGTTTATTTCTTCGTTTCTCCGGTTCTTTCTTCGTTTCTTCTGTTCTTTCTTCGTTTCTCCGTTTCTTTCTTCGTTTCTCCGTTTCTTTGTTCGTTTCTCCGTTCCTTTCTCCGTTTCTCGGTTTATTTCTTCGTTTCTCCATTTATTTCTCCGTTTCTCCGTTTCTTTCTCCGTTCCTCCGTTTCTTTCTTCGTTTCTTTCTTCGTTTCACCGTTTATTTCTTCGTTTCTCCATTTATTTCTCCGTTTCTCCGTTTCATTCTTCGTTTCTCCTCTTGTTTCTTCGTTTCTCCGTTTCTTTGTTCGTTTCTCCGTTTCTTTCTCCGTTTCTCGGTTTATTTCTTCGTTTCTCCGTTTCTTTCTTCGTTTCTCCGTTTCTTTCTTCGTTTCTTTTTTCGTTTCTCCGTTTCTTTGTTCGTTTCTCCGGTTCTTTCTTCGTTTCTCCGTTTCTTTCTTCGTTTCTCCGTTTCTTTCTTCGTTTCTCCGTTTATATCTTTGTTTCTCCATTTATTTCTCCGTTTCTTTCTTCGATTCTCCTTTTCATTCTTCGTTTCTCCGTTTCGTTCTTCGTTTCTCCGTTTCTTTCTTCGTTTCTCCGTTTCTTTCTTCGTTTCTCCGTTTCTTTCTTCGTTTCTCCGTCTCCGTCTTTGTTTCTCCGTTTCTTTCTTCGTTTCTCCGTTTCTTTCTTCATTTCTCCGTTTCTTTGTTCGTTTCTCCGTTTCTTTTTCGTTTCTCCGTTTCTTTCTTCGTTTCTCCGTTTCTTTCTTCATTTCTCCGTTTCTTTGTTCGGTTCTCCGTTTCTTTTTCGTTTCTCCGTTTCTTTCTTCGTTTCTCCGTTTCTTTGTTCGTTTCTCCGTTTCTTTCTTTGTTTCTCCGTTTGTTTCTTCATTTGTCCGTTTATTTCTTCGTTTCTCCGTTTCATTCTTCGTTTCTGCGTTTCTTTGTTCGTTTCTCTGTTTCTTTCTTCGTTTCTCCGTTTCTTTCTCCGTTTCTCGGTTTATTTCTTCGCTTCTCCGTTTATTTCTTCGTTTCTCCATTTATTTCTCCATTCCTCCGTTTCTTCGTTCGTTTCTCCGTTTCTTTGTTCGTTTCTCCGTTTCTTTGTTCGTTTCTCCGTTTCTTTCTTCGTTTCTCCGTTTCTATGTTCGTTTCTCCGTTTCTTTCTCCGTTTCTCGGTTTATGTCTTCGTTTCTTCGTTTATCCGTCTCTTTCTTCGTGTCTCCGTTTCTTTCTTCGTTTCTCCGTTTATATATTCGTTTCTCCATTTATTTCTCCGTTTATTTCTTCGTTTCTCCATTTATTTCTCCGTTTCTCCGTTTCTTTCTTCGTTTCTCCGTTTCTTTCTTCGTTTCTCCTATTGCTTCTTCGATTCCCCGTTTATTTCTTCGTTTCTCCGTTTCTTTCTTCGTTTCTCCGTTTATTTCTTCGTTTCTCCGTTTCTTTCTTCGTTTCTCCGATTGCTTCTACGATTCCCCGTTTATTTCTCCGATTCTCCGTTTCTTTCTTCGTTTCTCCGATTGCTTCTTCGATTCCCCGTTTATTTCTTCGTTTCTCCGTTTCTTTCTTCGTTTCTCCGTTTATATCTTCGTTTCTCCGATTCTTTCTTCGTTTCTTCGTTTCTTTCATCATTTCTCCGTTTCTTTCTTCGTTTCTCCGTTTCTTCCTTCGTTTCACCGTTTTTCCGTTTCTCCGTTTCTCGGTTTATTCCTTCGTTTCTCCATTTATTTCTCCGATTCTCCGTTTCTTTCTTCGTTTCTTCGTTTCTTTCATCGTTACAGCGATTCTTTCTTCGTTTCTCCGTTTCTTTCTTCGTTTCTCCGTTTCTTTCTTCGTTTCTCCGTTTCTATCTTCGTTTCACCGTCTCCGTCTTTGTTTCTCCGTTCCTTTCTTCGTTTCTCCGTTTCTTTCTTCATTTCTCCGTTTCTTTGTTCGTTTCTCCGTTTCTTTTTCGTTTCTCCGTTTCTTTCTTCGTTTCTCCGTTTCTTTCTTCATTTCTCCGTTTCTTTGTTCGTTTCTCCGTTTCTTTCTTCGTTTCTCCGTTTCTTTCTTCGTTTCTCCGTTTCTTGATTCGATGCTCCGGTTCTTTCTTCGTTTCTCCGGTTCTTTCTTCGTTTCTCCTGTTCTTTCTTCGTTTCTCCGTTTCTTTCTTCGTTTCTCCGTTTCATTCTTCGTTTCTCCTCTTCTTTCTTCGTTTCTCCGTTTCTTCTTCGTTTCTCCGTTTCTTTCTTCGTTTCTCCGTTTCTTTGTTCGTTTCTCCGTTTCTTTCTCCGTTTCTCCGTTTATTTCTTCGTTTCTCCATTTATTTCTCCGTTTCTTTCTTCGTTTCTCCGTTTCTATCTTCGTTTCTCCGATTGCTTCTTCGATTCCCCGTTTATTTCTTCGTTTCTCCGTTTCTTTCTTCGTTTCTCCGTTTATTTCTTCGTTTCTCCGTTTCTTTCTTCGTTTCTCCGATTGCTTCTACGATTCCCCGTTTATTTCTCCGATTCTCCGTTTCTTTCTTCGTTTCTCCGATTGCTTCTTCGATTCCCCGCTTATTTCTTCGTTTCTCCGTTTATTTCTTCGTTTCTCCATTTATTTGTCCGTTTCTCCGTTTCTTTCTTCGTTTCTCCGTTTCTTTCTTCGTTTCTCCGATTGCTTCTTCGATTCCCCGTTTATTTCTTCGTCTCTCCGTTTCTTTCTTCGTTTCTCCGTTTATTTCTTCGTTTCTCCGTTTCTTTCTTCGTTTCTCCGATTGCTTCTACGATTCCCCGTTTATTTCTCCGATTCTCCGTTTCTTTCTTCGTTTCTCCGATTGCTTCTTCGATTCCCCGCTTATTTCTTCGTTTCTCCGTTTATTTCTTCGTTTCTCCATTTATTTGTCCGTTTCTCCGTTTCTTTCTTCGTTTCTCAGTTTCTTTGTTCGTTTCTCCGTTTCTTTCTTCGTTTCTCCGGTTCTTTCTTCGTTTCTCCTGTTCTTTCTTCGTTTCTCCGTTTCTTTCTTCGTTTCTCCGTTTCTTTGTTCGTTTCTCCGTTCCTTTCTCCGTTTCTCGGTTTATTTCTTCGTTTCTCCGGTTCTTTCTTCGTTTCTTCTGTTCTTTCTTCGTTTCTCCGTTTCTTTCTTCGTTTCTCCGTTTCTTTGTTCGTTTCTCCGTTCCTTTCTCCGTTTCTCGGTTTATTTCTTCGTTTCTCCATTTATTTCTCCGTTTCTCCGTTTCTTTCTCCGTTCCTCCGTTTCTTTCTTCGTTTCTTTCTTCGTTTCACCGTTTATTTCTTCGTTTCTCCATTTATTTCTCCGTTTCTCCGTTTCATTCTTCGTTTCTCCTCTTCTTTCTTCGTTTCTCCGTTTCTTTCTTCGTTTCTCTGTTTCTTTCTTCGTTTCTCCGTTTCTTTGTTCGTTTCTCCGTTTCTTTCTCCGTTTCTCGGTTTATTTCTTCGTTTCTCCGTTTCTTTCTTCGTTTCTCCGTTTCTTTCTTCGTTTCTTTTTTCGTTTCTCCGTTTCTTTGTTCGTTTCTCCGGTTCTTTCTTCGTTTCTCCGTTTCTTTGTTCGTTTCTCCGTTTCTTTCTCCGTTTCTCGGTTTATTTCTTCGTTTCTCCGTTTCTTTCTTCGTTTCTCCGTTTCTTTCTTCGTTTCTTTTTTCGTTTCTCCGTTTCTTTGTTCGTTTCTCCTGTTCTTTCTTCGTTTCTCCGTTTCTTTCTTCGTTTCTCCGTTTCTTTGTTCGTTTCTCCGTTCCTTTCTCCGTTTCTCGGTTTATTTCTTCGTGTCTCCGGTTCTTTCTTCGTTTCTTCTGTTCTTTCTTCGTTTCTCCGTTTCTTTCTTCGTTTCTCCGTTTCTTTGTTCGTTTCTCCGTTCCTTTCTCCGTTTCTCGGTTTATTTCTTCGTTTCTCCATTTATTTCTCCGTTTCTCCGTTTCTTTCTCCGTTCCTCCGTTTCTTTCTTCGTTTCTTTCTTCGTTTCACCGTTTATTTCTTCGTTTCTCCATTTATTTCTCCGTTTCTCCGTTTCATTCTTCGTTTCTCCTCTTCTTTCTTCGTTTCTCCGTTTCTTTCTTCGTTTCTCCGGTTCTTTCTTCGTTTCTCCTGTTCTTTCTTCGTTTCTCCGTTTCTTTCTTCGTTTCTCCGTTTCTTTGTTCGTTTCTCCGTTCCTTTCTCCGTTTCTCGGTTTATTTCTTCGTTTCTCCGGTTCTTTCTTCGTTTCTTCTGTTCTTTCTTCGTTTCTCCGTTTCTTTCTTCGTTTCTCCGTTTCTTTCTTCGTTTCTCCGTTTCTTTGTTCGTTTCTCCGTTCCTTTCTCCGTTTCTCGGTTTATTTCTTCGTTTCTCCGGTTCTTTCTTCGTTTCTTCTGTTCTTTCTTCGTTTCTCCGTTTCTTTCTTCGTTTCTCCGTTTCTTTCTTCGTTTCTCCGTTTCCTGGTTCGTTTCTCCGTTTATTTCTTCGTTTCTCCATTTATTTCTCCGTTTCTCCGTTTCTTTCTTCGTTACTCCGTTTCTTTCATCGTATCTCCGTTTCTTTCTTTGTTTCTCCGTTTCTTTCTTCGTTTCTCCGTTTCTTTCTTCGTTTCTTCGTTTCTTTCTTCGTTTCTCGGTTTCCTTGTTCGTTTCTCCGTTTATTTCTTCGTCTCTCCATTTATTTCTCCGTTTCTACGTTTCTTTGTTCGTTTCTCCGTTTCTTTGTTCGTTTCTCCGTTTCTTTCTTCGTTTCTCCGTTTCTTTCTTCGTTTCTCCGTTTCTTGATTCGATGCTCCGGTTCTTTCTTCGTTTCTCCGGTTCTTTCTTCGTTTCTCCTGTTCTTTCTTCGTTTCTCCGTTTCTTTCTTCGTTTCTCCGTTTCATTCTTCGTTTCTCCTCTTCTTTCTTCGTTTCTCCGTTTCTTTCTTCGTTTCTCCGTTTCTTTCTTCGTTTCTCCGTTTCTTTGTTCGTTTCTCCGTTTCTTTCTCCGTTTCTCCGTTTATTTCTTCGTTTCTCCATTTATTTCTCCGTTTCTCCGTTTCTTTCTTCGTTTCTCCGTTTCTTTCTTCGTTTCTCCGATTGCTTCTTCGATTCCCCGATTATTTCTTCGTTTCTCCGTTTCTTTCTTCGTTTCTCCGTTTATTTCTTCGTTTCTCCGTTTCTTTCTTCGTTTCTCCGATTGTTTCTACGATTCCCCGTTTATTTCTCCGATTCTCCGTTTCTTTCTTCGTTTCTCCGATTGCTTCTTCGATTCCCCGCTTATTTCTTCGTTTCTCCGTTTATTTCTTCGTTTCTCCATTTATTTGTCCATTTCTCCGTTTCTTTCTTCGTTTCTCAGTTTCTTTGTTCGTTTCTCCGTTTCTTTCTTCGTTTCTCCGGTTCTTTCTTCGTTTCTCCTGTTCTTTCTTCGTTTCTCCGTTTCTTTCTTCGTTTCTCCGTTTCTTTGTTCGTTTCTGCGTTCCTTTCTCCGTTTCTCGGTTTATTTCTTCGTTTCTCCGGTTCTTTCTTCGTTTCTTCTGTTCTTTCTTCGTTTCTCCGTTTCTTTCTTCGTTTCTCCGTTTCTTTGTTCGTTTCTCCGTTCCTTTCTCCGTTTCTCGGTTTATTTCTTCGTTTCTCCATTTATTTCTCCGTTTCTCCGTTTCTTTCTCCGTTCCTCCGTTTCTTTCTTCGTTTCTTTCTTCGTTTCACCGTTTATTTCTTCGTTTCTCCATTTATTTCTCCGTTTCTCCGTTTCATTCTTCGTTTCTCCTCTTGTTTCTTCGTTTCTCCGTTTCTTTGTTCGTTTCTCCGTTTCTTTCTCCGTTTCTCGGTTTATTTCTTCGTTTCTCCGTTTCTTTCTTCGTTTCTCCGTTTCTTTCTTCGTTTCTTTTTTCGTTTCTCCGTTTCTTTGTTCGTTTCTCCGGTTCTTTCTTCGTTTCTCCGTTTCTTTCTTCGTTTCTCCATTTCTTTCTTCGTTTCTCCGTTTATATCTTTGTTTCTCCATTTATTTCTCCGTTTCTTTCTTCGATTCTCCTTTTCATTCTTCGTTTCTCCGTTTCGTTCTTCGTTTCTCCGTTTCTTTCTTCGTTTCTCCGTTTCTTTCTTCGTTTCTCCGTTTCTTTCTTCGTTTCTCCGTCTCCGTCTTTGTTTCTCCGTTTCTTTCTTCGTTTCTCCGTTTCTTTCTTCATTTCTCCGTTTCTTTGTTCGTTTCTCCGTTTCTTTTTCGTTTCTCCGTTTCTTTCTTCGTTTCTCCGTTTCTTTCTTCATTTCTCCGTTTCTTTGTTCGTTTCTCCGTTTCTTTTTCGTTTCTCCGTTTCTTTCTTCGTTTCTCCGTTTCTTTGTTCGTTTCTCCGTTTCTTTCTTTGTTTCTCCGTTTGTTTCTTCATTTGTCCGTTTATTTCTTCGTTTCTCCGTTTCATTCTTCGTTTCTGCGTTTCTTTGTTCGTTTCTCTGTTTCTTTCTTCGTTTCTCCGTTTCTTTCTCCGTTTCTCGGTTTATTTCTTCGCTTCTCCGTTTATTTCTTCGTTTCTCCATTTATTTCTCCATTCCTCCGTTTCTTCGTTCGTTTCTCCGTTTCTTTGTTCGTTTCTCCGTTTCTTTGTTCGTTTCTCCGTTTCTTTCTTCGTTTCTCCGTTTCTATGTTCGTTTCTCCGTTTCTTTCTCCGTTTCTCGGTTTATGTCTTCGTTTCTTCGTTTATCCGTCTCTTTCTTCGTGTCTCCGTTTCTTTCTTCGTTTCTCCGTTTATATATTCGTTTCTCCATTTATTTCTCCGTTTATTTCTTCGTTTCTCCATTTATTTCTCCGTTTCTCCGTTTCTTTCTTCGTTTCTCCGTTTCTTTCTTCGTTTCTCCTATTGCTTCTTCGATTCCCCGTTTATTTCTTCGTTTCTCCGTTTCTTTCTTCGTTTCTCCGTTTATTTCTTCGTTTCTCCGTTTCTTTCTTCGTTTCTCCGATTGCTTCTACGATTCCCCGTTTATTTCTCCGATTCTCCGTTTCTTTCTTCGTTTCTCCGATTGCTTCTTCGATTCCCCGTTTATTTCTTCGTTTCTCCGTTTCTTTCTTCGTTTCTCCGTTTATATCTTCGTTTCTCCGATTCTTTCTTCGTTTCTTCGTTTCTTTCATCATTTCTCCGTTTCTTTCTTCGTTTCTCCGTTTCTTCCTTCGTTTCACCGTTTTTCCGTTTCTCCGTTTCTCGGTTTATTCCTTCGTTTCTCCATTTATTTCTCCGATTCTCCGTTTCTTTCTTCGTTTCTTCGTTTCTTTCATCGTTACAGCGATTCTTTCTTCGTTTCTCCGTTTCTTTCTTCGTTTCTCCGTTTCTTTCTTCGTTTCTCCGTTTCTATCTTCGTTTCACCGTCTCCGTCTTTGTTTCTCCGTTCCTTTCTTCGTTTCTCCGTTTCTTTCTTCATTTCTCCGTTTCTTTGTTCGTTTCTCCGTTTCTTTTTCGTTTCTCCGTTTCTTTCTTCGTTTCTCCGTTTCTTTCTTCATTTCTCCGTTTCTTTGTTCGTTTCTCCGTTTCTTTCTTCGTTTCTCCGTTTCTTTCTTCGTTTCTCCGTTTCTTGATTCGATGCTCCGGTTCTTTCTTCGTTTCTCCGGTTCTTTCTTCGTTTCTCCTGTTCTTTCTTCGTTTCTCCGTTTCTTTCTTCGTTTCTCCGTTTCATTCTTCGTTTCTCCTCTTCTTTCTTCGTTTCTCCGTTTCTTCTTCGTTTCTCCGTTTCTTTCTTCGTTTCTCCGTTTCTTTGTTCGTTTCTCCGTTTCTTTCTCCGTTTCTCCGTTTATTTCTTCGTTTCTCCATTTATTTCTCCGTTTCTTTCTTCGTTTCTCCGTTTCTATCTTCGTTTCTCCGATTGCTTCTTCGATTCCCCGTTTATTTCTTCGTTTCTCCGTTTCTTTCTTCGTTTCTCCGTTTATTTCTTCGTTTCTCCGTTTCTTTCTTCGTTTCTCCGATTGCTTCTACGATTCCCCGTTTATTTCTCCGATTCTCCGTTTCTTTCTTCGTTTCTCCGATTGCTTCTTCGATTCCCCGCTTATTTCTTCGTTTCTCCGTTTATTTCTTCGTTTCTCCATTTATTTGTCCGTTTCTCCGTTTCTTTCTTCGTTTCTCAGTTTCTTTGTTCGTTTCTCCGTTTCTTTCTTCGTTTCTCCGGTTCTTTCTTCGTTTCTCCTGTTCTTTCTTCGTTTCTCCGTTTCTTTCTTCGTTTCTCCGTTTCTTTGTTCGTTTCTCCGTTCCTTTCTCCGTTTCTCGGTTTATTTCTTCGTTTCTCCGGTTCTTTCTTCGTTTCTTCTGTTCTTTCTTCGTTTCTCCGTTTCTTTCTTCGTTTCTCCGTTTCTTTGTTCGTTTCTCCGTTCCTTTCTCCGTTTCTCGGTTTATTTCTTCGTTTCTCCATTTATTTCTCCGTTTCTCCGTTTCTTTCTCCGTTCCTCCGTTTCTTTCTTCGTTTCTTTCTTCGTTTCACCGTTTATTTCTTCGTTTCTCCATTTATTTCTCCGTTTCTCCGTTTCATTCTTCGTTTCTCCTCTTCTTTCTTCGTTTCTCCGTTTCTTTCTTCGTTTCTCCGTTTCTTTCTTCGTTTCTCCGTTTCTTTGTTCGTTTCTCCGTTTCTTTCTCCGTTTCTCGGTTTATTTCTTCGTTTCTCCGTTTCTTTCTTCGTTTCTCCGTTTCTTTCTTCGTTTCTTTTTTCGTTTCTCCGTTTCTTTGTTCGTTTCTCCGGTTCTTTCTTCGTTTCTCCGTTTCTTTCTTCGTTTCTCCGTTTCTTTCTTCGTTTCTCCGTTTATATCTTTGTTTCTCCATTTATTTCTCCGTTTCTTTCTTCGATTCTCCTTTTCATTCTTCGTTTCTCCGTTTCTTTCTTCGTTTCTCCGTTTCTTTCTTCGTTTCTCCGTTTCTTTCTTCGTTTCTCCGTCTCCGTCTTTGTTTCTCCGTTTCTTTCTTCGTTTCTCCGTTTCTTTCTTCATTTCTCCGTTTCTTTGTTCGTTTCTCCGTTTCTTTTTCGTTTCTCCGTTTCTTTCTTCGTTTCTCCGTTTCTTTCTTCATTTCTCCGTTTCTTTGTTCGTTTCTCCGTTTCTTTTTCGTTTCTCCGTTTCTTTCTTCGTTTCTCCGTTTCTTTGTTCGTTTCTCCGTTTCTTTCTTTGTTTCTCCGTTTCTTTCTTCATTTGTCCGTTTATTTCTTCGTTTCTCCGTTTCATTCTTCGTTTCTGCGTTTCTTTGTTCGTTTCTCTGTTTCTTTCTTCGTTTCTCCGTTTCTTTCTCCGTTTCTCGGTTTATTTCTTCGCTTCTCCGTTTATTTCTTCGTTTCTCCATTTATTTCTCCATTCCTCCGTTTCTTCGTTCGTTTCTCCGTTTCTTTGTTCGTTTCTCCGTTTCTTTGTTCGTTTCTCCGTTTCTTTCTTCGTTTCTCCGTTTCTATGTTCGTTTCTCCGTTTCTTTCTCCGTTTCTCGGTTTATGTCTTCGTTTCTTCGTTTATCCGTCTCTTTCTTCGTGTCTCCGTTTCTTTCTTCGTTTCTCCGTTTATATATTCGTTTCTCCATTTATTTCTCCGTTTATTTCTTCGTTTCTCCATTTATTTCTCCGTTTCTCCGTTTCTTTCTTCGTTTCTCCGTTTCTTTCTTCGTTTCTCCGATTGCTTCTACGATTCCCCGTTTATTTCTCCGATTCTCCGTTTCTTTCTTCGTTTCTCCGATTGCTTCTTCGATTCCCCGTTTATTTCTTCGTTTCTCCGTTTCTTTCTTCGTTTCTCCGTTTATATCTTCGTTTCTCCGATTCTTTCTTCGTTTCTTCGTTTCTTTCATCATTTCTCCGTTTCTTTCTTCGTTTCTCCGTTTCTTCCTTCGTTTCACCGTTTTTCCGTTTCTCCGTTTCTCGGTTTATTCCTTCGTTTCTCCATTTATTTCTCCGATTCTCCGTTTCTTTCTTCGTTTCTTCGTTTCTTTCATCGTTACAGCGATTCTTTCTTCGTTTCTCCGTTTCTTTCTTCGTTTCTCCGTTTCTTTCTTCGTTTCTCCGTTTCTATCTTCGTTTCACCGTCTCCGCCTTTGTTTCTCCGTTCCTTTCTTCGTTTCTCCGTTTCTTTCTTCATTTCTCCGTTTCTTTGTTCGTTTCTCCGTTTCTTTTTCGTTTCTCCGTTTCTTTCTTCGTTTCTCCGTTTCTTTCTTCATTTCTCCGTTTCTTTGTTCGTTTCTCCGTTTCTTTTTCGTTTCTCCGTTTCTTTCTTCGTTTCTCCGTTTCTTTTTCGTTTCTCCGTTTCTTTCTTCGTTTCTCCGTTTCTTTCTTCATTTCTCCGTTTCTTTGTTCGTTTCTCGGTTTCTTTTTCGTTTCTCCGTTTCTTTCTTCGTTTCTCCGTTTCTTTGTTCGTTTCTCCGTTTCTTTCTTTGTTTCTCCGTTTCTTTCTTCATTTGTCCGTTTATTTCTTCGTTTCTCCGTTTCATTCTTCGTTTCTTCGTTTCTTTCATCATTTCTCCGTTTCTTTCTTCGTTTCTCCGTTTCTTCCTTCGTTTCACCGTTCCTCCGTTTCTCCGTTTCTCGGTTTATTTCTTCGTTTCTCCATTTATTTCTCCGATTCTCCGTTTCTTTCTTCGTTTCTTCGTTTCTTTCATCGTTACTGCGTTTCTTTCCTCGTTTCTCCGTTTATTTCTTCGTTTCTCCATTTATTTCTCCGTTTCTCCGTTTCTTTCTTCGTATCTCCGATTCTTTCTTCGTTTCTCCGATTGCTTCTTCGATTCCCCATTTATTTCTTCGTTTCTCCGTTTCTTACTTCGTTTCTCCGTTTATTTCTTCGTTTCTCCGATTCTTTCTTCGTTTCTTCGTTTCTTTCATCATTTCTCCGTTTCTTTGTACGTTTCTTCGTTTCTTTCTTCGTTACTCCGTTTCTTTCTTCGTTTCTCCGTTTCTTTCTTCGTCTCTCCGTTTATTTCTTCGTTTCTCCATTTATTTCTCCGTTTCTCCGTCTCTTTCTTCGTATCTCCGTTTCTTTCTTCGTTTCTCCGATTGCTTCTTCGATTCCCCGTTTATTTCTTCGTTTCTCCGTTTCTTTCTTCGTTTCTCCGTTTATTTCTTCGTTTCTCCGATTCTTTCTTCGTTCCTTCGTTTCTTTCATCGTTATTGCGTTTCTTTCTTCGTATCTCCATTTCTTTCATCGTTTCACCGTTTCTTTCTTCGTCTCTCCGTTTACTTCTTCGTTTCTCCGTTTCTTTCTTCGTTTCTTCGTTTCTTTCATCATTTCTCCGTTTCTTTGTACGTTTCTTCGTTTCTTTCTTCGTTACTCCGTTTCTTTCTTCGTTTCTCCGTTTCTATCTTCGTTTCACCGTCTCCGCCTTTGTTTCTCCGTATCTTTCTTCGTTTCTCCATTTCATTCTTCGTTTCTCCGTTTCTTTGTTCGTTTCTCCGTTTCTTTCTCCGTTTCTCGGTTTATTTCTTCGTTTCTCCATTTATTTCTCCGTTTCTCCGTTTCTTTCTTCGTTTCTCCGTTTCTTTCTCCGTTTCTCCGTTTATTTCTTCGTTTATCCATTTATTTCTCCGTTTCTCCGTTTCTTTCTTCGTTACTCCGTTTCTTTCATCGAATCTCCGTTTCTTTCTTCGTTTCTCCGTTCCTTCTTCGTTTCTCCGTTCCTTTCTTCGTTTCTCCGTTTATTTCTTCGTTTCTCCATTTCTTTCTCCGTTTCTCCGTTTCTTTCTTCGTTTCTCCGTTTCCTTGTTCGTTTCTCCGTTTATATCTTCGTTTCTCCATTTATTTCTCCGTTTCTCCGTTTCTGTCTTCGTTTCTCCGTTTCTCTCTTCGTTTCTCCGTTTCTTTCTTCGTTTCTCCGTTTATTTGTCCGTATCTCCGTTTCTTTCTTCGTTTCTCCGTTTATTTGTCCGTATCTCCGTTTCTTTCTTCGTTTCTCCGTTTATTTGTCCGTATCTCCGTTTCTTTCTTCGTTTCTCCGTTTCTTTCTTCGTTTCTCCATTTCTTTCTTCGATTCTCCGTTTCTTTCTTCGTTTCTCCGTTTCCTGGTTCGTTTCTCCGTTTATTTCTTCGTTTCTCCATTTATTTCTCCGTTTCTCCGTTTCTTTCTTCGTTTCTCCGTTTCTTTCTTCGTTTCTCCGATTGCTTCTTCGATTCCCCGTTTATTTCTTCGTTTCTCCGTTTCTTTCTTCGTTTCTCCGTTTATTTCTTCGTTTCTCCGTTTCTTTCTTCGTTTCCCCGATTGCTTCTACGATTCCCCGTTTATTTCTCCGATTCTCCGTTTCTTTCTTCGTTTCTCCGATTGCTTCTTCGATTCCCCGTTTATTTCTTCGTTTCTCCGTTTCTTTCTTCGTTTCTCCGTTTATATCTTCGTTTCTCCGATTCTTTCTTCGTTTCTTCGTTTCTTTCATCATTTCTCCGTTTCTTTCTTCGTTTCTCCGTTTCTTCCTTCGTTTCACCGTTTTTCCGTTTCTCCGTTTCTCGGTTTATTCCTTCGTTTCTCCATTTATTTCTCCGATTCTCCGTTTCTTTCTTCGTTTCTTCGTTTCTTTCATCGTTACAGCGATTCTTTCTTCGTTACTCCGTTTCTTTCTTCGTTTCTCCGTTTCTTTCTTCGTTTCTCCGTTTCTATCTTCGTTTCACCGTCTCCGTCTTTGTTTCTCCGTTCCTTTCTTCGTTTCTCCGTTTCTTTCTTCATTTCTCCGTTTCTTTGTTCGTTTCTCCGTTTCTTTTTCGTTTCTCCGTTTCTTTCTTCGTTTCTCCGTTTCTTTCTTCATTTCTCCGTTTCTTTGTTCGTTTCTCCGTTTCTTTTTCGTTTCTCCGTTTCTTTCTTCGTTTCTCCGTTTCTTTTTCGTTTCTCCGTTTCTTTCTTCGTTTCTCCGTTTCTTTCTTCATTTCTCCGTTTCTTTGTTCGTTTCTCGGTTTCTTTTTCGTTTCTCCGTTTCTTTGTTCGTTTCTCCGTTTCTTTGTTCGTTTCTCCGTTTCTTTCTTTGTTTCTCCGTTTCTTTCTTCATTTGTCCGTTTATTTCTTCGTTTCTCCGTTTCATTCTTCGTTTCTTCGTTTCTTTCATCATTTCTCCGTTTCTTTCTTCGTTTCTCCGTTTCTTCCTTCGTTTCACCGTTCCTCCGTTTCTCCGTTTCTCGGTTTATTTCTTCGTTTCTCCATTTATTTCTCCGATTCTCCGTTTCTTTCTTCGTTTCTTCGTTTCTTTCATCGTTACTGCGTTTCTTTCCTCGTTTCTCCGTTTATTTCTTCGTTTCTCCATTTATTTCTCCGTTTCTCCGTTTCTTTCTTCGTATCTCCGATTCTTTCTTCGTTTCTCCGATTGCTTCTTCGATTCCCCATTTATTTCTTCGTTTCTCCGTTTCTTTCTTCGTTTCTCCGTTTATTTCTTCGTTTCTCCGATTCTTTCTTCGTTTCTTCGTTTCTTTCATCATTTCTCCGTTTCTTTGTACGTTTCTTCGTTTCTTTCTTCGTTACTCCGTTTCTTTCTTCGTTTCTCCGTTTCTTTCTTCGTCTCTCCGTTTATTTCTTCGTTTCTCCATTTATTTCTCCGTTTCTCCGTCTCTTTCTTCGTATCTCCGTTTCTTTCTTCGTTTCTCCGATTGCTTCTTCGATTCCCCGTTTATTTCTTCGTTTCTCCGTTTCTTTCTTCGTTTCTCCGTTTATTTCTTCGTTTCTCCGATTCTTTCTTCGTTCCTTCGTTTCTTTCATCGTTATTGCGTTTCTTTCTTCGTATCTCCATTTCTTTCATCGTTTCACCGTTTGTTTCTTCGTCTCTCCGTTTACTTCTTCGTTTCTCCGTTTCTTTCTTCGTTTCTCCGACTGCTTCTTCGATTCCCCGTTTATTTCTTCGTTTCTCCGTTACCTTTCTTCGTTTCTCCGTTTCTTTCTTCGTTTCTCCGTTTCTCTCTTCGTTTCTCCGTTTCTTTCTTCGTTTCTCCGTTTCTTTCTTCGTTTCTCCATTTATATCTTCGTTTCTCCGTATCTTTCTTCGTTTCTCCATTTCATTCTTCGTTTCTCCGTTTCTTTGTTCGTTTCTCCGTTTCTTTCTCCGTTTCTCGGTTTATTTCTTCGTTTCTCCATTTATTTCTCCGTTTCTCCGTTTCTTTCTTCGTTTCTCCGTTTCTTTCTTCGTTTCTCCGTTTATTTCTTCGTTTATCCATTTATTTCTCCGTTTCTCCGTTTCTTTCTTCGTTACTCCGTTTCTTTCATCGAATCTCCGTTTCTTTCTTCGTTTCTCCGTTTCCTGGTTCGTTTCTCCGTTTATTTCTTCGTTTCTCCATTTATTTCTCCGTTTCTCCGTTTCTTTCTTCGTTTCTCCGTTTCTTTGTTCATTTCTCCGTTTCTTTCATCGTTTCTCCGTTTCTTTCTTCGTTTCTCCGTTTCTTTCTTCGTTTCTCCGTTTCTTTCTTCGTTTCTCCGTTTCTTTGTTCGCTTCTCCGTTTCTTTCTTCGTTTCTCCGTTTCTTTCCTCGTTTCTCCGTTTCTTTCTTCGTTTCTCCGTTTATTTCTTCGTTTCTCCATTTATTTCTCCGTTTCTTTCTTCGTTTCTCCGTTTCTTTCTTCATTTCTCCATTTATTTCTGCGTTTCTCCGTTTCTTTCTTCGTTTCTCCGTTTCTTTCTTCGTTTCTCCGTTTCTCCGTTTCTTTCGTCGTTTCTCCGTTTCATTCTTCGTTTCTCCGTTTCTTTCTTCGTTTCTCCGTCTCTTTGTTCGTTTCTCCGTTTCTTTCTTCGTCTCTCCGTTTCTTTGTTCGTTTCTCCGTTTATTTCCCCGTTTCTCCATTTATTTCTCCGTTTCTCCGTTTCTTTCTTCGTTTCTCCGTTTCTCCGTTTCTTTCTTCGTTTCTCCGTTTCTTTCTTCGTTTCTCCGATTCTTTGTTCGTTTCTCCGTTTCTCTGATCGTTTCTCCGTTTCTTTCTTCGTATCTCCGTTTCTTTGTTCGTTTATCCGTTTCTTTCTCCGTTTCTCGGTTTATTTCTTCGTTTCTCCATTTATATCTCCGATTCTCCGTTTCTTTCTTCGTTTCTCCGTTTCTTTCCTCATTTCTCCGTTTCTTTCTACGTTTCTCCGTTTCTTTCTTCGTTTCTCCGTTTCTTTCTTCGTTTCTCCGTTTCTTTCTTCGTTTCTCCGTTTATTTCTTCGTTTCTCCGTCTCTTTGTTCGTTTCTCCGTTTCTTTCGCCGTTTCTCGGTTTATTTCTTCGTTTCTCCATTTATTTCTCCGTTTCTCCGTTTCTTTCTTCGTTTCTCCGTTTCTCCGTTTCTTTCTTCGTTTCTCCGTTTCTTTCTTCGTTTCTCCGATTCTTTGTTCGTTTCTCCGTTTCTTTGATCGTTTCTCCGTTTCTTTCTTCGTATCTCCGTTTCTTTGTTCGTTTGTCCGTTTCTTTCTCCGTTTCTCGGTTTATTTCTTCGTTTCTCCACTTATATCTCCGATTCTCCGTTTCTTTCTTCGTTTCTCCGTTTCTTTCCTCATTTCTCCGTTTCTTTCTACGTTTCTCCGTTTCTTTCTTCGTTTCTCCGTTTATTTCTTCGTTTCTCCGTCTCTTTGTTCGTTTCTCCGTTTCTTTCGCCGTTTCTCGGTTTATTTCTTCGTTTCTCCATTTATTTCTCCGTTTCTTTGTTCGTTTCTCCGTTTCTTTCTTCGTTTCTCCATTTATTTCTCCGTTTCTCCGTTTCTTTCTTCGTTTCTCCGTTTCTCCGTTTCTTTCTTCGTTTCTCCGTTTCTTTCTTCGTTTCTCCGATTCTTTGTTCGTTTCTCCGTTTCTTTGATCGTTTCTCCGTTTCTTTCTTCGTATCTCCGTTTCTTTGTTCGTTTATCCGTTTCTTTCTCTGTTTCTCGGTTTATTTCTTCGTTTCTCCACTTATATCTCCGATTCTCCGTTTCTTTCTTCGTTTCTCCGTTTCTTTCCTCATTTCTCCGTTTCTTTCTACGTTTCACCGTTTCTTTCTTCGTTTCTCCGTTTATTTCTTCGTTTCTCCGATTCTTTCTTCGTTTCTTCGTTTCTTTCATCATTTCTCCGTTTCTTTCTTCGTTTCTCCGTTTCTTCCTTCGTTTCACCGTTTCTCCGTTTCTCCGTTTCTCGGTTTATTCCTTCGTTTCTCCATTTATTTCTCCGATTCTCCGTTTCTTTCTTCGTTTCTTCTTTTCTTTCATCGTTACTGCGTTTCTTTCTTCGTTTCTCCGTTTCTTTCTTCGTTTCTCCGTTTCTTTCTTCGTCTCTCCGTTTATTTCTCCGTTTCTCCATTTATTTCTCCGTTTCTCCGTTTCTTTCTTCGTATCTCCGATTCTTTCTTCGTTTCTCCGATTGCTTCTTCGATTCCCCATTTATTTCTTCGTTTCTCCGTTTCTATCTTCGTTTCTCCGTTTATTTCTTCGTTTCTCCGATTCTTTCTTCGTTTCTTCGTTTCTTTCATCATTTCTCCGTTTCTTTGTACGTTTCTTCGTTTCTTTCTTCGTTACTCCGTTTCTTTCTTCGTTTCTCCGTTTCTTTCTTCGCCTCTCCGTTTATTTCTTCGTTTCTCCATTTATTTCTCCGTTTCTCCGTCTCTTTCTTCGTATCTCCGTTTCTTTCTTCGTTTCTCCGATTGCTTCTTCGATTCCCCGTTTATTTCTTCGTTTCTCCGTTTCTTTCTTCGTTTCTCGGTTTATTTCTTCGTTTCTCCGATTCTTTCTTCGTTCCTTCGTTTCTTTCATCGTTATTGCGTTTCTTTCTTCGTATCTCCATTTCTTTCATCGTTTCACCGTTTCTTTCT
Source organism: Ptiloglossa arizonensis (assembly GCF_051014685.1). NCBI lineage: Eukaryota > Metazoa > Arthropoda > Insecta > Hymenoptera > Colletidae > Ptiloglossa > Ptiloglossa arizonensis. Next base: position 256,172 of record NW_027478787.1, on the reverse strand, counting down.
TCGTCTCTCCGTTTACTTCTTCGTTTCTCCGTTTCTTTCTTCGTTTCTCCGACTGCTTCTTCGATTCCCCGTTTATTTCTTCGTTTCTCCGTTTCTTTCTCCGTTTCTCCGTTTCTTTCTTCGTTTCTCCGTTTCTCTCTTCGTTTCTCCGTTTCTTTCTTCGTTTCTCCGTTTATTTCTTCGTTTCTCCATTTATTTCTTCGTTTCTCCGTATCTTTCTTCGTTTCTCCATTTCACTCTTCGTTTCTCCGTTTCTTTGTTCGTTTCTCCGTTTCTTTCTCCGTTTCTCGGTTTATTTCTTCGTTTCTCCATTTATTTCTCCGTTTCTCCGTTTCTTTCTTCGTTTCTCCGTTTATTTGTCCGTATCTCCGTTTCTTTCTTCGTTTCTCCGTTTCTTTCTTCGTTTCTCCATTTCTTTCTTCGATTCTCCGTTTCTTTCTTCGTTTCTCCGTTTCCTGGTTCGTTTCTCCGTTTATTTCTTCGTTTCTCCATTTATTTCTCCGTTTCTCCGTTTCTTTCTTCGTTTCTCCGTTTCTTTGTTCATTTCTCCGTTTCTTTCATCGTTTCTCCGTTTCTTTCTTCGTTTCTCCGTTTCTTTCTTCGTTTCTCCGTTTCTTTCTTCGTTTCTCCGTTTCTTTGTTCGCTTCTCCGTTTCTTTCTTCGTTTCTCCGTTTCTTTCCTCGTTTCTCCGTTTCTTTCTTCGTTTCTCCGTTTATTTCTTCGTTTCTCCATTTATTTCTCCGTTTCTTTCTTCGTTTCTCCGTTTCTTTCTTCATTTCTTCATTTATTTCTGCGTTTCTCCGTTTCTTTCTTCGTTTCTCCGTTTCTTTCTTCATTTCTTCATTTATTTCTGCGTTTCTCCGTTTCTTTCTTCGTTTCTCCGTTTCTTTCTTCGTTTCTCCGTTTCTCCGTTTCTTTCGTCGTTTCTCCGTTTCATTTTTCGTTTCTCCGTTTCTTTCTTCGTTTCTCCGTTTCTTTCTTCGTTTCTCCGTCTCTTTGTTCGTTTCTCCGTTTCCTTCTTCGTCTCTCCGTTTCCTTGTTCGTTTCTCCGTTTATTTCTTCGTTTCTCCATTTATTTCTCCGTTTCTCCGTTTCTTTCTTCGTTTCTCCGTTTCTCCGTTTCTTTCTTCGTTTCTCCGTTTCTTTCTTCGTTTCTCCGATTCTTTGTTCGTTTCTCCGTTTCTTTGATCGTTTCTCCGTTTCTTTCTTCGTATCTCCGTTTCTTTGTTCGTTTATCCGTTTATTTCTTCGTTTCTCCGTTTCTTTCTTCGTTTCTCCGTTTATTTCTTCGTTTCTCCGATTCTTTCTTCGTTTCTTCGTTTCTTTCATCATTTCTCCGTTTCTTTCTTCGTTTCTCCGTTTCTTCCTTCGTTTCAGCGTTTCTCCGATTCTTTCTTCGTTTCTTCGTTTGTTTCATCATTTCTCCGTTTCTTTCTTCGTTTCTCCGTTTCTTCCTTCGTTTCAGCGTTTCTCCGTTTCCCCGTGTCTCGGTTTGTTCCTTCGTTTCTCCATTTATTTCTCCGATTCTCCGTTTCTTTCTTCGTTTCTTCGTTTCTTTCATCGTTACTGCGTTTCTTTCTTCGTTTCTCCGTTTCTTTCTTCGTTTCTCCGTTTCTTTCTTCGTCTCTCCGTTTTTTTTTGTTCGTTTCTCCATTTATTTCTCCGTTTCTCCGTTTCTTTCTTCGTTTCTCCGTTTCTTTCTTCGTTTCTCCGATTCTTTCTTCGTTTCTTCGTTTCTTTCATCATTTCTCCGTTTCTTTCTTCGTTTCTCCGCTTCTTCCTTCGTTGCACCGTTTCTCCGTTTCTCCGTTTCTCGGTTTATTCCTTCGTTTCTCCATTTATTTCAACGATTCTCCGTTTCTTTCTTCGTTTCTTCGTTTCTTTCATCGTTACTGTGTTTCTTTCTTCGTTTCTCCGTTTCTTTCTACGTTTCTCCGTTTCTTTCTTCGTCTCTCCGTTTATTTCTTCGTTTCTCCGTTTCGTTCTTCGTTTCTCCGATTGCTTCTTCGATTCCCCGTTTATTTCTTCGTTTCTCCGTTTCTTTCTTCGTTTCTCCGTTTATTTCTTCGTTTCTCCGATTCTTTCTTCGTTTCTTCGTTTCTTTCATCATTTCTCCGTTTCTTTCTTCGTTTCTCCGTTTCTTCCTTCGTTTCACCGTTTCTCCGTTTCTCCGTTTCTCGGTTTATTCCTTCGTTTCTCCATTTATTTCTCCGATTCTCCGTTTCTTTCTTCGTTTCTTCGTTTCTTTCATCGTTACTGCGTTTCTTTCTTCGTTTCTCCGTTTCTTTCTTCGTTTCTCCGTTTCTTTCTTCGTCTCTCCGTTTATTTCTTCGTTTCTCCGTTTCTTTCTTCGTTTCTCCGATTGCTTCTTCGATTCCCCGTTTATTTCTTCGTTTCTCCGATTCTTTCTTCGTTTCTTCGTTTCTTTCATCATTTCTCCGTTTCTTTCTTCGTTTCTCCATTTATTTCTCCGTTTCTCCGTTTCTTTCTTCGTTTCTCCGTTTCTTTCTTCGTTTCTCCGTTTATTTCTTCGTTTATCCATTTATTTCTCAGTTTCTCCGTTTCTTTCTTCGTTACTCCGGTTCTTTCATCGAAACTCCGTTTCTTTTTTCGTTTCTCCGTTTCTTTCTTCGTTTCTCCGTTCCTTTCTTCGTTTCTCCGTTTATTTCTTCGTTTCTCCATTTATTTCTCCGTTTCTTTCTTCGTTTCTCCGTTTCTTTGTTCGATTCTCCGTTTCGTTGTTCGTCTCTCCGTTTCTCTGTTCGCTTCTCCGTTTCTTTCTCCGTTTCTCGGTTTATTTCTTTGTTTCTCCATTTATTTCTCCGTTTCTTTCTTCGTTTCTTCGCTTCTTTCTTCGTTATTCCGTTTCGTTCTTCGTTTCTCCGTTTCTGTCTTCGTTTCTCCGTTTCTTTCTTCGTTTCTCCGTTTATTTCTTCGTTTCTCCATTTATTTCTCCGTTTCTCCGTTTCTTGATCCGTTGCTCCGGTTCTTTCTTCGTTTCTCCGTTTCTTTCTTCGTTTCTCCGTTTATTTCTTCGTTTCTCCATTTATTTCTCCGATTCTGCGTTTCTTTCTACGTTTCTCCGTTTCTTTGTTCGTTTCTCCGTTTCTTTCTTCGTTTCTCCGGTTCTTTCTTCATTTCTCCGTTTCTTTCTTCGTTTCTCCGTTTCTTTCTTCGTTTTTCCGTTTCTTTGTTCGTTTCTCCGTTTCTTTGTCCGCTTCTCGGTTTATTTCTTCGTTTCTCCATTTATTTCTCCGTTTCTCCGTTTCTTCCTCCGTTCCTCCGTTTCGTTCTTCGTTCCTTTCTTCGTGTCACCGTTTATTTCTTCGTTTCTCCATTTCTTTCTCCGTTTCTCCATTTGTTTCTCCGTTTCTCCGTTTCTTTCTCCGTTCCTCCGTTTCTTTCTTCGTTTCACCGTTTATTTCTTCGTTTCTCCGTTTCTGTCTTCGTTTCTCCGTTTATTTCTTCGTTTATCCATTTATTTCTCCGATTCTCCGTTTCTTTCTTCGTTACTCCGTTTCTTTCATCGAATCTCCGTTTCTTTCTTCGTTTCTCCGTTTCTTTCTTCGTTTCTCCGTTTCTTTCTTCGTTTCTCCGTTTCCTTGTTCGTTTCTCCGTTTATTTCTTCGTTTCTCCATTTATTTCTCCGTTTCTTTCTTCGTTTCTCCGTTTCTTAGTTCGATTCTCCGTTTCGTTGTTCGTCTCTCCGTTTCTCTGTTCGCTTCTCCGTTTCTTTCTCCGTTTCTCGGTTTATTTCTTTGTTTCTCCATTTATTTCTCCGTTTCTTTCTTCGTTTCTTCGCTTCTTTCTTCGTTATTCCGTTTCGTTCTTCGTTTCTCCGTTTCTGTCTTCGTTTCTCCGTTTCTTTCTTCGTTTCTCCGTTTATTTCTTCGTTTCTCCATTTATTTCTCCGTTTCTCCGTTTCTTGATCCGTTGCTCCGGTTCTTTCTTCGTTTCTCCGTTTCTTTCTTCGTTTCTCCGTTTATTTCTTCGTTTCTCCATTTATTTCTCCGATTCTGCGTTTCTTTCTTCGTTTCTCCGTTTCTTTGTTCGTTTCTCCGTTTCTTTCTTCGTTTCTCCGGTTCTTTCTTCATTTCTCCGTTTCTTTCTTCGTTTCTCCGTTTCTTTCTTCGTTTTTCCGTTTCTTTGTTCGTTTCTCCGTTCCTTTCTCCGCTTCTCGGTTTATTTCTTCGTTTCTCAATTTATTTCTCCGTTTCTCCGTTTCTTCCTCCGTTCCTCCGTTTCTTTCTTCGTTCCTTTCTTCGTTTCACCGTTTATTTCTTCGTTTCTCCATTTCTTTCTCCGTTTCTCCATTTATTTCTCCGTTTCTCCGTTTCTTTCTCCGTTCCTCCGTTTCTTTCTTCGTTTCTTTCTTCGTTTCACCGTTTATTTCTTCGTTTATCCGTTTCTGTCTTCGTTTCTCCGTTTATTTCTTCGTTTATCCATTTATTTCTCCGATTCTCCGTTTCTTTCTCCGTTTCTCGGTTTATTTCTTCGTTTCTCCATTGTTTTCTCCGTTTCTTTCTTCGTTTCTCCGTTTCTTTCTTCGTTTCTTTCTTCGTTTCTCCGTTTATTTCTTCGTTTATCCATTTATTTCCCCGTTTCTCCGTTTCTTTCTTCGTTACTCCGTTTCTTTCATCGAATCTCCGTTTCTTTCTTCGTTTCTCCGTTTCTTTCTTCGTTTCGCCGTTCCTTTCTTCGTTTCTCCGTTTATTTCTTCGTTTCTCCATTTATTTCTCCGTTTTTCCGTTTCATTCTTCGTTTGTCCGTTTCCTTGTTCGTTTCTCCGTTTATTTCTTCGTTTCTCCATTTATTTCTCCGTTTCTCCGTTTCTTTCTTCGTGTCCCCGTTTCTTTGTTCGTTCCTCCGTTTGTTTCTTCGTTTCTCCGGTTCTTTCTTCGTTTCTCCGTTTCTTTCTTCGTTTCTCCGTTTCTTTCTTCGTTTCTCCGTTTCTTTGTTCGTTTCTCCGTTTCTTTCTCCGTTTCTCGGTTTATTTCTTCGTTTCTCCATTGTTTTCTCCGTTTCTTTCTTCGTTTCTCCGTTTCTTTCTTCGTTTCTTTCTTCGTTTCTCCGTTTATTTCTTCGTTTATCCATTTATTTCTCCGTTTCTCCGTTTCTTTCTTCGTTACTCCGTTTCTTTCATCGAATCTCCGTTTCTTTCTTCGTTTCTCCGTTTCTTTCTTCGTTTCGCCGTTCCTTTCTTCGTTTCTCCGTTTATTTCTTCGTTTCTCCATTTATTTCTTCGTTTTTCCGTTTCATTCTTCGCTTGTCCGTTTCCTTGTTCGTTTCTCCGTTTATTTCTTCGTTTCTCCATTTATTTCTCCGTTTCTACGTTTCTTTCTCCATTTCTCCGTTTCTTTCTTCGTTTCTCCGTTTCTTTCTTCGTTTCTCCGTTTATTTCTTCGTTTATCCATTTATTTCTCCGATTCTCCGTTTCTTTCTTCGTTACTCCGTCTCTTTCATCGAATCTCCGTTTCTTTCTTCGTTTCTCCGTTTCTTTCTTCGTTTCTCCGTTCCTTTCTTCGTTCCTCCGTTTATTTCATCGTTTCTCCATTTATTACTCCGTTTCTCCGTTTCTTTCTTCGTTTCTCCGTTTCTTTCATCGAATCTCCGTTTCTTTCTTCGTTTCTCCGTTTCTTTCTTCGTTTCTCCGTTTCTTTCTTCGTTTCTCCGTTTCCTTGTTCGTTTCTCCGTTTATTTCTTCGTTTCTCCATTTATTTCTCCGTTTCTCCGTTTCTCCGTTTCTTTCTTCGTGTCCCCGTTTCTTTGTTCGTTCCTCCGTTTCTTTCATCGTTTCTCCGGTTCTTTCTTCGTTTCTCCGTTTCTTTCTTCGTTTCTCCGTTTCTTTCTTCGTTTCTCCGTTTATTTCTTCGTTTCTCCATTTATTTCTCCGTTTCTCCGTTTCTCCGTTTCTTTCTTCGTGTCCCCGTTTCTTTGTTCGTTCCTCCGTTTCTTTCATCGTTTCTCCGGTTCTTTCTTCGTTTCTCCGTTTCTTTCTTCGTTTCTCCGTTTCTTTCTTCGTTTCTCCGTTTATTTCTTCGTTTCTCCATTTATTTCTCCGTTTCTCCGTTTCTTTCTTCGTTACTCCGTTTCTTTCATCGAGTCTCGGTTTCTTTCTTCGTTTCTCCGTTTCTTTCTTCGTTTCGCCGTTCCTTTCTTCGTTTCTCCGTTTATTTCTTCGTTTCTCCATTTATTTCTCCGTTTCTCCGTTTCATTCTTCATTTGTCCGTTTCCTTGTTCGTTTCTCCGTTTATTTCTTCGTTTCTCCATTTATTTCTCCGTTTCTCCGTTTCTTTCTCCGTTTCTCCGTTTCTTTCTTCGTTTCTCCGTTTCTTTCTTCGTTTCTCCGTTTATTTCTTCGTTTCTCCATTTATTTCTCCGATTCTCCGTTTCTTTCTTCGTTTCTTCGTTTCTTTCATCGTTACTCCGCTTCTTTCTTCGTTTCTCCGTTTCTTTCTTCGTTTCTCCGTATCTTTCTTCGTTTCTCCGTTTATTTCTTCGTTTCTCCATTTATTTCTCCGTTTCTCCGTTTCTTTCTTCGTTTTTCCGTTTCCTTGTTCGTTTCTCCGTTTATTTCTTCGTTTCTCCATTTATTTCTCCGTTTCTCCGTTTCTTTCTTCGTTTCTCCGTTTCTTTCTTCGTTTCTCCGTTTCTCCGTTTCTTTCTTCGTTTCTCCGTTTCTTTCTTCGTTTCTCCGGTTCTTTCTTCGTTTCTCCGTTTATTTCTTCGTCTCTCCATTTATTTCTCCGTTTCTCCGTTTCTTTCTTCGTTTCTCCGTTTCCTTGTTCGTTTCTCCGTTTATATCTTCGTTTCTCCATTTATTTCTCCGTTTCTCCGTTTCTTTCTTCGTTTCTCCTTTTCATTGTTCGTTTCTCCGTTTCTTTGTTCGTTTCTCCGGTTCTTTCTTCGTTTCTCCGTTTCTTTCTTCGTTTCTCCGTTTCTTTCTTCGTTTCTCCGTTTCTTTCTTCGTTTCTCCGTTTATTTCTTCGTTTCTCCATTTATTTCTCCGTTTCTCCGTTTCTTTCTTCGTTACTCCGTTTCTTTCATCGTATCTCCGTTTCTTTCTTCGTTTCTCCGTTTCTTTCTTCGTTTCTCCGTTTCTTTCTTCGTTTCTTCGTTTCTTTCTTCGTTTCTCCGTTTCCTTGTTCGTTTCTCCGTTTATTTCTTCGTTTCTCCATTTATTTCTCCGTTTCTCCGTTTCTTTCTTCGTGTCCCCGTTTCTTTGTTCCTTCCTCCGTTTCTTTCTTCGTTTCTCCGGTTCTTTCTTCGTTTCTCCGTTTCTTTCTTCGTTTCTCCGTTTCTTTCTTCGTTTCTCCGTTTCTTTGTTCGTTTCTCCGTTTCTTTCTCCGTTTCTCGGTTTATTTCTTCGTTTCTCCATTGTTTTCTCCGTTTCTTTCTTCGTTTCTTTCTTCGTTTCTCCGTTTATTTCTTCGTTTATCCATTTATTTCTCCGTTTCTCCGTTTCTTTCTTCGTTACTCCGTTTCTTTCATCGAATCGCCGTTTCTTTCTTCGTTTCTCCGTTTCTTTCTTCGTTTCGCCGTTCCTTTCTTCGTTTCTCCGTTTATTTCTTCGTTTCTCCATTTATTTCTCCGTTTTTCCGTTTCATTCTTCGTTTGTCCGTTTCCTTGTTCGTTTCTCCGTTTATTTCTTCGTTTCTCCATTTATTTCTCCGTTTCTCCGTTTCTTTCTCCGTTTCTCCGTTTCTTTCTTCGTTTCTCCGTTTCTTTCTTCGTTTCTCCGTTTATTTCTTCGTTTATCCATTTATTTCTCCGATTCTCCGTTTCTTTCTTCGTTACTCCGTTTCTTTCATCGAATCTCCGTTTCTTTCTTCGTTTCTCCGTTTCTTTCTTCGTTTCTCCGTTCCTTTCTTCGTTTCTCCGTTTATTTCTTCGTTTCTCCATTTATTTCTCCGTTTCTTTCTTCGTTTCTCCGTTTCTTTGTTCGTTTCTCCGTTTCTTTGTTCGTTTCTCCGGTTCTTTCTTCGTTTCTCCGTTTCTTTCTTCGTTTCTCCGTTTATTTCTTCGTTTCTCCATTTATTTCTCCGTTTCTCCGTTTATTTCTTCGTTTATCCATTTATTTCTCCGATTCTCCGTTTCTTTCTTCGTTTCTCCGTTTCTTTCTTCGTTTCTCCATTTATTTCTCCGTTTCTCCGTTTCTTTCTTCGTTACTCCGTTTCTTTCATCGAATCTCCGTTTCTTTCTTCGTTTCTCCGTTTCTTTCTTCGTTTCTCCGTTTCTTTCTTCGTTTCTCCGTTTATTTCTACGTTTCTCCATTTATTTCTCCGATTCTGTGTTTCTTTCTTCGTTTCTCCGTCTCTTTCTTCGTTTCTCCGTTTCTTCCTTCGTTTCATCGTTTCTCCGTTTCTCCGTTTGTCGGTTTATTCCTTCGTTTCCCCATTTATTTCTCCGATTCTCCGTTTCTTTCTTCGTTTCTTCGTTTCTTTCATCGTTACTCCGCTTCTTTCTTCGTTTCTCCGTTTCTTTCTTCGTTTCTCCGTATCTTTCTTCGTTTCTCCGTTTATTTCTTCGTTTCTCCATTTATTTCTCCGTTTCTCCGTTTCTTTCTTCGTTTTTCCGTTTCCTTGTTCGTTTCTCCGTTTATTTCTTCGTTTCTCCATTTATTTCTCCGTTTCTCCGTTTCTTTCTTCGTTTCTCCGTTTCTCCGTTTCTTTCTTCGTTTCTCCGTTTCTTTCTTCGTTTCTCCGGTTCTTTCTTCGTTTCTCCGTTTATTTCTTCGTCTCTCCATTTATTTCTCCGTTTCTCCGTTTCTTTCTTCGTTTCTCCGTTTCCTTGTTCGTTTCTCCGTTTATATCTTCGTTTCTCCATTTATTTCTCCGTTTCTCCGTTTCTTTCTTCGTTTCTCCTTTTCATTGTTCGTTTCTCCGTTTCTTTGTTCGTTTCTCCGGTTCTTTCTTCGTTTCTCCGTTTCTTTCTTCGTTTCTCCGTTTCTTTCTTCGTTTCTCCGTTTCTTTCTTCGTTTCTCCGTTTATTTCTTCGTTTCTCCATTTATTTCTCCGTTTCTCCGTTTCTTTCTTCGTTACTCCGTTTCTTTCATCGTATCTCCGTTTCTTTCTTCGTTTCTCCGTTTCTTTCTTCGTTTCTCCGTTTCTTTCTTCGTTTCTTCGTTTCTTTCTTCGTTTCTCCGTTTCCTTGTTCGTTTCTCCGTTTATTTCTTCGTTTCTCCATTTATTTCTCCGTTTCTCCGTTTCTTTCTTCGTGTCCCCGTTTCTTTGTTCCTTCCTCCGTTTCTTTCTTCGTTTCTCCGGTTCTTTCTTCGTTTCTCCGTTTCTTTCTTCGTTTCTCCGTTTCTTTCTTCGTTTCTCCGTTTCTTTGTTCGTTTCTCCGTTTCTTTCTCCGTTTCTCGGTTTATTTCTTCGTTTCTCCATTGTTTTCTCCGTTTCTTTCTTCGTTTCTTTCTTCGTTTCTCCGTTTATTTCTTCGTTTATCCATTTATTTCTCCGTTTCTCCGTTTCTTTCTTCGTTACTCCGTTTCTTTCATCGAATCGCCGTTTCTTTCTTCGTTTCTCCGTTTCTTTCTTCGTTTCGCCGTTCCTTTCTTCGTTTCTCCGTTTATTTCTTCGTTTCTCCATTTATTTCTCCGTTTTTCCGTTTCATTCTTCGTTTGTCCGTTTCCTTGTTCGTTTCTCCGTTTATTTCTTCGTTTCTCCATTTATTTCTCCGTTTCTCCGTTTCTTTCTCCGTTTCTCCGTTTCTTTCTTCGTTTCTCCGTTTCTTTCTTCGTTTCTCCGTTTATTTCTTCGTTTATCCATTTATTTCTCCGATTCTCCGTTTCTTTCTTCGTTACTCCGTTTCTTTCATCGAATCTCCGTTTCTTTCTTCGTTTCTCCGTTTCTTTCTTCGTTTCTCCGTTCCTTTCTTCGTTTCTCCGTTTATTTCTTCGTTTCTCCATTTATTTCTCCGTTTCTCCGTTTCTTTCTTCGTTTCTCCGTTTCTTTGTTCGTTTCTCCGTTTCTTTGTTCGTTTCTCCGGTTCTTTCTTCGTTTCTCCGTTTCTTTCTTCGTTTCTCCGTTTCTTTCTTCGTTTCTCCGTTTCTTTCTTCGTTTCTCCGTTTCTTTCTCCGTTTCTCGGTTAATTTCTTCGTTTCTCCATTTATTTCTCCGTTTCTCCGTTTCTTTCTTCGTTTCTCCGTTTCTTTCTTCGTTTCTCCGTTTCTTTCTTCGTTTCTCCGTTTATTTCTTCGTTTCTCCATTTATTTCTCCGTTTCTCCGTTTCTTTCTTCGTTACTCCGTTTCTTTCATCGAATCTCGGTTTCTTTCTTCGTTTCTCCGTTTCTTTCTTCGTTTCGCCGTTCCTTTCTTCGTTTCTCCGTTTATTTCTTCGTTTCTCCATTTATTTCTCCGTTTCTCCGTTTCTTTCTTCGTTTCTCCGTTTCCTTGTTCGTTTCTCCGTTTATTTCTTTGTATCTCCATTTATTTCTCCGTTTCTCCGTTTCTTTCTTCGTTTCTCCGTTTCTTTGTTCGTTTCTCCGTTCCTTTGTTCGTTTCTCCGTTCCTTTGTTCGTTTCTCCGGTTCTTTCTTCGTTCCTCCGTTTCTTTCTTCGTTTCTCCGTTTCTTTCTTCGTTTCTCCGTTTCTTTCTTCGTTTCTCCGTTTCTTTCTCCGTTTCTCGGTTAATTTCTTCGTTTCTCCATTTATATCTCCGTTTCTCCATTTATTTCTCCGTTTCTCCGTTTCTTTCTCCGTTCCTCCGTTTCTTTCTTCGTTTCTTTCTTCGTTTCACCGTTTATTTCTTCGTTTCTCCATTTATTTCTCCGTTTCTCCGTTTCTTTCTTCGTTTCTCCGTTTCTTTCATCGAATCTCCGTTCCTTTCTTCGTTTCTCCGTTTCTTTCTTCGTTTCTCCGTTCCTTTCTTCGTTTCTCCGTTTATTTCTTCGTTTCTCCATTTATTTCTCCGTTTCTCCGTTTCTTTCTTCGTTTCTCCGTTTCTTTGTTCGTTTCTCCGTTTCTTTGTTCGTTTCTCCGGTTCCTTCTTCGTTCCTCCGTTTCTTTCTTCGTTTCTCCGTTTCTTTCTTCGTTTCTCCGTTTCTTTGTTCGTTTCTCCGTTTCTTTCTCCGTTTCTCGGTTAATTTCTTCGTTTCTCCATTTATTTCTCCGTTTCTCTGTTTCTTTCTTCGTTTCGCCGTTTCTTTCTTCGTTTCTCCGTTTCTTTCTTCGTTTCTCCGTTTCTTTGTTCGCTTCTCCGTTTCTTTCTTCGTTTCTCCGTTTCTTTCTTCGTTTCTCCGTTTCTTTCTTCGTTTCTCCATTTATTTCTCCGTTTCTACGTTTCTTTGTTCGTTTCTCCGTTTCTTTGTTCGTTTCTCCGTTTCGTTCTTCGTTTCTCCGTTTCTTTCTTCGTGTCTCCGTTTCTTTCTTCGTTTCTCCGTTTCTTTCTTCGTTTCTCCGTTTATTTGTTCGTATCTCCGTTTCTTTCTTCGTTTCTCCGTTTCTTTCTTAGTTTCTCCATTTCTTTCTTCGATTCTCCGTTTCTTTCTTCGTTTCTCCGTTTCCTGGTTCGTTTCTCCGTTTATTTCTTCGTTTCTCCATTTATTTCTCCGTTTCTCCGTTTCTTTCTTCGTTACTCCGTTTCTTTCATCGTATCTCCGTTTCTTTCTTCGTTTCTCCGTTTCTTTCTTCGTTTCTCCGTTTCTTTCTTCGTTTCTTCGTTTCTTTCTTCGTTTCTCCGTTCCTTTCTTCGTTTCTCCGTTTATTTCTTCGTTTCTCCATTTATTTCTCCGTTTCTCCGTTTCTTTCTTCGTTTCTCCGTTTCTTTGTTCGTTTCTCCGTTTCTTTGTTCGTTTCTCCGGTTCCTTCTTCGTTCCTCCGTTTCTTTCTTCGTTTCTCCGTTTCTTTCTTCGTTTCTCCGTTTCTTTGTTCGTTTCTCCGTTTCTTTCTCCGTTTCTCGGTTAATTTCTTCGTTTCTCCATTTATTTCTCCGTTTCTCTGTTTCTTTCTTCGTTTCGCCGTTTCTTTCTTCGTTTCTCCGTTTCTTTCTTCGTTTCTCCGTTTCTTTGTTCGCTTCTCCGTTTCTTTCTTCTTTTCTACGTTTCTTTCTTAGTTTCTCCATTTCTTTCTTCGATTCTCCGTTTCTTTCTTCGTTTCTCCGTTTCCTGGTTCGTTTCTCCGTTTATTTCTTCGTTTCTCCATTTATTTCTCCGTTTCTCCGTTTCTTTCTTCGTTACTCCGTTTCTTTCATCGTATCTCCGTTTCTTTCATCGTATCTCCGTTTCTTTCTTCGCTTCTCCGTTTCTTTCTTCGTTTCTCCGTTTCTTTCCTCGTTTCTCCGTTTCTTTCTTCGTTTCTCCATTTATTTCTCCGTTTCTACGTTTCTTTGTTCGTTTCTCCGTTTCTTTGTTCGTTTCTCCGTTTCGTTCTTCGTTTCTCCGTTTCTTTCTTCGTGTCTCCGTTTCTTTCTTCGTTTCTCCGTTTCTTTCTTCGTTTCTCCGTTCCTTTCTTCGTTTCTCCGTTTATTTCTTCGTTTCTCCATTTATTTCTCCGTTTCTCCGTTTCTTTCTTCGTTTCTCCGTTTCCTTGTTCGTTTCTCCGTTTATTTCTTCGTTTCTCCATTTATTTCTCCGTTTCTCCGTTTCTTTCTTCGTGTCTCCGTTTCTTTCTTCGTTTCTCCGTTTCTTTGTTCGTTTCTCCGTTTCTTTCTCCGTTTCTCGGTTTATTTCTTCGTTTCTCCATTGTTTTCTCCGTTTCTCCGTTTCTTTCTTCGTTTCTCCGTTTCTTTCTTCGTTTCTTTGTTCGTTTCTCCGTTTCTTTGTTTGTTTCTCCGGTTCTTTCTCCGTTTCTCGGTTAATTTCTTCGTTTCTCCATTTATTTCTCCGTTTCTCCGTTTCTTTCTTCGTTTCTCCGTTTCCTTGTTCGTTTCTCCGTTTATTTCTTCGTTTCTCCATTTATATCTCCGTTTCTCCGTTTCTTTCTTCGTGTCTCCGTTTCTTTGTTCGTTTCTCCGTTTCTTTCATCGTTTCTCTGGTTCTTTCTTCGTTTCTCCGTTTCTTTCTTCGTTTCTCCGTTTCTTTGTTCGTTTCTCCGTTTCTTTGTTCGTTTCTCCGTTTCTTTCTCCGTTTCTCGGTTTATTTCTTCGTTTCTCCATTGTTTTCTCCGTTTCTCCGTTTCTTTCTTCGTTTCTCCGTATCTTTCTTCGTTTCTTTCTTTGTTTCTCCGTTTATTTCTTCGTTTATCCATTTATTTCTCCGTTTCTCCGTTTCTTTCTTCGTTACTCCGTTTCTTTCATCGAATCTCCGTTTCTTTCTTCGTTTCTCCGTTTCTTTCTTCGTTTCGCCGTTCCTTTCTTCGTTTCTCCGTTTATTTCTTCGTTTCTCCATTTATTTCTCCGTTTCTCCGTTTCATTCTTCGTTTGTCCGTTTCCTTGTTCGTTTCTCCGTTTATTTCTTTGTTTCTCCATTTATTTCTCCGTTTCTCCGTTTCTTTCTCCGTTTCTCCGTTTCTTTCTTCGTTTCTCCGTTTCTTTCTTCGTTTCTCCGTTTATTTCTTCGTTTATCCATTTATTTCTCCGTTTCTCCGTTTCTTTCTTCGTTACTCCGGTTCTTTCATCGAATCTCCGTTTCTTTTTTCGTTTCTCCGTTTCTTTCTTCGTTTCTACGTTCCTTTCTTCGTTTCTCCGTTTATTTCTTCGTTTCTCCATTTATTTCTCCGTTTCTCCGTTTCTTTCTTCGTTTCTCCGTTTCCTTGTTCGTTTCTCCGTTTATTTCTTTGTTTCTCCATTTATTTCTCCGTTTCTCCGTTTCTTTCTTCGTTTCTCCGTTTCTTTGTTCGTTTCTCCGTTTCTTTGTTCGTTTCTCCGTTTCTTTGTTCGTTTCTCCGGTTCTTTCTTCGTTTCTACTATTCTTTCTTCGTTTCTCCGTTTCTTTCTTTGTTTCTCCGTTTCTTTGTTCGTTTCTCCGTTTCTTTCTCCGTTTCTCGTTTAATTTCTTCGTTTATCCATTTATTTCTCCGTTTCTCCGTTTCTTTCTTCGTTACTCCGGTTCTTTCATCGAATCTCCGTTTCTTTTTTCGTTTCTCCGTTTCTTTCTTCGTTTCTCCGTTCCTTTCTTCGTTTCTCCGTTTATTTCTTCGTTTCTCCATTTATTTCTCCGTTTCTCCGTTTCTTTCTTCGTTTCTCCGTTTCTTTCTTCGTTTCTCCGTTTATATCTTCGTTTCTCCATTTATTTCTCCGTTTCTCTGTTTCTTTGTTCGTTTCTCCGTTTCTTTGTTCGTTTCTCCGTTTCTCCGTTTCTTTCTTCGTTTCTCCGTTTCTTTGTTCGTTTCTCCGTTTCTTTCTCCGTTTCTCGGTTTATTTCTTCGTTTCTCCGTTTCTTTCGTCGTTTCTTCGTTTCTTTCTTCATTTCTCCGTTTCTTTCTTCGTTTCTCCGTTTCTTCCTTCGTTCCATCGTTTGTCCGTTTCTCCTTTTCTCCGTTTCGATTAAATGATTATAATATTTATAATTTCTATTATAAATCAATTGATCTATAGTTAAATCAGACACTAATACTCTAAATACATATTTAATATATTTTTTAATCTCTTTAGACTCCAGAAGAATTTTATTTATACTATTCACTATATATAATAATTTACACATAATCGGAAATAAGTCTCATTATTTATTTATAATAATTATTTTTTTTTCACTTATCTTAAAATTTGGGATGTACTCTTTAAATGTTCGATTCATTTCTTTAATTTATTCATTAAATTGAATTAATCTATTCTTTATAATAACTTTAGTAAAATTAACCCCTATAATTATTATAGAACTCATATTAAAATTTAATAATGAAATTTATTTTATTTGCCTAATTAATGCAATTATTGCCCCTATCATTTGCTTAACCAAAAAAATCAATCATAATAATTATAGGATATTCATCTGTTATACAAACATCTATTATAGCTATTTTATTAATAATTAACAAAAATACATTTTTAACATATTTCATTTTAAATTCAATAATTTCTTTAATTTTAATTTTTATATTTAAAGTAATAAAGATTAACTCTTCTTCCTTATTTAATATATTAACCTCTAATAAAAGAAAAATTATTTTATACTCAGTAATTATTATGTACACAAATTTCCCACCTATAGCACTCTTTATACTGAAATAAATCGTCCTTGAATCATTAATAAATTCAAGAATAAAATTTACCGTGGAAGGTTTAATTTTACATTTATTCGAAAGATGAAACATACAAAGTTTGTACAAAAGTATTTATTTATTTTATCGCACGGTAGGGAATATCATACAAATGGAAATACTTATCTCTAATGTCGGTAAATTGTACTTGTCGCGCCATCTATTTGTGGAAATTACAACAATTCCTCGACAAACTTGAGCGTTTCTCCGCCAGGTGTTTTCACCCCTTAAGTGTAGTTTAACCCTTTCTCCAACAGATGGCAACCCATGTAATTACCACGTTACAGGGATTTGTAATTGCGGGTTCAGAATATATTTGCATACATACAAACTATAATTCCGATATGTAGAGAAATATTTATTTATTTTATCCCACGGCTTCATCAATCGTATTTGTTCGATCTAACCAAATATTTCGAGAAATTGATGGCTTTTTATACCGAAACATTGTCAAAAATTGTTTAATCTGCGGTCCAACGACGGTTGTTAATAATTATGATAAATAAATGTCAAGATATTGCGAAGACTGCGAATGCGAACGGTTTCAGAGAAAGTTTGTTCATTTCAGCGATTGTTATTAATATTTACGCACGTTCCCTATATTGATCGAACAATGTGCATCTTATTTATGCATTAAAAATGATTGATTCGCCTCTAGGAATTGATTTTGATCGAACTTCAACGTAAAGAGATGTTCCTTAAAGTTTTAAAACATTCAAAGTAACAATTGTCTATGAGATATTTCAATTTACCATTTGATTAATACATGAAGGATCGAAATTTTTGGTAAAATAATTGAATAAAAAATAATTATTATAAATAAATAATTAGATCTATTTCCGATTCTGTGTAAATTATTATATACCGTAAATAGTATAAATAAAACCCTTCTGGAGGCTAAAGAGATTAAAGAGTATATTAAATATGTATTTAGAGTATTAGTGTATAATTTAACTATAGCTCAAATGATTTACAATAGAAATTATAACTATTCTAATCATTTAATCGAAACGGAGAAACGGAGAAACGGAGAAACGGAGAAACGAAGAAACGAAGGAAGAAACGGAGAAACGAAGAAAGAAACGGAGAAACGAAGAAAGAAACGGAGAAACGGAGAAATAAATGGAGAAACGAAGAAACAAACGGAGAAACGATGAAACAAACGGAGAAACGAAGAAAGAAACGTAGAAACGGAGAAATAAATGGAAAAACGAAGAAATAAACGGGGAAACGAAGAAAGGAGCGGAGAAACGAACAACGAAACGGAGAAACAAAGAAAGAAACGGAGGAACGGAGAAATAAATGGAGAAACGAGGAAATAAACGGAGAAACGAAGAAATAAACGGAGAAACGAAGAAAGAAACGGAGAAACGAAGAAATAAAAGAAGAAACGAACAAAGAAACGGAGAAACGAAGAAAGAAACGGAGAAACGAAGAAAGAAACGGAGAAACGAAGAAAGAAACGGAGAAACGAACAAAGAAACGGAGAAACGAAGAAAGAAACGCAGATACGAAGAAAGAAACGGAGAAACGAAGAAAGAAACGGAGAAACGAAGAAAGAAACGGAGAAATAAATGGAGAAACGAAGAAATAAACGGAGAAATGAACAAGGAAACGGAGAAACGAAGAAAGAAACGGAGAAACGAAGAAAGAAACGGAGGAACGAAGAAAGAAACGGAGAAACGAACAAAGAAACGGAGAAACGAAGAAAGAAACGGAGAAACGAAGAAAGAAACGGAGAAACGAAGAAAGAAACGGAGAAATAAATGGAGAAACGAAGAAATAAACGGAGAAATGAACAAGGAAACGGAGAAACGAAGAAAGAAACGGAGAAACGAAGAAAGAAACGGTGAAACGAAGAAATAAACGGAGAAACGAACAAAGAAACGGAGAAACGAACAAAGAAACGGAGAAACGAACAAAGAAACGGAGAAACGGAGAAAGAAACGGAGAAACGAAGAAAGAAACGGAGAAACGAACAAAGAAACGTAGAAACGAAGAAAGAAACGGAGAAATAAATGGAGAAACAAAGAAATAAACGGAGAAATGAACAAGGAAACGGAGAAACGAAGAAAGAAACGGAGAAACGAAGAAAGAAACGGAGAAACGAAGATAGAAACGGAGAAACGAAGAAAGAAACCCAGATACGAAGAAAGAAACGGAGGAACGTAGAAAGAAACGGAGATACGAACAAAGAAACGGAGAAACGAACACAGAAACGGAGAAACAAAGAAAGAAACGGAGGAACGGAGAAATAAATGGAGAAACGAGGAAATAAACGGAGAAACGAAGAAATAAACGGAGAAACGAAGAAAGAAACGGAGAAACGAAGAAATAAGAGAAGAAACGAACAAAGAAACGGAGAAACGAAGAAAGAAACGGAGAAACGAAGAAAGAAACGGAGAAACGAACAAAGAAACGGAGAAACGAAGAAAGAAACGGAGAAATAAATGGAGAAACAAAGAAATAAACGGAGAAATGAACAAGGAAACGGAGAAACGAAGAAAGAAACGCAGAAACGAAGAAAGAAACGGAGGAACGGAGAAATAAATGGAGAAGCGAAGAAATAAACGGAGAAACGAAGAAATAAACGGAGAAACGAAGAAAGAGACGGAGAAACGAAGAAAGAAACGGAAAAACGAAGAAAGAAACGGAGAAACGAACAATGAAACGGAGAAACGAAGAAAGAAACGCAGAGACGAAGAAAGAAACGGAGAAACGAAGAAAGAAACGGAGAAACGAAGAAAGAAACGATGAAACGAAGAAATAAACGGAGAAGCGAACAAAGAAACGGAGAAACGAACAAAGAAACGGAGAAACGAACAAAGAAACGGAGAAACGAACAAAGAAACGGAGAAACGGAGAAAGAAACGGAGAAACGAAGAAAGAAACGGAGAAACGAGGAAAGAAACGGAGAAACGAAGAAAGAAACGGAGAAATAAATGGAGAAACAAAGAAATAAACGGAGAAATGAACAAGGAAACGGAGAAACGAAGAAATAAACGGAGAAACGAAGAAATAAACGGAGAAACGAAGAAAGAAACGGAGAAACGAAGAAAGAAACGGAGAATCGAAGAAAGAAACGAAGAAACGAACAAAGAAACGGAGAAACGAAGAAAGAAACGCAGAAACGAAGAAAGAAACGGAGAAAGGAAGAAAGAAACCGAGAAACGAAGAAAGAAACGGAGAAACGGAAATATACATGGAGAAACGAAGAATGAAACGGAGAGACGAAGAAAGAAACGGAGAAACGAAGAAAGAAACGGAGAAACGAAGAAATAAACGGAGAAATGAACAAGGAAACGGAGAAACGAAGAAAGAAACGGAGAAACGAAGAAATAAACGGAGAAACGAAGAAAGAAACGGAGAAACGAAGAAAGAAACGGAGAAACGAAGAAAGAAACGAAGAAACGAAGAAATAAACGGAGAAACGAAGAAAGAAACGGAGAAACGAAGAAAGAAACGCAGAAACGGAGAAATAAACGGAGAAACGAAGTAAGAAACAGAGAAACGAGGAAAGAAACGGAGAAACGAATAAAGAAACGGAGAAGCGAACAAAGAAACTGAGAAACGAAGGAAGAAACGGAGAAACGAAGAAAGAAACGGAGAAACGAACAAAGAAACGGAGAAACGAAGAAAGAAACGGAGAAACGAACAAAGAAACGCAGAAACGAAGAAAGAATCGGAGAAACGAAGAAAGAAACGGAGAAACGAAAAAGAAACGGAGAAACGAAGAAAGAAACGGAGAAACGAAGAAAGAAACGTAGAAATAAATGGAGAAACGAAGAAATAAACGGAGAAACGAACAAGGAAATGGAGAAACGACGAAAGAAACGGAGAAACGAAGAAAGAAATGGAGAAACGAACAAAAAAACGGAGAAACGAAGAAAGAAACGGAGAAACGAAGAAAGAAAGGCAGAAACGAAGAAAGAAACGGAGAAGCGAAGAAAGAAACGGAGAAACGAACAAAGAAACGGAGAAACGAACAAAGAAACGGAGAAACTGAGAAATAAATGGAGAAACGAAGAAATAAACGGAGAAACGAAGAAAGAAACAGAGAAACGAGGAAAGAAACGGAGAAACGAAGAAAGAAACGGAGAAACGAAGAAAGAAACCGAGAAACGAAGAAAGAAACGGCGAAACGGAAAAATAAATGGAGAAACGAACAAAGAAACGGAGAAACGAAGAAAGAAACAGAGAAACGAGGAAAGAAACGGAGAAACGAAGAAAGAAACGGAGAAACGAAGAAAGAAACCGAGAAACGAAGAAAGAAACGGAGAAACGGAAAAATAAATGGAGAAACGAAGAATGAAACGGAGAGACGAAGAAAGAAACGGAGAAACGAAGAAAGAAACGGAGAAACGAAGAAAGAAACGCATTAACGATGAAAGAAACGAAGAGACGAAGAATGAAACGGAGAAACGAAGAAAGAAATGGAGAAACGAAGAAAGAAACGGAGAAACGGAGAAATAAATGGAGAAACGAAGAAATAAACCGATAAAACGGAGAAACGAACAAAGAAACGGAGAAACGAAGAAAGAAACGGGGAAACGAAGAAAGAAACGGAGAAACGAAGAAAGAAACGCAGAAACGAACTAAGAAACGGAGAAACGAAGAAAGAAACGGAGAAACGAAGAAAGAAACGGAGGAACGGAGAAATAAACGGAGAAACGAAGAAATAAACGGAGAAACGAAGAAATAAACGGAGAAACGAAGAAAGAAACGGAGAAACCAAGGAAGAAACGGAGAAACGAAGAAAGAAACGGAGAAACGAACAAAGGAACGGAGAAACGAACAAAGAAACGGAGAAACGAACAAAGAAACGGAGAAACTGAGAAATAAACGGAGAAACGAAGACATAAACGGAGAAACGAAGAAAGAAACAGAGAAACGAGGAAAGAAACGGAGAAACGAAGAAAGAAACGGAGAAACGAAGAAAGAAACGGAGAAACGATGAAAGAAACGCAGTAACGATGAAAGAAACGAAGAAACGAAGAAGAAATCGGAGAATCGGAGAAGTAAATGGAGAAACGAAGGAATAAACCGAGAAACGGAGAAACGATGAAACGAAGGAACAAACGGAGAAACGAAGAAAGAAACGGAGGAATGAAGAAAGAAACGAAGGAACGAAGAAAGAAACGGAGAAACGGAGAAATAAACGGAGAAACGAAGAAAGAAACGGAGAAACGAAGAAAGAAACGGAGAAACGAAGAAAGAAACGGAGAAACGAACAAAGAAACGGAGAAACGAACAAAGAAACGGAGAAACGAAGAAAGAAACGGAGAAACGAAGAAAGAAATGGAGAAACGAAAAAAGAAATGGAGATACGAACAAAGAAACGGAGAAACGAACAAAGAAACGGCGAAACGAAGAAAGAAACGGAGGAACGGAGAAATAATCGGAGAAACGAAGAAATAAACGGAGAAACGAAGAAATAAACGGAGAAACGAAGAAAGAAACAGAGGAACGAAGAAAGAAACGGAGAAACGAAGAAAGAAACGGAGATACGAACAAAGAAACGGCGAAACGAATAAAGAAACGGAGGAACGGAGAAATAAACGGAGAAACGAAGAAATAAACGGAGAAACGAAGAAATAAACGGAGAAACGAAGAAAGAAACGGAGAAACGAAGGAAGAAACGGAGAAACGAACAAAGAAACGGAGAAACGAACGAAGAAACGGAGAAACGAAGAAAGAAAGGCAGAAACGAAGAAAGAAACGTAGAAGCGAAGAAAGAAACGGAGAAATGAACGAAGAAACGGAGAAACGAACAAAGAAACGGAGAAACTGAGAAATAAATGGAGAAACGAAGAAATAAACGGAGAAACGAAGAAAGAAACGGAGAGGCGAAGAAAGAAACGGAGAAACGAAGAAAGAAACGGAGAAACGAAGAAATAAATGGAGAAACGAAGAAATAAACGGAGAGACGAAGAAAGAAACGGAGAAACGAAGAAAGAAACGGAGAAACGAAGAAAGAAACGCAGTAACGGTGAAAGAAACGAAGAAACGAAGAAGGAATCGGAGAATCGGAGAAATAAATGGGGAAACGAAGGAATAAACCGAGAAACGGGGAAACGGAGAAACGATGAAACGAAGGAACAAACGGAGAATCGTAGAAAGAAACGGAGGAATGAAGAAAGAAACGAAGGAACGAAGAAATAAACGGAGAAACGGAGAAATAAACGGAGAAACGAAGTAAGAATCAGAGAAACGAGGAAAGAAACGGAGAAACGAAGAAAGAAACGAAGAAACGAAGAAAGAAACGGAGAAACGAAGAAAGAAACGGAGAAACGAAGAAAGAAACGGAGATACGGTGAAAGAAACGGAGTAACGAAGAAAGAAACGGAGAAACGAACAAAGAAACGGAGAAACGAACAAAGAAACGGAGAAACGAAGAAAGAAACGGAGAAACGGAGAAACAAATGGAGAAACGAAGAAATAAACGGAGAAACGAAGTAAGAAACAGAGAAACGAGGAAAGAAACGGAGAAACGAATAAAGAAGCGGAGAAGCGAACAAAGAAACGGAGAAACGAAGGAAGAAACGGAGAAACGAAGAAAGAAACGGAGAAACGAAGAAAGAAACGGAGAAACGACGAAAGAAACGGAGAAACGAAGAAAGAAACGGAGAAACGATGAAAGAAACGGAGAAACGAAGAAAGAAACGGAGAAACGAAGAAAGAAATGGAGAAACGAAGAAATAAACGGAGAAATGAACAAGGAAACGGAGAAACGAAGAAAGAAACGGAGAAACGAAGAAAGAAACGGAGATACGAAGAAAGAAACGGAGAAACGAAGAAAGAAACGCAGATACGAAGAAAGAAACGGAGAAACGAAGAAAGAAACGGAGAAACGAAGAAAGAAACGGAGAAACGAAGAAAGAAACGGAGAAACGAAGAAAGAAATAGAGAAATAAATGGAGAAACGAAGAAATAAACGGAGAAATGAACAAGGAAACGGAGAAACGAAGAAAGAAACGGAGAAACGAAGAAAGAAACGGAGGAACGTAAAAAGAAACGGAGATACGAACAAAGAAACGGAGAAACGTACAAAGAAACGGAGAAACGAAGAAAGAAACGGAGGAACGGAGAAATAAATGGAGAAACGAGGAAATAAACGGAGAAACGAAGGAATAAACGGAGAAACGAAGAAATAAAAGAAGAAACAAACAAAGAAACGGAGAACCGAAGAAAGAAACGGACAAACGAAGAAAGAAACGGAGTAACGAACAAAGAAACGGAGAAACGAACAAAGAAACGGAGAAACGAAGAAAGAAACGCAGAAACGAAAAAAGAAACGGAGGAACGGAGAAATAAATGGAGAAGCGAAGAAGTAAACGGAGAAACGAAGAAATAAACGGAGAAACGAAGAAAGAAACGGAGAAACGAAGAAAGAAACGGAAAAACGAAGAAAGAAGCGGAGAAACGAACAATGAAACGGAGAAACGAACAAGGAAACGGAGAAACGAAGAAAGAAACGGTGAAACGAAGAAATAAACGGAGAAACGAACAAAGAAACGGAGAATCGAACAAAGAAACGGAGAAACGAACAAAGAAACGGAGAAACGAACAAAGAAACGGAGAAACGAACAAGGAAACGGAGAAACGAAGAAAGAAACGGAGAAACGAAGAAAGAAACGGAGAAACGAAGAAAGAAACGGAGAAACGAACGAAGGAACGGAGAAACGAACAAAGAAACGGAGAAACTGAGAAATAAATGGAGAAACGAAGAAATAAACGGAGAAACGAAGAAAGAAACGGAGAGACGAAGAAAGAAACGCAGTAACGATGAAAGAAACGAAAAAACGAAGAAGGAATCGGAGAATCGGAGAAATAAATGGGGAAACGTAGGAATAAACCGAGAAACGGAGAAACGGAGAAACGATGAAACGAAGGAACAAACGGAGAAACGTAGAAAGAAACGGAGGAATGAAGAAAGAAACGAAGGAACGAAGAAAGAAACGGAGATACGGTGAAAGAAACGGAGTAACGAAGAAAGAAACGGAGAAACGAACAAAGAAACGGAGAAACGAACAAAGAAACGGAGAAACGAAGAAAGAAACGGAGAAACGGAGAAATAAATGGAGAAACGGAGAAATAAACGGAGAAACGAAGAAATAAACGGAGAAACGAAGATATAAACGGAGAAACGAAGAAAGAAACAGAGAAACGAAGAAAGAAACGGAGAAACGAAGAAAGAAACGGAGAAACGAACAAAGATACGGAGAAACGAACAAAGAAACGGAGAAACGAAGAAAGAAACGGAGAAATAAATGGAGAAACGAAGACAAACGGAGAAACGAACAAGGAAACGGAGAAACGAAGAAAGAAACGGAGAAACGAAGAAAGAAACGGAGAAACTAACAAAGAAACGGAGAAACGAACAAAGAAACGGAGAAACGAACAAAGAAACGGCGAAACGAAGAAAGAAACAGAGGAACGGAGAAATAAACGGAGAATCGAAGAAATAAACGGAGAAACGAAGAAATAAACGGAGAAACGAAGAAAGAAACGGAGAAACGAACAAAGATACGGAGAAACGAACAAAGAAACGGAGAAACGAAGAAAGAAACGGAGAAACGAACAAAGAAACGGAGAAACGAAGAAAGAAACGCAGAAACGAAGAAAGAAACGCAGAAACGAAGAAAGAAACGGAAAAACGAAGAAAGAAACGGAGAAACGAAGAAAGAAACGCAGAAACGAAGAAAGAAACGGAAAAACGAAGAAAGAAACGGAGAAACGAAGAAAGAAACGGAGAAACGAACAAAGATACGGAGAAACGAACAAAGAAACGGAGAAACGAACAAAGAAACGGAGAAATAAATGGAGAAACGCAGACAAACGGAGAAACGAACAAGGAAACGGAGAAACGAAGAAAGAAACGGAGAAACGAAGAAAGAAACGGAGGAACCGAGAAATAATCGGAGAAACGAAGAAATAAACGGAGAAACGAAGAAATAAACGGAGAAACGAAGAAAGAAACGGAGAAACGAAGGAAGAAACGGAGAAACGAAGAAAGAAACGGAGAAACGAAGAAAGAAACGGAGAAACGAACAATGAAACGGAGAAACGAAGAAAGAAGCGGAGAAACGAAGAAAGAAACGCAGAAACGAAGAAAGAAACGAAAAAACGAAGAAAGAAACGGAGAAACGAAGAAAGAAACGGAGAAACAAACAACGATACGGAGAAACGAACAAAGAAACGGAGAAACGAACAAAGAAACGGAGAAATAAATGGAGAAACGAAGACAAACGGAGAAACGAACAAGGAAACGGAGAAACGAAGAAAGAAACGGAGAAACGAAGAAAGAAACGGAGAAACGAAGAAAGAACCGGAGAAACGAAGAAAGAAATGGAGATACGAACAAAGAAACGGAGAAACGAACAAAGAAACGGCGAAACGAAGAAAGAAACGGAGGAACGGAGAAATAAACGGAGAATCGAAGAAATAAACGGAGAAACGAAGAAATAAACGGAGAAACGAACAAAGAAACGGAGAAACGAACAAAGATACGGAGAAACGAACAAAGAAACGGAGAAACGAAGAAAGAAACGGAGAAATAAATGGAGAAACAAAGACAAACGGAGAAACGAACAAGGAAACGGAGAAACGAAGAAAGAAACGGAGAAACGAAGAGAGAAACGGAGAAACGAAGAAAGAAACGGAGAAACGAAGAAAGAAATGGAGATACGAACAAAGAAACGGAGAAACGAACAAAGAAACGGCGAAACGAAGAAAGAAACGGAGGAACGGAGAAATAAACGGAGAATCGAAGAAATAAACGGAGAAACGAAGAAATAAACGGAGAAACGAAGAAAGAAACGGAGAAACGAAGGAAGAAGCGGAGAAACGAACAAAGAAACGGAGAAACGAAGAAAGAAACGGAGAAACGAAGAAAGAAAGGCAGAAACGAAGAAAGAAACGTAGAAGTGAAGAAAGAAACGGAGAAACGAACGAAGAAACGGAGAAACTAACAAAGAAACGGAGAAACTGAGAAATAAATGGAGAAACGAAGAAATAAACGGAGAAACGAAGAAAGAAACAGATAAACGTGGAAAGAAACGGAGAAACGAAGAAAGAAACGGAGAAACCAAGAAAGAAACCGAGAAACGAAGAAAGAAACGGAGAAACGGAGAAGTATTTGGAGAAACGAAGAATGAAACGGAGAGACGATTAAAGAAACGGAGAAACGAAGAAAGAAACGGAGAAACGAAGAAATAAATGGAGAAACGAAGAAATAAACGGAGAGACGAAGAAAGAAACGGAGAAACGAAGAAAGAAACGGAGAAACGAAGAAAGAAACGCAGTAACGATGAAAGAAACGAAGAAACGAAGAAGGAATCGGAGAATCGGAGAAATAAATGGAGAAACGAAGGAATAAACCGAGAAACGGAGAAACGATGAAAGGAAGGAACAAACGGAGAAACGAAGAAAGAAACGGAGGAATGAAGAAAGAAACGAAGGAACGAAGAAAGAAACGGAGAAACGGAGAAATAAACGGAGAAACGAAGTAAGAAACAGAGAAACGAGGAAAGAAACGGAGAAACGAAGAAAGAAACGAAGAAACGAAGAAAGAAACGGAGAAACGAAGAAAGAAACGGAGAAACGAAGAAAGAAACGGAGATACGGTGAAAGAAACGGAGTAACGAAGAAAGAAACGGAGAAACGAACAAAGAAACGGAGAAACGAACAAAGAAACGGAGAAACGAAGAAAGAAACGGAGAAACGAAGGAAGAAATGGAGAAACGAAGAAAGAAATGGAGATACGGACAAAGAAACGGAGAAACGAACAAAGAAACGGCGAAACGAAGAAAGAAACGGAGGAACGGAGAAATAAACGGAGAAACGAAGAAATAAACGGAGAAACGAAGAAATAAACGGAGAAACGAAGAAAGAAACAGAGAAACGAAGAAAGAAATGGAGAAACGAAGAAAGAAACGGAGAAACGAACAAAGATACGGAGAAACGAACAAAGAAACGGAGAAATAAATGGAGAAACGAAGACAAACGGAGAAACGAACAAGGAAACGGAGAAACGAAGAAAGAAACGGAGAAACGAAGAAATAAACGGAGAAACGAAGAAATAAACGGAGAAACGAAGAAAGAAACGGAGAAACGAAGGAAGAAACGGAGAAACGAACAAAGAAACGGAGAAACGAACAAAGAAACGGAGAAACGAAGAAAGAAAGGCAGAAACGAAGAAAGAAACGTAGAAGCGAAGAAAGAAACGCAGTAACGATGAAAGAAACGAAGAAACGAAGAAAGAATCGGGGAATCGGAGAAATAAATGGAGAAACGAAGGAATAAACCGAGAAACGGAGAAACGATGAAACGAAGGAACAAACGGAGAAACGAAGAAAGAAACGGAGGAATGAAGAAAGAAACGAAGGAACGAAGAAAGAAACGGAGAAACGGAGAAATAAACGGAGAAACGAAGTAAGAAACAGAGAAACGAGGAAAGAAACGGAGAAACGAAGAAAGAAACGAAGAAACGAAGAAAGAAACGGAGAAACGAAGAAAGAAACGGAGAAACGAAGAAAGAAACGGAGATACGGCGAAAGAAACGGAGTAACGAAGAAAGAAACGGAGAAACGAAGAAAGAAACGGAGAAACGAACAAAGAAACGGAGAAACGAAGATAGAAACGGAGAAACGATGAAAGAAACGGAGAAACGAAGAAAGAAACGGAGAAACGAAGAAAGAAACGGAGATACGGTGAAAGAAACGGAGTAACGAAGAAAGAAACGGAGAAACGAACAAAGAAACGGAGAAACGAACAAAGAAACGGAGAAACGAAGAAAGAAACGGAGAAACGAAGAAAGAAACGGAGAAACGAAGAAAGAAATGGAGATACGAACAAAGAAACGGAGAAACGAACAAAGGAACGGCGATACGAAGAAAGAAACGGAGAGACGAAGAAAGAAATGGAGAAACGAAGAAAGAAATGGAGATACGAACAAAGAAACGGAGAAACGAACAAAGAAACGGCGAAACGAAGAAAGAAACGGAGGAACGGAGAAATAAACGGAGAAACGAAGAAATAAACGGAGAAACGAAGAAATAAACGGAGAAACGAAGAAAGAAACAGAGAAACGAAGAAAGAAACGGAGGAATGAAGAAAGAAACGAAGGAACGAAGAAAGAAACGGAGAAACGGAGAAATAAACGGAGAAACGAAGTAAGAAACAGAGAAACGAGGGAAGAAACGGAGAAACGAAGAAAGAAACGAAGAAACGAAGAAAGAAACGGAGAAACGAAGAAAGAAACGGAGAAACGAAGAAAGAAACGGAGATACGGTGAAAGAAACGGAGTAACGAAGAAAGAAACGGAGAAACGAACAAAGAAACGGAGAAACGAACAAAGAAACGGAGAAACGAAGAAAGAAACGGAGAAACGAAGAAAGAAATGGAGAAACGAAGAAAGAAATGGAGATACGAACAAAGAAACGGAGATACGAACAAAGAAACGGCGAAACGAATAAAGAAACGGAGAAACGAAGAAAGAAAGGCAGAAACGAAGAAAGAAACGTAGAAGCGAAGAAAGAAACGGAGAAACGAACGAAGAAACGGAGAAACGAACAAAGAAACAGAGAAACTGAGAAATAAATGGAGAAACGAAGAAAGAAACGGAGAAACGAAGAAAGAAACGGAGAAACGAACAAAGATACGGAGAAACGAACAAAGAAACGGAGAAACGAAGAAAGAAACGGAGAAATAAATGGAGAAACGAAAACAAACGGAGAAACGAACAAGGAAACGGAGAAACGAACAAAGAAACGGAGAAACGAGCAAAGAAACGGAGAAATAAATGGAGAAACGAAGACAAACGGAGAAACGAACAAGGAAACGGAGAAACGAAGAAAGAAACGGAGAAACGAAGAAAGAAACGGAGGAACGGAGAAATAAACGGAGAATCGAAGAAATAAACGGAGAAACGAAGAAATAAACGGAGAAACGAAGAAAGAAACGGAGAAACGAACAAAGATACGGAGAAACGAAGAAAGAAACGGAGAAACGAAGAAAGAAACGGAGAAATAAATGGAGAAATGAAGACAAACGGAGAAACGAACAAGGAAACGGAGAAACGAAGAAAGAAACGGAGAAACGAAGAAAGAAACGGAGAAACGAAGAAAGAAACGGAGAAACGAAGAAAGAAATGGAGATACGAACAAAGAAACGGAGAAACGAACAAAGAAACGGCGAAACGAAGAAAGAAACGGAGGAACGGAGAAATAAACGGAGAATCGAAGAAATAAACGGAGAAACGAAGAAATAAACGGAGAAACGAAGAAAGAAACGGAGAAACGAAGGAAGAAACGGAGAAACGAACAAAGAAACGGAGAAACGAAGAAAGAAACGCAGTAACGATGAAAGAAACGAAGAAACGAAGAAGGAATCGGAGAATCGGAGAAATAAATGGAGAAACGAAGGAATAAACCGAGAAACGGAGAAACGATGAAACGAAGGAACAAACGGAGAAACGAAGAAAGAAACGGAGGAATGAAGAAAGAAACGAAGGAACGAAGAAAGAAACGGAGAAATAAACGGAGAAACGAAGTAAGAAACAGAGAAACGAGGAAAGAAACGGAGAAACGAAGAAAGAAACGGAGAAACGAAGAAAGAAACGGAGATACGGTGAAAGAAACGGAGTAACGAAGAAAGAAACGGAGAAACGAACAAAGAAACGGAGAAACGAACAAAGAAACGGAGAAACGAAGAAAGAAACGGAGAAACGAAGAAAGAAATGGAGAAACGAAGAAAGAAATGGAGATACGAACAAAGAAACGGAGAAACGAACAAAGAAACGGCGAAACGAAGAAAGAAACGGAGGAACGGAGAAATAAACGGAGAAACGAAGAAATAAACGGAGAAACGAAGAAATAAACGGAGAAACGAAGAAAGAAACAGAGAAACGAAGAAAGAAACGGAGAAACGAAGAAAGAAACGGAGAAACGAACAAAGATACGGAGAAACGAACAAAGAAACGGAGAAGCGAAGAAAGAAACGGAGAAATAAATGGAGAAACGAAGACAAACGGAGAAACGAACAAGGAAACGGAGAAACAAAGAAAGAAACGGAGAAACGAAGAAATAAACGGAGAAACGAAGAAATAAACGGAGAAACGAAGAAAGAAACGGAGAAACGAAGGAATAAACGGAGAAACGAACAAAGAAACTGTGAAACGAACAAAGAAACGGAGAAACGAAGAAATAAATGGAGAAACGAAGAAATAATCGGAGAGACGAAGAAAGAAACGGAGAAACGAACAAAGAAACGGAGAAACGAAGAAAGAAACGGAGAAACGAAGAAAGAAATGGAGAAACGAAGAAAGAAATGGAGATACGAACAAAGAAACGGAAAAACGAACAAAGAAACGGCGAAACGAAGAAAGAAACGGAGGAACGGAGAAATAAACGAAGAAACGATGAAAGAAACGGAGAAACGAAGAAAGAAACGGAGAAACGAAGAAAGAAACGGAGATACGGTGAAAGAAACGGAGTAACGAAGAAAGAAACGGAGAAACGAACAAAGAAACGGAGAAACGAACAAAGAAACGGAGAAACGAAGAAAGAAACGGAGAAACGAAGAAAGAAATGGAGAAACGAAGAAAGAAATGGAGATACGAACAAAGAAACGGAGAAACGAACAAAGAAACGGCGAAACGAAGAAAGAAACGGAGGAACGGCGAAATAAACGGAGAAACGAAGAAATAAACGGAGAAACGAAGAAATAAACGGAGAAACGAAGAAAGAAACAGAGAAACGAAGAAAGAAACGGAGAAACGAAGAAGGAAACGGAGAAACGAACAAAGATACGGAGAAACGAACAAAGAAACGGAGAAACGAAGAAATAAATGGAGAAACGAAGAAATAAACGGAGAGACGAAGAAAGAAACGGAGAAACGAAGAAAGAAACGGAGAAAGGAAGAAAGAAACGGAGAAACGAACAAAGAAACGGAGAAACGAAGAAAGAAATGGAGATACGAACAAAGAAACGGAGAAACGAAGAAAGAAACGGAGAAACGAACAAAGATACGGAGAAACGAACAAAGAAACGGAGAAACGAAGAAAGAAACGGAGAAATAAATGGAGAAACGAAGACAAACGGAGAAACGAACAAGGAAACGGAGAAACGAAGAAAGAAACGAAGAAAGGAAGAAAGAAACGGAGAAACGAAGAAAGAAACGGAGAAACGAAGAAAGAAACGGAGATACGGTGAAAGAAACGGAGTAACGAAGAAAGAAACGGAGAAACGAACAAAGAAACGGAGAAACGAACAAAGAAACGGAGAAACGAACAAAGAAACGGAGAAACGGAGAAATAAATGGAGAAACGAAGAAATAAACGGAGAAACAAAGTAAGAAACAGAGAAACGAGGAAAGAAACGGAGAAACCAATAAAGAAGCGGAGAAGCGAACAAAGAAACGGAGAAACGAAGGAAGAAACGGAGAAACGAAGAAAGAAACGGAGAAACGAAGAAAGAAACGGAGAAACGAAGAAAGAAATGGAGAAACGAAGAAGGAAATGGAGATACGAACAAAGAAACGGAGAAACGAACAAAGAAACGGCGAAACGAAGAAAGAAACGGAGGAACGGAGAAATAAACGGAGAAACGAAGAAATAAACGGAGAAACGAAGAAATAAACGGAGAAACGAAGAAAGAAACAGAGAAACGAAGAAAGAAACGGAGAAACGAAGAAAGAAACGGAGAAACGAAGAAAGAAACGGAGAAACGACGAAAGAAACGGAGAAACGAAGAAAGAAACGGAGAAACGAAGAAAGAAACGGAGATACGGTGAAAGAAACGGAGTAACGAAGAAAGAAACGGAGAAACGAACAAAGAAACGGAGAAACGAACAAAGAAACGGAGAAACGAACAAAGAAACGGAGAAACGGAGAAATAAATGGAGAAACGAAGAAATAAACGGAGAAACAAAGTAAGAAACAGAGAAACGAGGAAAGAAACGGAGAAACCAATAAAGAAGCGGAGAAGCGAACAAAGAAACGGAGAAACGAAGGAAGAAACGGAGAAACGAAGAAAGAAACGGAGAAACGAAGAAAGAAACGGAGAAACGACGAAAGAAACGGAGAAACGAAGAAAGAAACGGAGAAACGAAGAAAGAAACGGAGAAACGAAGAAAGAAACGGAGAAACGAAGAAAGAAATGGAGAAACGAAGAAGGAAATGGAGATACGAACAAAGAAACGGAGAAACGAACAAAGAAACGGCGAAACGAAGAAAGAAACGGAGGAACGGAGAAATAAACGGAGAAACGAAGAAATAAACGGAGAAACGAAGAAATAAACGGAGAAACGAAGAAAGAAACAGAGAAACGAAGAAAGAAACGGAGAAACGAAGAAAGAAACGGAGAAACGAAGAAAGAAACGGAGAAACGACGAAAGAAACGGAGAAACGAAGAAAGAAACGGAGAAACGAAGAAAGAAACGGAGAAACGAAGAAAGAAATGGAGAAACGAAGAAAGAAACGGAGAAACGACGAAAGAAACGGAGAAACGAAGAAAGAAACGGAGAAACGAAGAAAGAAACGGAGAAACGAAGAAAGAAACGGAGAAACGAAGAAAGAAATGGAGAAACGAAGAAGGAAATGGAGATACGAACAAAGAAACGGAGAAACGAACAAAGAAACGGCGAAACGAAGAAAGAAACGGAGGAACGGAGAAATAAACGGAGAAACGAAGAAATAAACGGAGAAACGAAGAAATAAACGGAGAAACGAAGAAAGAAACAGAGAAACGAAGAAAGAAACGGAGAAACGAAGAAAGAAACGGAGAAACGAAGAAAGAAACGGAGAAACGAACAAAGAAACGATGAAACGATGAAAGAAACGGAGAAACGAAGAAAGAAACGGAGAAAGGAAGAAAGAAACGGAGAAACGACGAAAGAAACGGAGAAACGAAGAAAGAAACGGAGAAACGAAGAACGAAACGGAGAAACGACGAAAGAAACGGAGAAACGAAGAAAGAAACGGAGAAACGAAGAAAGAAACGGAGAAACGAAGAAAGAAACGGAGATACGGTGAAAGAAACGGAGTAACGAAGAAAGAAACGGAGATACGAACAAAGAAACGGCGAAACGAATAAAGAAACGGAGGAACGGAGAAATAAACGGAGAAACCAAGAAATAAACGGAGAAACGAAGAAATAAACGGAGAAACGAAGAAAGAAACGGAGAAACGAAGGAAGAAACGGAGAAATGAATGGTGAAACGAAGAAATAAACGGAGAAACGAACAAGGAAACGGAGAAACGAAGAAAAAAACGGAGAAACGAAGAAAGAAACGGAGAAACGAACAAAGAAACGGAGAAACGAACAAAGAAACGATGAAACGATGAAAGAAACGGAGAAACGAACAAAGAAACGGAGAAACGTTGAAAGAAACGGAGAAACGAAGAAAGAAACGTAGAAACGAAGAAAGAAACGGAGAAACGAAGAAAGAAACTGAGAAACGAAGAAAGAAACGGAGAAACGAAGAAAGAAACGGAGAATCGGAGAAAGGAACGGAGAAACGAACGAAGAAACGGAGAAGCGTTGAAAGAAACGGAGAAACGAAGAAAGAAACGTAGAAACGAAGAAAGAAACGGAGAAACGAAGAAAGAAACGGAGAATCGGAGAAATAAAAGGAGAAACGAAGAAATAAACCGAGAAACGGAGAAAGAAACGGGGAAACGAACAAAGAAACGGAGAAACGAACAAAGAAACGGAGAAACGAACAAAGAAACGGTGAAACGAACAAAGAAACGGAGAAACGAACAAAGAAATAGAGAAACGAACAAAGAAACGGAGAATCGAACGAAGAGACGGAGAAACGAACAAAGAAACGGAGAATCGACCAAAAAACGTAGAAACGAACAAAGACACGGAGAAACGGAGAAATAAATGGAGAAGCGAACAAGTAAACGGAGAAACGAAGAAAGAAACGGAGAATCGGAGAAATAAATGGAGAAATGAAGAAATAAACGGAGAAACGAACAAGAAACGGAGAAACAAAGAAAGAAACGGAGAAACGAAGAAAGGAACGGAGAAATAAATGGAGAAATGAAGACAAACGGAGAAACGAACAAGGAAACGGAGAAACGAAGAAAGAAACGGAGAAACGAAGAAAGAAACGGAGAAACGAAGAAAGAAACGGAGAAACGAAGAAAGAAATGGAGATACGAACAAAGAAACGGAGAAACGAACAAAGAAACGGCGAAACGAAGAAAGAAACGGAGGAACGGAGAAATAAACGGAGAATCGAAGAAATAAACGGAGAAACGAAGAAATAAACGGAGAAACGAAGAAAGAAACGGAGAAACGAAGGAAGAAACGGAGAAACGAACAAAGAAACGGAGAAACGAAGAAAGAAACGCAGTAACGATGAAAGAAACGAAGAAACGAAGAAGGAATCGGAGAATCGGAGAAATAAATGGAGAAACGAAGGAATAAACCGAGAAACGGAGAAACGATGAAACGAAGGAACAAACGGAGAAACGAAGAAAGAAACGGAGGAATGAAGAAAGAAACGAAGGAACGAAGAAAGAAACGGAGAAATAAACGGAGAAACGAAGTAAGAAACAGAGAAACGAGGAAAGAAACGGAGAAACGAAGAAAGAAACGGAGAAACGAAGAAAGAAACGGAGATACGGTGAAAGAAACGGAGTAACGAAGAAAGAAACGGAGAAACGAACAAAGAAACGGAGAAACGAACAAAGAAACGGAGAAACGAAGAAAGAAACGGAGAAACGAAGAAAGAAATGGAGAAACGAAGAAAGAAATGGAGATACGAACAAAGAAACGGAGAAACGAACAAAGAAACGGCGAAACGAAGAAAGAAACGGAGGAACGGAGAAATAAACGGAGAAACGAAGAAATAAACGGAGAAACGAAGAAATAAACGGAGAAACGAAGAAAGGAACAGAGAAACGAAGAAAGAAACGGAGAAACGAAGAAAGAAACGGAGAAACGAACAAAGATACGGAGAAACGAACAAAGAAACGGAGAAGCGAAGAAAGAAACGGAGAAATAAATGGAGAAACGAAGACAAACGGAGAAACGAACAAGGAAACGGAGAAACAAAGAAAGAAACGGAGAAACGAAGAAATAAACGGAGAAACGAAGAAATAAACGGAGAAACGAAGAAAGAAACGGAGAAACGAAGGAAGAAACGGAGAAACGAACAAAGAAACTGTGAAACGAACAAAGAAACGGAGAAACGAAGAAATAAATGGAGAAACGAAGAAATAATCGGAGAGACGAAGAAAGAAACGGAGAAACGAACAAAGAAACGGAGAAACGAAGAAAGAAACGGAGAAACGAAGAAAGAAATGGAGAAACGAAGAAAGAAATGGAGATACGAACAAAGAAACGGAAAAACGAACAAAGAAACGGCGAAACGAAGAAAGAAACGGAGGAACGGAGAAATAATCGAAGAAACGATGAAAGAAACGGAGAAACGAAGAAAGAAACGGAGAAACGAAGAAAGAAACGGAGATACGGTGAAAGAAACGGAGTAACGAAGAAAGAAACGGAGAAACGAACAAAGAAACGGAGAAACGAACAAAGAAACGGAGAAACGAAGAAAGAAACGGAGAAACGAAGAAAGAAATGGAGAAACGAAGAAAGAAATGGAGATACGAACAAAGAAACGGAGAAACGAACAAAGAAACGGCGAAACGAAGAAAGAAACGGAGGAACGGCGAAATAAACGGAGATACGAAGAAATAAACGGAGAAACGAAGAAATAAACGGAGAAACGAAGAAAGAAACAGAGAAACGAAGAAAGAAACGGAGAAACGAAGAAGGAAACGGAGAAACGAACAAAGATACGGAGAAACGAACAAAGAAACGGAGAAACGAAGAAATAAATGGAGAAACGAAGAAATAAACGGAGAGACGAAGAAAGAAACGGAGAAACGAAGAAAGAAACGGAGAAAGGAAGAAAGAAACGGAGAAACGAACAAAGAAACGGAGAAACGAAGAAAGAAATGGAGATACGAACAAAGAAACGGAGAAACGAAGAAAGAAACGGAGAAACGAACAAAGATACGGAGAAACGAACAAAGAAACGGAGAAACGAAGAAAGAAACGGAGAAATAAATGGAGAAACGAAGACAAACGGAGAAACGAACAAGGAAACGGAGAAACGAAGAAAGAAACGAAGAAACGAAGAAAGAAACGGAGAAACGAAGAAAGAAACGGAGAAACGAAGAAAGAAACGGAGATACGGTGAAAGAAACGGAGTAACGAAGAAAGAAACGGAGAAACGAACAAAGAAACGGAGAAACGAACAAAGAAACGGAGAAACGAACAAAGAAACGGAGAAACGGAGAAATAAATGGAGAAACGAAGAAATAAACGGAGAAACAAAGTAAGAAACAGAGAAACGAGGAAAGAAACGGAGAAACCAATAAAGAAGCGGAGAAGCGAACAAAGAAACGGAGAAACGAAGGAAGAAACGGAGAAACGAAGAAAGAAACGGAGAAACGAAGAAAGAAACGGAGAAACGACGAAAGAAACGGAGAAACGAAGAAAGAAACGGAGAAACGAAGAAAGAAACGGAGAAACGAAGAAAGAAACGGAGAAACGAAGAAAGAAATGGAGAAACGAAGAAGGAAATGGAGATACGAACAAAGAAACGGAGAAACGGACAAAGAAACGGCGAAACGAAGAAAGAAACGGAGGAACGGAGAAATAAACGGAGAAACGAAGAAATAAACGGAGAAACGAAGAAATAAACGGAGAAACGAAGAAAGAAACAGAGAAACGAAGAAAGAAACGGAGAAACGAAGAAAGAAACGGAGAAACGAAGAAAGAAACGGAGAAACGACGAAAGAAACGGAGAAACGAAGAAAGAAACGGAGAAACGAAGAAAGAAACGGAGAAACGAAGAAAGAAATGGAGAAACGAAGAAAGAAACGGAGAAACGACGAAAGAAACGGAGAAACGAAGAAACAAACGGAGAAACGAAGAAAGAAACGGAGAAACGAAGAAAGAAACGGAGAAACGAAGAAAGAAATGGAGAAACGAAGAAGGAAATGGAGATACGAACAAAGAAACGGAGAAACGAACAAAGAAACGGCGAAACGAAGAAAGAAACGGAGGAACGGAGAAATAAACGGAGAAACGAAGAAATAAACGGAGAAACGAAGAAATAAACGGAGAAACGAAGAAAGAAACAGAGAAACGAAGAAAGAAACGGAGAAACGAAGAAAGAAACGGAGAAACGAAGAAAGAAACGGAGAAACGAACAAAGAAACGATGAAACGATGAAAGAAACGGAGAAACGAAGAAAGAAACGGAGAAACGAAGAAAGAAACGGAGAAACGACGAAAGAAACGGAGAAACGAAGAAAGAAACGGAGAAACGAAGAACGAAACGGAGAAACGACGAAAGAAACGGAGAAACGAAGAAAGAAACGGAGAAACGAAGAAAGAAACGGAGAAACGAAGAAAGAAACGGAGATACGGTGAAAGAAACGGAGTAACGAAGAAAGAAACGGAGATACGAACAAAGAAACGGCGAAACGAATAAAGAAACGGAGGAACGGAGAAATAAACGGAGAAACCAAGAAATAAACGGAGAAACGAAGAAATAAACGGAGAAACGAAGAAAGAAACGGAGAAACGAAGGAAGAAACGGAGAAACGACGAAAGAAACGGAGAAACGAAGAAAGAAACGGAGAAACGAAGAAAGAAACGGAGAAACGACGAAAGAAACGGAGAAACGAAGAAAGAAACGGAGAAACGAAGAAAGAAACGGAGAAATGAATGGTGAAACGAAGAAATAAACGGAGAAACGAACAAGGAAACGGAGAAACGAAGAAAAAAACGGAGAAACGAAGAAAGAAACGGAGAAACGAACAAAGAAACGGAGAAACGAACAAAGAAACGATGAAACGATGAAAGAAACGGAGAAACGAACAAAGAAACGGGGAAACGAACAAAGAAACGAAGAATCGGAGAAACGAACAAAGAAACGGAGAAACGAAGAAAGAAACGGAGAAACGAACAAAGAAACGGAGAATCGACCAAAAAACGGAGAAACGAACAAAGAAACGGAGAAACGGACAAAGAAACGGAGAAATGGAGAAATAAATGGAGAAACGAACAAGTAAACGGAGAAACGAAGAAAGAAACGGAGAATCGGAGAAATAAATGGAGAAACGAAGAAATAAACGGAGAAACGAAGAAAGGAACGGAGAAACGAACGAAGAAACGGAGAAACGTTGAAAGAAACGGAGAAACGAAGAAAGAAACGTAGAAACGAAGAAAGAAACGGAGAAACGAAGAAAGAAACTGAGAAACGAAGAAAGAAACGGAGAAACGAAGAAAGAAACGGAGAATCGGAGAAAGGAACGGAGAAACGAACGAAGAAACGGAGAAGCGTTGAAAGAAACGGAGAAACGAAGAAAGAAACGTAGAAACGAAGAAAGAAACGGAGAAACGAAGAAAGAAACGGAGAATCGGAGAAATAAAAGGAGAAACGAAGAAATAAACCGAGAAACGGAGAAAGAAACGGGGAAACGAACAAAGAAACGGAGAAACGAACAAAGAAACGGAGAAACGAACAAAGAAACGGAGAAACGAACAAAGAAACGGAGAAACGAACAAAGAAATAGAGAAACGAACAAAGAAACGGAGAATCGAACGAAGAGACGGAGAAACGAACAAAGAAACGGAGAATCGGCCAAAAAACGTAGAAACGAACAAAGACACGGAGAAACGGAGAAATAAATGGAGAAGCGAACAAGTAAACGGAGAAACGAAGAAAGAAACGGAGAATCGGAGAAATAAATGGAGAAATGAAGAAATTAACGGAGAAACGAACAAGAAACGGAGAAACAAAGAAAGAAACGGAGAAACGAAGAAAGGAACGGAGAAACGAAGAAAGAAACGTAGAAACGAAGAAAGAAACGGAGAAACGAACAAAGAAACGGAGAAACGAACAAAGAAACGGAGAAACGAACAAAGAAACGGAGAAACGAACAAAGAAATAGAGAAACGAACAAAGAAACGGAGAATCGAACGAAGAGACGGAGAAACGAACAAAGAAACGGAGAAACGGAGAAATAAATGGAGCAACGAAGAAATAAACGGAGAAACGAACAAAGAAACGGAGAATCGAACAAAGAAACGGAGAAACGAACAAAGAAACGGAGAAACGAAGAAAGAAACGAAGACACGTAGAAATAAATGGAGAAACGAACGAAGGAACGGAGAAACGAACAAAGAAACGGAGAAACGGAGAAACGGAGAAATAAATGGAGCAACGAAGAAATAAACGGAGAATCGAAAAAAGAAACGGAGGAACGAAGAAAAAAACGGAAAAACGATGAAAGAAACGGAGAAGCAAAGAAAGAAACGATGAAACGATGAAAGAAACGGAGAAACGAAGAATGAAACGGAGAATCGGAGAAATAAATTGAGAAACGAACAAAAAACGGTGAAACGGAGAAACGGATAAACCGAGAAACGGAGAAACCGAGAAACCGAGAAACGAAGAACGGACGAAACCGAGAAACGGAGAAACGTTTCTTTCTTCGTTTCTCCGTTTCTTTCTTCGTTTCTCCGTTTCTTCGTTCGTTTCTCCGTTCCTTTGTTCGTTTCTCCGTTTCTTTCTTTGTTTCTCCGTTTCTTTCTTCGTTTCTCCGTTTCTTTCTTCGTTTCTCCGTTTCTTCGTTCGTTTCTCCGTTCCTTTGTTCGTTTCTCCGTTTCTTTCTTTGTTTCTCCGTTTCTTTCTTCGTTTCTCCGTTTCTTTGTCCGTTTCTCCGTTTCTTTCTTCGTATCTCCGTTTCTTTCTTCGTTTCTCCGTTTCTTTCTTCGTTTCTCCATTTCTTTCCTAGTTTCTCCGTTTCTTTGTTCGTTTCTCCGTTTCTTTCTTCGTTTCTCCGTTTCTTTGTTCGCTTCTCCGTTTCTTTCTCCGATTCTCGGTTTATTTCTTCGTTTCTCCATTTATTTCTCCGACTCTCCGTTTCTTTCTTCGTTTCTCCGTTTCTTTCTTCGTTTCTCCGTTTCTTTGTTCGTTTCTCCGCTTCTTTCTTCGTGTCTCCGTTTCTTTCTTCGTTTCTCCGTTTCTTTGTTCGTTTCTGCGTTTCTTTGTTCGTTTCTCCGTTTCTTTCTTCGTTTCTCCGTTTCTTTCTTCGTTTCTCCGTTTCTTTCTTCGCTTCCCCGTTTCTTTGTTCGTTTCTCCGTTTATTTCTTCGTTTCTCCATTTATTTCTCCGTTTCTACGTTTCTTTCTTCGTTACTCCGTTTCTTTCATCGTTTCTTCGTTTCTCCGTTTCTTTGTTCGTTTCTCCGTTTCTTTGTTCGTTTCTCCGTTTCTTTGTTCGTTTCTCCGTTTCTTTCTCCGTTTCTCGGTTTATTTCTTCGTTTCTCCGTATCTTTCTTCGTTTCTCCGTTTCTTTCTTCGTTTCTCCGTTTCTTTCTTCGTTACTCCGTTTCTTTCTTCGTTTCTCCGTTTCATTCTTCGTTTCTCCGTTTATTTCTTCGTTTCTCCATTTATTTCTTCGTTTCTCCGTATCTTTCTTCGTTTCTCCGTTTCTTTCTTCGTTTCTCCGTTTCTTTCTTCGTTACTCCGTTTCTTTCTTCGTTTCTCCGTTTCATTCTTCGTTTCTCCGTTTATTTCTTCGTTTCTCCATTTATTTCTGCGTTTCTCCGCTTCTTTCATCGTTTCTCCGATTCTTTGTTCGTTTCTCCGTCTCTTTGATCGTTTCTCCGTTTCTTTCTTCGTTTCTCCGTTTCTTTCTTCGTTTCTCCGTTTCTCTCTTCGTTTCTCCGTTTCTTTGTTCGTTTCTCCGTTTATTTCTTCGTTTCTCCATTTATTTCTGCGTTTCTCCGCTTCTTTCTTCGTTTCTCCGATTCTTTGTTCGTTTCTCCGTCTCTTTGATCGTTTCTACGTTTCTTTCTTCGTTTCTCCGTTTCTTTCTTCGTTTCTCCGTTTCTCTCTTCGTTTCTCCGTTTCTTTGTTCGTTTCTCCGTTTATTTCTTCGTTTCTCCATTTATTTCTTCGTTTCTCCCTATCTTTCTTCGGTTCTCTATTTCTTTCTTCGTTTCTCCGTTTCTTTGTTCGTTTCTCCATTTCTTTCTCCGTTTCTCGGTTTATTTCTTCGTTTCGCCATTTATTTCCCCGTTTCTCCGTTTCTTTCTTCGTTTCTCCGTTTCTTTGTTCGTTTCTCCGTTTCTCTCTTCGTTTCTCCGTTTCTTTGTTCGTTTCTCCGTTTATTTCTTCGTTTCTCCATTTATTTCTTTGTTTCTCCGTATCTTTCTTCGGTCCTCCATTTCTTTCTTCGTTTCTCCGTTTCTTTGTTCGTTTCTCCGTTTATTTCTTCGTTTCTCCATTTATTTCTTCGTTTCTTCGTATCTTTCTTCGTTTCTCCATTTCTTTCTTCGTTTCTCCGTTTCTTTGTTCGTTTCTCCGTTTCTTTCTCCGTTTCTCGGTTTATTTCTTCGTTTCTCCATTTATTTC
This sequence comes from Ptiloglossa arizonensis, assembly GCF_051014685.1. NCBI lineage: Eukaryota > Metazoa > Arthropoda > Insecta > Hymenoptera > Colletidae > Ptiloglossa > Ptiloglossa arizonensis. Next base: position 215,576 of record NW_027478787.1, on the reverse strand, counting down.
TCCGTTTCTCCGTTTCTTTCTTCGTTTCTCCGTTTCTTTGTGCGTTTCTCCGTTTCTTTGTTCGTTTCTCCGTTTATTTCTTCGTTTCTCCATTTATTGCTTCGTTTCTCCGCTTCTTTCTTCGTTTCTCCGTTTCTTTCTTCGTTTCTCCGTTAGCTTCTTCGTTTCTCCGTTTCTTTCTTCGTTTCTCCGTTTCTTTCTTCGTTTCTCCGTTTCTTTCTTCGTTTCTCCGTTTCTTCCTTCGTTTCTCCGTTTCTTTCTTCGTATCTCCGTTTCTTTCTTCGTTTCTCCGTTTCTTTCTTCGTTTCTCCGTTTCTTTCTTCGAATCTCCGTTTCCTTGTTCGTTTCTCCGTTTATTTCTTCGTTTCTCCATTTATTTCTCCGTTTCTCCGTTTCTTTGTTCGTTTCTCCGTTTCTTTGTTCGTTTCTCCGTTTCTTTCTTCGTTTCTCCGTTTCTTTCTTCGAATCTCTGTTTCATTGTTCGTTTCTCCGTTTATTTCTTCGTTTCTCCATTTATTTCTCCGCTTCTCCGTTTCTTTGTTCGTTTCTCCGTTTCTTTGTTCGTTTCTCCGTTTCTTTCTTCGTTTCTCCGTTTCTTTCTTCGTTTCTCCGTTTCTTTCTTCGTATCTCCGTTTCTTTCTTCGTTTCATCGTTTCATTCTTCATTTCTCCGTTTCTTTCTTCGTTTCACCGTTTCTTCCTTCGTCTCATCGTTTCTCCGTTTCTCCGTTTCTCGGTTTATTCCTTCGTTTCTCCATTTATTTCTCCGATTCTCCGTTTCTTTCTTCGTTTCTTCGTTTCTTTCATCGTAACTCCGTTTCTTTCTTCGTTTCTTCGTTTCTTTCTTCGTTACTCCGTTTCTTTCTCCGATTCTCGGTTTATTTATTCGTTGCGCCATCTATATCTCCGATTCTGTGTTTCTTTCTTCGTTTCCCTGTTTCTTCCTTCGTTTCATCGTTTCTCCGTTTCTCCGTTTGTCGGCTTATTCCTTCGTTTCTCCATTTATTTCTCCGATTCTCCGTTTCTTTCTTCGTTTCTTCGTTTCCTTCATCGTTACTGCGTTTCTTTCTTCGTTTCTCCGTTTCTTTCTTCGTTTCTCCGTTTCTTTCTTCGTTTCTCCGTTTGCTTTTTCGATTCTCCGTTTATTTCTTCGTTTCTCCGTTTCTTTCTTCGTTTCTCCGTTTATTTCTTCGTTTCTCCGTTTCTTTCTTCGTTTCATCGTTTCTCCATTTCTCCGTTTCTCGGTTTCTTCCTGCGTTTCTCCATTTATTTCTCCGATTCTCCGTTTCTTTCTTCGTTTCTTCCTTCATTTCTCCGTTTCTTTCTTCGTTTCTTCCTTCGTTTCTCCGTTTCTTTCTTCGTATCCCCGTTTCATTTCTTCGTTTCTCCATTTCTTTCTTCGACTCTCCGTTTCTTTCTCCGTTTCCTGGCTCGTTTCTCCGTTTCTTTGTTCGTTTCTCCGTTTCTTTGTTCGTTTCTCCGTTTCTTTCTTCGTTTCTCCGTTTCTTTCTTCGAATCTCTGTTTCCTTGTTCGTTTCTCCGTTTATTTCTTCGTTTCTCCATTTATTTCTCCGTTTCTCCGTTTCTTTGTTCGTTTCTCCGTTTCTTTGTTCGTTTCTCCGTTTCTTTGTTCGTTTCTCCGTTTCTTTGTTCGTATCTCCGTTTGTTTCTTCGTTTCTCCGTTTCTTTCTTCGTATCTCCGTTTCTTTCTTCGTTTCTTCGTTTCATTCTTCATTTCTCCGTTTCTTTCTTCGTTTCACCGTTTCTTCCTTCGTCTCATCGTTTCTCCGTTTCTCCGTTTCTCGGTTTATTCCGTCGTTTCTCCATTTATTTCTCCGATTCTCCGTTTCTTTCTTTGTTTGTTCGTTTCTTTCATCGTAACTCCGTTTCTTTGTTCGTTTCTCCGTTTCTTTCTTCGTTTCTCCGTTTCTTTCTTCGAATCTCTGTTTCCTTGTTCGTTTCTCCGTTTATTTCTTCGTTTCTCCATTTATTTCTCCGTTTCTCCGTTTATTTCTTCGTTTCTCCATTTATTTCTCCGTTTCTCCGTTTATTTCTTCGTTTCTCCATTTATTTCTCCGTTTCTCCGATTCTTTGTTCGTTTCTCCGTTTCTTTGATCGTTTCTCCGTTTCTTTCTTCGTTTCTCCGTTTCTCTCTTCGTTTCTCCGTTTCTTTCTTCGTTTCTCCGTTTCTTTCTTCGTATCTCCGTTTCTTCCTTCGTTTCATCGTTTCTCCATTTCTCCGTTTCTCGGTTTCTTCCTTCGTTTCTCCATTTATTTCTCCGATTCTCCGTTTCTTTGTTCGTTTCTTCCTTCGTTTCTCCGTTTCTTTCTTCGTTTCTTTCTTCGTTTCGCCGTTTCTTTCTTCGAATCCCCGTTTCTTTCTTCGTTTCTCCATTTCTTTCTTCGACTCTCCGTTTCTTTCTCCGTTTCCTGGTCCGTTTCTCCGTTTATTTCTTCGTTTCTCCATTTATTTCTCCGTTTCTCCGTTTCTTTCTTCGTTTCTTCCTTCGTTTCTCCGTTTCATTCTTCGTTTCTTCCTTCGTTTCTCCGTTTGTTTCTTCGTATCCCCGTTTCTTTCTACGTTTCTGCGTTTCCTTCTTCGTTTCTCCGTTTCTTTGTTCGTTTCTCCGTTTCTTTGTTCGTTTCTCCGTTTCTTTGTTCGTTTCTCCGTTTCTTTCTTCGTTTCTCCGTTTATTTCTTCGTTTCTCCGTTTCTTTCTTCGTTTCTTCGTTTCTTTCTTCGTTTCTCCGTTTCTTTGTTCGTTTCTCCGTTTCTTTCTTCGTTTCTCCGTTTCTTTCTTCGTATCTCCGTTTCTTCCTTCGTTTCATCGTTTCTCCATTTCTCCGTTTCTCGGTTTCTTCCTTCGTTTCTCCATTTATTTCTCCGATTCTCCGTTTCTTTCTTCGTTTCTTCCTTCGTTTCTCCGTTTCTTTCTTCGTTTCGCCGTTTCTTTCTTCGTATCCCCGTTTCTTTCTTCGTTTCTCCATTTCTTTCTTCGACTCTCCGTTTCTTTCTCCGTTTCCTGGTCCGTTTCTCCGTTTATTTCTTCGTTTCTCCATTTATTTCTCCGTTTCTCCGTTTCTTTCTTCGTTTCTTCCTCCGTTTCTCCGTTTCTTTCTTCGTTTCTTCCTTCGTTTCTCCGTTTCTTTCTTCGTATCCCCGTTTCTTTGTTCGTTTCTCCGTTTCTTTCTTCGTTTCTCCGTTCCTTTGTTCGTTTCTCCGTTTCTTTCTCCGTTTCTCGGTCTATTTCTTCGTTTCTCCATTTATTTCTCCGATTCTCCGTTTCTTTCTTCGTTTCTCCGATTCTTTCTTCGTTTCTCCGTTTATTTCTTCGTTTCTCCGTTTCTTTCTCCGTTTCTCCGTTTCTTTCTTCGTTTCTCCGTTTATTTCTTCGTTTCTCCATTTCTTTCTTCGTTTCCCCGTTTCTTTCTTCGTTTCATCGTTTCTTTCTTCGTTACTCCGTTTCGTTCTTCGTTTCTCCGTTTCTTTCTTCGTTTCTCCATTTATTTCTCCGTTTCTACGTTTCTTTCTTCGTTACTCCGTTTCTTTCTTCGTTTCTCCGTTTCTTTCTTCGATTTTCCGTTTCTTTCATCGTTTCTTCGTTTCTCCGTTTCTTTCTTCGTTTCTCCGTTTATATCTTTGTTTCTCCATTTATTTCTCCGTTTCTTTCTTCATTTCTCCGTTTCTTTCATCTTCTCTCCGTCTCTTTCTTCGTTTCTCCGTTTATATCTTCGTTTCTCCGTTTCCCTCTTCATTTCTCCGTTTCTTTCTTCGTTTCTCCGTTTCTTTCTTCGTTTCTCCGTTTCTTTGTTCGTTTCTCCGTTTCTTTGTTCGTTTCTCCGTTTATTTCTTCGTTTCTCCATTTATTTCTCCGTTTCTCCGTTTCTTTCTTCGTTTCTCCGTTTCTTTCTTCCTTTCTCCGTTTCTTTGTTCGTTTCTCCGTTTCTTTGTTCGTTTCTCCGTTTCTTTGTTCGTTTCCCCGTTTCTTTGTTCGTTTCTCCGTTTCTTTCTTCGTTTCTCTGTTTCTTTGTTCGTTTCTCCGTTTCTTTCTCCGTTTCTCGGTCTATTTCTTCGTTTCTCCATTTATTTCTCCGATTCTCCGTTTCTTTCATCGTTTCTCCGATTCTTTCTTCGTTTCTCCGTTTATTTCTTCGTTTCTCCGTTTCTTTCTCCGTTTCTCCGTTTCTTTCTTCGCTTCTCCGTTTATTTCTTCGTTTCTCCATTTCTTTCTCCGTTTCCCCGTTTCTTTCTTCGTTTCATCGTTTCTTTCTTCGTTACTCCGTTTCTTTCTTCGTTTCTCCATTTATTTCTTCGTTTCTCCATTTATTTCTCCGTTTCTTCGTTTCTTTCTTCGTTTCTCCATTTATTTCTCCGTTTCTACGTTTCTTTCTTCGTTACTCCGTTTCTTTCTTCGTTTCTCCGTTTCTTTCTTCGTTTCTCCGTTTCATTCTTCGTTAGTCCGTTTCTTTCTTCGTTTCTCCGTTTCATTCTTCGTTTCCCCGTTTATTTCTTCGTTTCTCCATTTATCTCTGCGTTTCTCCGCTTCTTTCTTTGTTTCTCCGATTCTTTGTTCGTTTCTCCGTTCCTTTGATCGTTTCTCCGTTTCTTTCTTCGTTTCTCCGTTTCTCTCTTCGTTTCTCCGTTTCTTTGTTCGTTTCTCCGTTTATTTCTTCGTTTCTCCATTTATTTCTTCGTTTCTCCGTTTCATTCTTCGTTTCTCCGTTTATTTCTTCGTTTCTCCATTTATTTCTTCGTTTCTCCGTATCTTTCATCGTTTCTCCGTTTCTTTCTCCGTTTCTCCGTTTCTTCCTTCGTTTCTCCGTTTATTTCTTCGTTTCTCCATTTATTTCTCCGTTTCTCCGTTTCTTTGTTCGTTTCTCCGTTTCTTTGTTCGTTTCTCCGTTTCTTTCTTCGTTTCTCCGTTTCTTTCATCGAATCTCTGTTTCCTTGTTCGTTTCTCCGTTTATTTCTTCGTTTCTCCATTTATTTCTCCGTTTCTCCGTTTCTTTGTTCGTTTCTCCGTTTCTTTGTTCGTTTCTCCGTTTCTTTGTTCGTTTCTCCGTTTCTTTCTTCGTTTCTCCGTTTCTTTCTTCGTATCTCCGTTTCTTTCTTCGTTTCTTCGTTTCATTCTTCATTTCTCCGTTTCTTTCTTCGTTTCACCGTTTCTTCCTTCGTCTCATCGTTTCTCCGTTTCTCCGTTTCTCGGTTTATTCCTTCGTTTCTCCATTTATTTCTCCGATTCTCCGTTTCTTTCTTCGTTTTTTCGTTTCTTTCATCGTAACTCCGTTTCTTTGTTCGTTTCTCCGTTTCTTTCTTCGTTTCTCCGTTTCTTTCTTCGAATCTCTGTTTCCTTGTTCGTTTCTCCGTTTATTTCTTCGTTTCTCCATTTATTTCTCCGTTTCTCCGTTTATTTCTTCGTTTCTCCATTTATTTCTCCGTTTCTCCGTTTCTTTGTTCGTTTCTCCGTTTCTTTCTTTGTTTCTCCGTTTCTTTCTTCGATTCTCCGTTTATTTCTTCGTTTCTCCATTTATTTCTTCGTTTCTTCGTTTCCTTGTTCGTTTCTCCGTTTCTGTCTCCGTTTCTCGGTTAATTTCTTCGTTTCTCCATTTATTTCTCCGTTTCTTCGTTTCTTTCTTCGTTTCTCCATTTATTTCTCCGTTTCTCCGTTTCTTTGTTCGTTTCTCCGTTTCTTTGTTCGTTTCTCCGTTTCTTTCTTTGTTTCTCCGTTTCTTTCTTCGATTCTCCGTTTATTTCTTCGTTTCTCCATTTATTTCTTCGTTTCTTCGTTTCCTTGTTCGTTTCTCCGTTTCTGTCTCCGTTTCTCGGTTAATTTCTTCGTTTCTCCATTTATTTCTCCGTTTCTTCGTTTCTTTCTTCGTTTCTCCATTTATTTCTTCGTTTCTCCATTTATTTCTCCGTTTCTTCGTTTCTTTCTTCGTTTCTCCATTTATTTCTCCGTTTCTACGTTTCTTTCTTCGTTACTCCGTTTCTTTCTTCGTTTCTCCATTTATTTCATCGTTTCTCCGTATCTTTCTTCGTTTCTCCGTTTCTTTCTTCGTTTCTCCGTTTCTTTCTTCGTTTCTCCGTTTCTTTCTTCGTATCTCCGTTTCTTTCTTCGTTTCTTCGTCTCATTCTTCATTTCTCCGTTTCTTTCTTCGTTTCACCGTTTCTTCCTTCGTCTCATCGTTTCTCCGTTTCTCCGTTTCTCGGTTTATTCCTTCGTTTCTCCATTTATTTCTCCGATTCTCCGTTTCTTTCTTCGTTTCTTCGTTTCTTTCATCGTAACTCCGTTTCTTTCTTCGTTTCTTCGTTTCTTTCTTCGTTACTCCGTTTCTTTCTCCGATTCTCGGTTCATTTATTCGTTGCGCCATCTATTTCTCGGATTCTGTGTTTCTTTCTTCGTTTCCCTGTTTCTTCCTTCGTTTCATCGTTTCTCCGTTTCTCCGTTTGTCGGCTTATTCCTTCGTTTCTCCATTTATTTCTCCGATTCTCCGTTTCTTTCTTCGTTTCTTCGTTTCCTTGATCGTTACTGCGTTTCTTTCTTCGTTTCTCCGTTTATTTCTTCGTTTCTCCGTTTCTTTCTTCGTTTCATCGTTTCTCCATTTCTCCGTTTCTCGGTTTCTTCCTGCGTTTCTCCATTTATTTCTCCGATTCTCCGTTTCTTTCTTCGTTTCTTCCTTCGTTTCTCCGTTTCTTTCTTCGTTTCTTCCTTCGTTTCTCCGTTTCTTTCTTCGTATCCCCGTTTCTTTCTTCGTTTCTCCATTTCTTTCTTCGACTCTCCGTTTCTTTCTCCGTTTCCTGGCTCGTTTCTCCGTTTCTTTCTTCGAATCTCTGTTTCCTTGTTCGTTTCTCCGTTTATTTCTTCGTTTCTCCATTTATTTCTCCGCTTCTCCGTTTCTTTGTTCGTTTCTCCGTTTCTTTGTTCGTTTCTCCGTTTCTTTGTTCGTTTCTCCGTTTCTTTGTTCGTTTCTCCGTTTCTTTCTTCGTTTCTCCGTTTCTTTCTTCGTATCTCCGTTTCTTTCTTCGTTTCTTCGTTTCATTCTTCATTTCTCCGTTTCTTTCTTCGTTTCACCGTTTCTTCCTTCGTCTCATCGTTTCTCCGTTTCTCCGTTTCTCGGTTTATTCCTTCGTTTCTCCATTTATTTCTCCGATTCTCCGTTTCTTTCTTCGTTTCTTCGTTTCTTTCATCGTAACTCCGTTTCTTTGTTCGTTTCTCCGTTTCTTTCTTCGTTTCTCCGTTTCTTTCTTCGTATCCCCGTTTCTTTCTTCGTTTCTCCATTTCTTTCTTCGACTCTCCGTTTCTTTCTCCGTTTCCTGGTCCGTTTCTCCGTTTATTTCTTCGTTTCTCCATTTATTTCTCCGTTTCTCCGTTTCTTTCTTCGTTTCTTCCTTCGTTTCTCCGTTTCTTTCTTCGTTTCTTCCTTCGTTTCTCCGTTTCTTTCTTCGTATCCCCGTTTCTTTCTACGTTTCTGCGTTTCTTTCTTCGTTTCTCCGTTTCTTTGTTCGTTTCTCCGTTTCTTTGTTCGTTTCTCCGTTTCTTTGTTCGTTTCTCCGTTTCTTTCTTCGTTTCTCCATTTATTTCTCCGTTTCTCCGTTTCTTTCTTCGTTTCTTCCTCCGTTTCTCCGTTTCTTTCTTCGTTTCTTCCTTCGTTCCTCCGTTTCTTTCTTCGTATCCCCGTTTCTTTGTTCGTTTCTCCGTTTCTTTCTTCGTTTCTCCGTTCCTTTGTTCGTTTCTCCGTTTCTTTCTCCGTTTCTCGGTCTATTTCTTCGTTTCTCCATTTATTTCTCCGATTCTCCGTTTCTTTCTTCGTTTCTCCGATTCTTTCTTCGTTTCTCCGTTTATTTCTTCGTTTCACCGTTTCTTTCTCCGTTTCTCCGTTTCTTTCTTCGTTTCTCCGTTTATTTCTTCGTTTCTCCATTTCTTTCTCCGTTTCCCCGTTTCTTTCTTCGTTTCATCGTTTCTTTCTTCGTTACTCCGTTTCGTTCTTCGTTTCTCCGTTTCTTTCTTCGTTTCTCCGTTTCTTTCTTCGTTTCTCCGTTTCTTTCATCTTTTCTCCGTCCCTTTCTTCGTTTCTCCGTTTATATCTTCGTTTCTCCGTTTCCCTCTTCATTTCTCCATTTCTTTCTTCGTTTCTCCGTTTCTTTCTTCGTTTCTCCGTTTCTTTGTTCGTTTCTCCGTTTCTTTGTTCGTTTCTCCGTTTATTTCTTCGTTTCTCCATTTATTTCTCCGTTTCTCCGTTTCTTTCTTCGTTTCTCCGTTTCTTTCTTCGTTTCTCCGTTTCTTTGTTCGTTTCTCCGTTTCTTTGTTCGTTTCTCCGTTTCTTTGTTCGTTTCCCCGTTTCTTTGTTCGTTTCTCCGTTTCTTTCTTCGTTTCTCTGTTTGTTTGTTCGTTTCTCCGTTTCTTTCTCCGTTTCTCGGTCTATTTCTTCGTTTCTCCATTTATTTCTCCGATTCTCCGTTTCTTTCTTCGTTTCTCCGATTCTTTCTTCGTTTCTCCGTTTATTTCTTCGTTACTCCGTTTCTTTCTCCGTTTCTCCGTTTCTTTCTTCGCTTCTCCGTTTATTTCTTCGTTTCTCCATTTCTTTCTCCGTTTCCCCGTTTCTTTCTTCGTTTCATCGTTTCTTTCTTCGTTACTCCGTTTCGTTCTTCGTTTCTCCGTTTCTTTCTTCGTTTCTCCGTTTCTTTCTTCGTTTCTCCGTTTATTTCTTCGTTTCTCCATTTATTTCTCCGTTTCTCGGTTTCTTTGTTCGTTTCTCCGTTTCTTTCTTTGTTTCTCCGTTTCTTTCTTCGATTCTCCGTTTATTTCTTCGTTTCTCCATTTATTTCTTCGTTTCTTCGTTTCCTTGTTCGTTTCTCCGTTTCTTTCTCCGTTTCTCGGTTAATTTCTTCGTTTCTCCATTTATTTCTCCGTTTCTTCGTTTCTTTCTTCGTTTCTCCATTTATTTCTCCGTTTCTCCATTTATTTCTCCGTTTCTTCGTTTCTTTCTTCGTTTCTCCATTTATTTCTCCGTTTCTACGTTTCTTTCTTCGTTACTCCGTTTCTTTCTTCGTTTCTCCGTTTCTTTCTTCGTTTTTCCGTTTCTTTCATCGTTTCTTCGTTTCTCCGTTTCTTTCTTCGTTTCTCCGTTTATATCTTTGTTTCTCCATTTATTTCTCCGTTTCTTTCTTCGTTTCTCCGTTTCTTTCATCTTTTCTCCGTCTCTTTCTTCGTTTCTCCGTTTCTTTGTTCGTTTCTCCGTTTCTTTGTTCGTTTCTCCGTTTATTTCTTCGTTTCTCCATTTATTTCTCCGTTTCTCCGTTCCTTTCTTCGTTTCTCCGTTTCTTTGTTCGTTTCTCCGTTTCATTCTTCGTTAGTCCGTTTCTTTCTTCGTTTCTCCGTTTCTCTCTTCGTTTCTCCGTTTCTTTGTTCGTTTCTCCGTTTATTTCTTCGTTTCTCCATTTATTTCTTCGTTTCTCCGTGTCTTTCTTCGTTTCTCCGTTTCTTTCTTCGTTTCTCCGTTTCTTTCTTCGTTACTCCGTTTCTTTCTTCGTTTCTCCGTTTCATTCTTCGTTTCTCCGTTTATTTCTTCGTTTCTCCACTTATTTCTGCGTTTCTCCGCTTCTTTCTTCGTTTCTCCGATTCTTTGTTCGTTTCTCCGTTTCTTTGATCGTTTCTCCGTTTCTTTCTTCGTTTCTCCGTATCTTTCTTCGTTTCTCCGTTTCTTTCTTCGTTTCTCCGTTTCTTTCTTCGTTACTCCGTTTCTTTCTTCGTTTCTCCGTTTCATTCTTCGTTTCTCCGTTTATTTCTTCGTTTCTCCATTTATTTCTGCGTTTCTCCGCTTCTTTCTTCGTTTCTCCGATTCTTTGTTCGTTTCTCCGTTTCTTTGATCGTTTCTCCGTTTCTTTCTTCGTTTCTCCGTTTATTTCTTCGTTTCTCCGTTTATTTCTTCGTTTCTCCATTTATTTCTGCGTTTCTCCGCTTCTTTCTTCGTTTCTCCGATTCTTTGTTCGTTTCTCCGTTTCTTTGATCGTTTCTCCGTTTCTTTGTTCGTTTCTCCGTTTCTTTCTCCGTTTCTCGGTTAATTTCTTCGTTTCTCCATTTATTTCTCCGTTTCTCCGTTTCTATGTTCGTTTCTCCGTTTCTTTGTTCGTTTCTCCGTTTCTTTCTTCGTTTCTCCGTTTCATTCTTCGTTTCTTCGTTTATTTCTTCGTTTCTCCATTTATTTCTGCGTTTCTCCGCTTCTTTCTTCGTTTCTCCGATTCTTTGTTCGTTTCTCCGTTTCTTTGATCGTTTCTCCGTTTCTTTCTTCGTTTCTCCATTTATTTCTTCGTTTCTGCGTATCTTTCTTCGTTTCTCCGTTTCTTTCTTCGTTTCTCCGATTCTTTGTTCGTTTCTCCGTTTCTTTGATCGTTTCTCCGTTTCTTTCTTCGTTTCTCCGTATCTTTCTTCGTTTCTCCGTTTCTTTCTTCGTTTCTCCGTTTCTTTCTTCGTTACTCCGTTTCTTTCTTCGTTGCTCCGTTTCATTCTTCGTTTCTCCGTTTATTTCTTCGTTTCTCCATTTATTTCTGCGTTTCTCCGCTTCTTTCTTTGTTTCTCCGATTCTATGTTCGTTTCTCCGTTCCTTTGATCGTTTCTCCGTTTCTTTCTTCGTTTCTCCGTTTCTCTCTTCGTTTCTCCGTTTCTTTGTTCGTTTCTCCGTTTATTTCTTCGTTTCTCCATTTATTTCTTCGTTTCTCCGTATCTTTCTTCGTTTCTCCGTTTCTTTCTTCGTTTCTCCGTTTCTTTCTTCGTTACTCCGTTTCTTTCTTCGTTTCTCCGTTTCATTCTTCGTTTCTCCGTTTATTTCTTCGTTTCTCCACTTATTTCTGCGTTTCTCCGCTTCTTTCTTCGTTTCTCCGATTCTTTGTTCGTTTCTCCGTTTCTTTGATCGTTTCTCCGTTTCTTTCTTCGTTTCTCCGTATCTTTCTTCGTTTCTCCGTTTCTTTCTTCGTTTCTCCGTTTCTTTCTTCGTTACTCCGTTTCTTTCTTCGTTTCTCCGTTTCATTCTTCGTTTCTCCGTTTATTTCTTCGTTTCTCCATTTATTTCTGCGTTTCTCCGCTTCTTTCTTCGTTTCTCCGATTCTTTGTTCGTTTCTCCGTTTCTTTGATCGTTTCTCCGTTTCTTTCTTCGTTTCTCCGTTTATTTCTTCGTTTCTCCGTTTATTTCTTCGTTTCTCCATTTATTTCTGCGTTTCTCCGCTTCTTTCTTCGTTTTTCCGATTCTTTGTTCGTTTCTCCGTTTCTTTGATCGTTTCTCCGTTTCTTTGTTCGTTTCTCCGTTTCTTTCTCCGTTTCTCGGTTAATTTCTTCGTTTCTCCATTTATTTCTCCGTTTCTCCGTTTCTATGTTCGTTTCTCCGTTTCTTTGTTCGTTTCTCCGTTTCTTTGTTCGTTTCTCCGTTTCTTTGTTCGTTTCTCCGTTTATTTCTTCGTTTCTCCATTTATTTCTTCGATTCTCCGTATCTTTCTTCGTTTCTCCGTTTCTTTCTTCGTTTCTCCGTTTATTTCTTCGTTTCTCCATTTATTTCTTCGTTTCTCCGTATCTTTCTTCGTTTCACCGTTTCTTTCTTCGTTTCTCCGTTTCTTTCTTCGTTACTCCGTTTCTTTCTTCGTTTCTCCGTTTCATTCTTCGTTTCTTCGTTTATTTCTTCGTTTCTCCATTTATTTCTGCGTTTCTCCGCTTCTTTCTTCGTTTCTCCGATTCTTTGTTCGTTTCTCCGTTTCTTTCTTCGTTTCTCCATTTATTTCTTCGTTTCTGCGTATCTTTCTTCGTTTCTCCGTTTCTTTCTTCGTTTCTCCGATTCTTTGTTCGTTTCTCCGTTTCTTTGATCGTTTCTCCGTTTCTTTCTTCGTTTCTCCGTATCTTTCTTCGTTTCTCCGTTTCTTTCTTCGTTTCTCCGTTTCTTTCTTCGTTACTCCGTTTCTTTCTTCGTTACTCCGTTTCATTCTTCGTTTCTTCGTTTATTTCTTCGTTTCTCCATTTATTTCTGCGTTTCTCCGCTTCTTTCTTCGTTTCTCCGATTCTTGGTTCGTTTCCCCGTTTCTTTGATCGTTTCTCCGTTTCTTTCTTCGTTTCTCCATTTATTTCTTCGTTCTGGTCTTTCCTTGTCTCGTTTCTTTCTTCGTTTCTCCGATTTCTTTCTTCGTTTCTCCGTTTCTTTGTTCGTTTCTCCGTTTCTTCTTCGTTTCTCCGTTTCTTTCTTCGTTTCTCCGTATCTTTCTTCGTTTCTCCGTTTCTTTCGTTCGTTTCTCTTCTCCATTATTTCTTCGTTTCTCCGTATCTTTCTTCGTTTCTCCGTTTCTTTCTTCGTTTGTCCGATTCTTATTTCCAAACTGCCATATCTCGCGAACGGATTGATCAATCCGCAAAATTTCTGCGGCATCTGAAAGAAGAAACTCGCCCTATTACAACGGTATGAGCACTTTTCCCCTAGGCCGTTCAGTTATTCATTTCGAGCATCAGAACTGTTCGTTTCTCCGTTTATTTCTTCGTTTCTCCATTTATTTCTGCGTTTCTCCGTTTCTTTCTTCGTTTCTCCGATTCTTTGTTCGTTTCTCCGTTTCTTTGATCGTTTCTCCGTTTCTTTCTTCGTTTCTCCGTTTATTTCTTCGTTTCTCCATTTATTTCTTCGTTTCTCCGTATCTTTCTTCGTTTCACCGTTTCTTTCTTCGTTTCTCCGTTTCTTTCTTCGTTACTCCGTTTCTTTCTTCGTTTCTCCGTTTCATTCTTCGTTTCTTCGTTTATTTCTTCGTTTCTCCATTTATTTCTGCGTTTCTCCGCTTCTTTCTTCGTTTCTCCGATTCTTTGTTCGTTTCTCCGTTTCTTTGATCGTTTCTCCGTTTCTTTCTTCGTTTCTCCATTTATTTCTCGTTTCTCCGTATCTTTCTTCGTTCTCCGTTTCTTCTTCGTTTCTCCGATTCTTTGTTCGTTTCTCCGGTTTCTTTGATCGTTTCTCCGTTTCTTTCTTCGGTTTCTCCGTATCTTCTTCCGTTCTCCGTGTCTTTCTCGTTTCTCCGTTTCTTTCTTCGTTACTCCGTTTCTTTCTTCGTTTCTCCGTTTCATTCTTCGTTTCTCCGTTATTTCTTTCGTTCTCCATTTATTCTGCGTTTCTCGCTTCTTTCTTCGTTTCTCCGATTCTTTGTTCGTTTCTCCGTTTCTTTGATCGTTTCTCCGTTTCATTGTTCGTTTCTCCGTTTCTTTCTCCGTTTCTCGGATAATTTCTTCGTTTCTCCATTTATTTCTCCGGTTTCTCCGTTTCTATGTTCGTTTCTCCGTTTCTTTGTTCGTTTCTCCATTTATTTCTTCGTTTCTCCGTATCTTTCTTCGTTTCACCGTTTCTTTCTTCGTTTCTCCGTTTCTTTCTTCGTTACTCCGTTTTCTTTCTTCGTTTCTCCGTTTCATTCTTCGTTTCTTCGTTTATTTCTTCGTTCTCCATTTATTCTGCGTTTCTCCGCTTCTTTCTTCGTTTCTCCATTTATTCTTCGTTCTGCGTAATCTTTCTTCGTTTCTCCCTTTATTTCTTCGTTCTCCATTTCTTTCCCCGTTTCCCGTTTCTTTCTTCGTTTCATTCGTTTCATTTCTTCGTTACTCGTTTCGTTCTTCGTTTCTCCGTTTCTTTCTTCGTTTCTCCGTTTCTTTCTTCGTTTCTCCCGTTTATTTCTTCGTTTCTCATTTATTTCTCCGTTTCTCTCCGTTCTTCTTTGTTCGTTTCCTCTGTTTTCTTTCTTTGTTTCTCCGTTTCTTTATTCGATTCTCCGTTTATTTCTTCGTTTCTCCATTTATTTCTTCGTTTCTTCGTTTCCTTGTTCGTTTCTCCGTTTCTTTCTCCGTTTCTCGGTTAATTTCTTCGTTTCTCCTTTATTTCTCCGTTTCTTCGTTTCTTTCTTCGTTTCTCCATTTATTTCTTCGTTTCTCCATTATTTCTCCGTTTCTTCGTTTCTTTCTTCGTTTCTCCATTTATTTCTACGTTTCTACGTTTTCTTTCTTCGTTACTCCGTTTCTTTCTTCGTTTCTCCGTTTCTTTCTTCGTTTTTCCGTTTCTTTCATCGTTTCTTCGTTTCTCCGTTTCTTTCTTCGTTTCTCCGTTTATATCTTTGTTTCTCTCATTTATTTCTCCGTTTCTTTCTTCGTTTCTCCGTTTCTTTCATCTTTTCTCCGGTCTCTTCTTCGGTTCTCCGTTTCTATCTTCGTTTCTCCGTTTCTTTCTTCATTTCTCCGTTTCTTTCTTCGTTTCTCCGTTTCTTTTCTTCGTTTCTCCGTTTCTTTGTTCGTTTCTCCGTTCTTTGTTTCGTTTCTCCGTTTCATTTCTTCGTTTCTCCATTTATTTCTCCGTTTCTCCGCTTCTTTTCTTCGTTTCTCGTTTCTTTGTTCGTTTCTCCGTTTCTTTGTCGTTTTCTCCGTTTCTTTCTCCTGTTTCTCGGTTAATTTCTTCGTTTCTCCATTTATTTCTCCGTTTCTCCGTTTCTTTGTTCGTTTCTCCGTTTCTTTGTTCGTTTCTCCGTTTCTTTGTTCGTTTCTCCGTTTATTTCTTCGTTTCTCCATTTATTTCTTCGTTTCTCCGTATCTTTCTTCGTTTCTCCGTTTCTTTCTCCGTTACTCCGTTTCTTTCTTTCGTTTCTCCGTTTCATTCTTCGTTTCTCCGTTTATTTCTTCGTTTCTCCATTTATTTCTGCGTTTCTCCGCTTCTTTCTTTGTTTCTCCGATTCTTTGTTCGTTTCTCCGTTCCTTTGATCGTTTCTCCGTTTCTTTCTTCGTTTCTCCGTTTCTCTCTTCGTTTCTCCGTTTCTTTGTTCGTTTCTCCGTTTATTTCTTCGTTTCTCCATTTATTTCTTCGTTTCTCCGTATCTTTCTTCGTTTCTCCATTTCTTTTCTCCGTTTCTCCGTTTCTTTGTTCGTTTCTCCGTTTCTCTGTTCGTTTCTCCGTTTATTTCTTCGTTTCTTCCATTTATTTCTTCGTTTCTCCGTATCTTTCTTCGTTTCTCCGTTCTTTGATCGTTTCTCCGTTTCTTTCTTCGTTTCTCCGTTTATTTCTTCGTTTCTCCATTTATTTCTGCCGTTTCTCCGCTTCTTCCTTCGTTACTCCGTTTCTTCTTCGTTTCTCCGGTTTCATTCTTCGTTTTCTCCGTTTATTTCTTCGTTTCTCCATTATTTCTGCGTTTCTCCGCTTCTTTCTTCGTTTCTCCGATTCTTTGTTCGTTTCTCCGTTTCTTTGATCGTTTCTCTGTTTCTTTCTTCGTTTCTCCATTTATTTCTTCGTTTCTCCGTATCTTTCTTCGTTTCTCCGTTTCTTTCTTCGTTACTCCGTTTCTTTCTTCGTTTCTCCGTTTCATTCTTCGTTTCTCCGTTTATTTCTTCGTTTCTCCATTATTTCTGCGTTCTCCGCTTCTTTCTTCGTTTCTCCGATTCTTTGTTCGTTTCTCCGTTTCTTTGATCGTTTCTCCGTTTCTTTCTTCGTTTCTCCGTTTATTTCCTCGTTTCTCCGTTTATTTCTTCGTTTCTCCATTTATTTCTGCGTTTCTCCGCTTCTTTCTTCGTTTCTCCGATTCTTTGTTCGTTTCTCCGTTTCTTTGATCGTTTCTCCGTTTCTTTGTTCGTTTCTCCGTTTCTTTTTCCGTTTCTCGGTTAATTTCTTCGTTTCTCCATTTATTTCTCCGTTTCTCCGTTTCTTTGTTCGTTTCTCCGTTTCTTTGTTCGTTTCTCCGTTTCTTTGTTCGTTTCTCCGTTTATTTCTTCGTTTCTCCATTTATTTCTTCGTTTCTCCGTATCCTTCTTCGTTTCTCCGTTTCTTTCTTCGTTTCTCCGTTTATTTCTTCGTTTCTCCATTTATTTCTGCGTTTCTCCGCTTCGTCCTTCGTTTCTCCGATTCTTTGTTCGTTTCTCCGTTTCTTTGATCGTTTCTCCGTTTCTTTCTTCGTTTCTCCGTTTCTTCCTTCGTTTCATCGTTTCTCCATTTCTCCGTTTCTCGGTTTCTTCCTTCGTTTCTCCATTTATTTCTCCGATTCTCCGTTTCTTTCTTCGTTTCTTCCTTCGTTTCTCCGTTTCTTTCTTCGTTTCTTCCTTCGTTTCTCCGTTTCTTTCTTCGTATCCCCGTTTCTTTCTTCGTTTCTCCGTTTATTTCTTCGTTTCTCCGTTTCTTTCTCCGTTTCTCCGTTTCTTTCTGCGTTTCTCCGCTTCGTTCTTCGTTTCTCCGATTCTTTGTTCGTTTCTCCGTTTCTTTCTTCGTATCTCCGTTTCTTTCTTCGTTTCTCCGTTTCTTTCTTCGTTTCTCCGTTTCTTTCATCGAATCTCCGTTTCCATGTTCGTTTCTCCGTTTATTTCTTCGTTTCTCCATTTATTTCTCCGTTTCTCCGTTTCTTTGTTCGTTTCTCCGTTTCTTTGTTCGTTTCTCCGTTTCTTTCTTCGTTTCTCCGTTTCTCCGTTTCTTTCTTCGTATCTCCGTTTCTTTCTTCGTTTCTTCGTTTCATTCTACATTTCTCCGTTTCTTTCTTCGTTTCTCCGTTTCTTCCTTCGTCTCATCGTTTCTCGGTTTCTCCGTTTCTCGGTTTATTCCTTCGTTTCTCCATTTATTTCTCCGATTCTCTGTTTCTTTCTTCGTTTCTTCGTTTCTTTCATCGTTACTCCGTTTCTTTCATCGTTTCTCCATTTATTTCTCCGATTCTCCGTTTCTTTCTTCGTTTCTTCGTTTCCTTCATCGTTACTGCGTTTCTTTCTTCGTTTCTCCGTTTCTTTCTTCGTTTCTCCGTTTCTTTCTTCGTTTCTCCGGTTGCTTCTTCGAATCTTCGTTTATTTCTTCGTTTCTGCGTTTCTTTCTTCGTTTCTCCGTTTATTTCTTCGTTTCTCCGTTTCTTTCTTCGTTTCTTCGTTTCTTTCTTCATTTCTCCGTTTCTTTCTTCGTTTCTCCGTTTCTTCCTTCGTTTCATCGTTTGTCCGTTTCTCCGTTTCTCGGTTTATTCCTTCGTTTCTTCATTTATTTCTCTGATTCTCCGTTGCTTTCTTCGTTTCTTCGTTTCTTTCATCGTCACTGCGTTTCTTTCTTCGTTTCTCTGTTCCTTTCTTCGTTTCTCCATTTCTTTCTTCGTTACTCCGTTTGCTTTTTCGATTCTCCGTTTATTTCTTCGTTTCTCCGTTTCTTTCTTCGTTCCTCCGTTTATTTCTTCGTTTCTCCGTTTCTTTCTTCGTTTCTTCGTTTCTTTCTTCATTTCTCCGTTTCTTTCTTCGTTTCTCCGTTCCTTCCTTCGCTCCATCGTTTCTCCTTTTCTCCGTTTCTCGGTTTATTTCTTCGTTTCTCCATTTATTTCTCCGATTCTCCGTTTCTTTCTTCGTTTCTTCGTTTCTTTCATCGTTACTCCGTTTCTTTCATCGTTTCTCCGTTTCTCGGTTTATTCCTTCATTTCTCCGTTTCTTTCTTCGTTTCTCCGTTTCTTCCTTCGTTTCATCGTTTCTCCATTTCTCCGTTTCTCGGTTTCTTCCTTCGTTTCTCCATTTATTTCTCCGATTCTCCGTTTCTTTCTTCGCTTCTTCCTTCGTTTCTCCGTTTCTTTCTTCGTTTCTTCCTTCGTTTCTCCGTTTCTTTCTTCGTACCCCCTTTCTTTCTTCGTTTCTCCATTTCATTCTTCGACTCTCCGTTTCTTTCTCCGTTTCCTGGTCCGTTTCTCCGTTTATTTCCTCGTTTCTCCATTTATTTCTCCGTTTCTCCGTTTCTTTCTTCGTTTCTTCCTTCGTTTCTCCGTTTCTTTCTTCGTTTCTTCCTTCGTTTCTCCGTTTCTTTCTTCGTACCCCGTTTCTTTCTTCGTTTCTGCGTTTCTTTCTTCGTTTCTCCGTTTCTTTGTTCGTTTCTCCGTTTCTTTGTTCGTTTCTCCGTTTCTTTGTTCGTTTCCCCTTTTCTTTGTTCGTTTCTCCGTTTCTTTCTTCGTTTCTCCGTTTCTTTCTCCGTTTCTCGGTCTATTTCTTCGTTTCTCCATTTATTTCTCCGATTCTCCGTTTCTTTCTTCGTTTCTCCGATTCTTTCTTCGTTTCTCCGTTTATTTCTTCGTTTCTCCGTTTCTTTCTCCGTTTCTCCGTTTCTTTCTTCGTTTCTCCGTTTATTTCTTCGTTTCTCCGTTTCTTTCTCCGTTTCTCCGTTTCTTTCTTCGATTCTCCGTTTCTTTGTTCGTTTCTCCGTTTATTTCTTCGTTTCTCCATTTATTTCTCCGTTTCTCCGTTTCTTTCTTCGTTTCCCCGTTTCTTTGTTCGTTTCTCCGTTTCTTTCTTCGTTTCTCCGTTTCTTTGTTCGTTTCTCCGTTTCTTTCTCCGTTTCGCGGTCTATTTCTTCGTTTCTCCATTTATTTCTCCGATTCTCCGTTTCTTTCTTCGTTTCTCCGATTCTTTCTTCGTTTCTCCGTTTATTTCTTCGTTTCTCCGTTTATTTCTCCGTTTCTCCGTTTCTTTCTTCGTTTCTCCGTTTATTTCTTCGTTTCTCCGTTTCTTTCTCCGTTTCCCCGTTTCTTTCTTCGTTTCAACGTTTCTTTCTTCGTTACTCCGTTTCGTTCTTCGTTTCTTCGTTTCTTTCTTCGTTTCTCCGATTCTTTCTTCGTTTCTCCGTTTATTTCTTCGTTTCTCCGTTTCTTTCTCCGTTTCTCCGTTTCTTTCTCCGTTTCTCGGTTTATTTCTTCGTTTCCCAATTTATTTCTCCGTTTCTCCGTTTCTTTCTTCGTTTCTCCGTTTCTTTGTTCGCTTCTCCGTTTCTTTGTTCGTTTCTCCGTTTATTTCTTCGTTTCTCCATTTATTGCTTCGTTTCTCCGTATCTTTCTTCGGTTCCCCATTTCTTTCTTCGTTTCTGCGTTTCTTTCTTCGTTTCTCCGTTTCTTTGTTCGTTTCTCCGTTTCTTTGTTCGTTTCTCCGTTTCTTTGTTCGTTTCCCCTTTTCTTTGTTCGTTTCTCCGTTTCTTTCTTCGTTTCTCCGTTTCTTTCTCCGTTTCTCGGTCTATTTCTTCGTTTCTCCATTTATTTCTCCGATTCTCCGTTTCTTTCTTCGTTTCTCCGTTTCTTTCTTCGTTTCTCCGTTTATTTCTTCGTTTCTCCGTTTCTTTCTCCGTTTCTCCGTTTCTTTCTTCGATTCTCCGTTTCTTTGTTCGTTTCTCCGTTTATTTCTTCGTTTCTCCATTTATTTCTCCGTTTCTCCGTTTCTTTCTTCGTTTCCCCGTTTCTTTGTTCGTTTCTCCGTTTCTTTCTTCGTTTCTCCGTTTCTTTGTTCGTTTCTCCGTTTCTTTCTCCGTTTCGCGGTCTATTTCTTCGTTTCTCCATTTATTTCTCCGATTCTCCGTTTCTTTCTTCGTTTCTCCGATTCTTTCTTCGTTTCTCCGTTTATTTCTTCGTTTCTCCGTTTATTTCTCCGTTTCTCCGTTTCTTTCTTCGTTTCTCCGTTTATTTCTTCGTTTCTCCGTTTCTTTCTCCGTTTCCCCGTTTCTTTCTTCGTTTCAACGTTTCTTTCTTCGTTACTCCGTTTCGTTCTTCGTTTCTTCGTTTCTTTCTTCGTTTCTCCGATTCTTTCTTCGTTTCTCCGTTTATTTCTTCGTTTCTCCGTTTCTTTCTCCGTTTCTCCGTTTCTTTCTCCGTTTCTCGGTTTATTTCTTCGTTTCCCAATTTATTTCTCCGTTTCTCCGTTTCTTTCTTCGTTTCTCCGTTTCTTTGTTCGCTTCTCCGTTTCTTTGTTCGTTTCTCCGTTTATTTCTTCGTTTCTCCATTTATTGCTTCGTTTCTCCGTATCTTTCTTCGGTTCCCCATTTCTTTCTTCGTTTCTCCGTTTCTTTGTCCGTTTCTCCGTTTCTTTGTTCGTTTCTCCGTTTCATTCTTCGTTTCTCCGTTTATATCTTCGTTTCTCCATTTATTTCTGCGTTTCTCCGCTTCTTTCTTCATTTCTCCGATTCTTTGTTCGTTTCTCCGTTTCTTTGAACGTTTCTCCGTTTCTTTCTTCGTTTCTCCGTTTCTTTCTTCGTTTCTCCGTTTCTCTCTTCGTTTCTCCGTTTCTTTGTTCGTTTCTCCGTTTATTTCTTCGTTTCTCCATTTATTTCTTCGTTTCTCCGTATCTTTCTTCGTTTCTCCATTTCATTCTTCGTTTCTCCGTTTCTTTGTTCGTTTCTCCGTTTCTCGGTTTATTTCTTCGTTTCTCCATTTATTTCTCCGTTTCTCCGTTTCTTTGTTCGTTTCTCCGTTTCTTTGTTCGTTTCTCCGTTTCTTTGTTCGTTTCTCCGTTTATTTCTTCGTTTCTCCATTTATTTCTTCGTTTCTCCGTATCTTTCTTCGTTTCTCCGTTTCTTTCTTCGTTTCTCCGTTTCTTTCTTCGTTACTCCGTTTCTTTCTTCGTTTCTCCGTTTCATCCTTCGTTTCTCCATTTATTTCTCCGTTTCCCCGTTTCTTTGTTCGTTTCTCCGTTTCTTTGTTCGTTTCTCCGTTTCTTTGTTCGTTTCTCCGTTTCTTTGTTCGTTTCTCCGTTTCTTTGTTCGTTTCTCCGTTTATTTCTTCGTTTCTCCATTTATTTCTTTGTTTCTCCGTATCTTTCTTCGCTTCTCCATTTCATTCTTCGTTTCTCCGTTTCTTTGTTCGTTTCTCCGTTTCTTTCTCCGTTTCTCGGTTTATTTCTTCGTTTCTGCATTTATTTCTCCGTTTCTCCGTTTCTTTGTTCGTTTCTCCGTTTCTTTGTTCGTTTCTCCGTTTCTTTGTTCGTTTCTCCGTTTCTTTGTTCGTTTCTCCGTTTCTTTGTTCGTTTCTCCGTTTCTTTGTTCGCTTCTCCGTTTGTTTCTTCGTTTCTCCATTTATTTCTTCGTTTCTCCGTATCTTTCTTCGTTTCTCCGTTTCTTTCTTCGTTTCTCCGTTTCTTTCTTCGTTACTCCGTTTCTTTCTTCGTTTCTCTGTTTCATTCTTCGTTTCTCCGTTTATTTCTTCGTTTCTCCATTTATTTCTGCGTTTCTCCGCTTCTTTCTTCGTTTCTCCGTTTCTTTGTTCGTTTCTCCGTTTCTTTGATCGTTTCTCCGTTTCTTTCTTAGTTTCTCCGTTTCTTTCTTCGTTTCTCCGTTTCTCTCTTCGTTTCTCCGTTTCTTTGTTCGTTTCTCCGTTTCTTTTTTCGTTTCTTCGTTTATTTCTTCGTTTCTCCATTTATTTCTTCGCTTCTCCGTATCTTTCTTCGTTTCTCCGTTTCTTTCTTCGTTTCTCCGTTTCTTTCTTCGTTACTCCGTTTCTTTCTTCGTTTCTCCGTTTCATTCTTCGTTTCTCCGTTTATTTCTGAGTTTCTCCATTTATTTCTGCGTTTCTCCGCATCTTTCTTCGTCTCTCCGATTCTTTGTTCGTTTCTCCGTTTCTTTGATCGTTTCTCCGTTTCTTTCTTCGTTTCTCCGTTTCTCTCTGCGTTTCTCCGTTTCTTTGTTCGTTTCTCCGTTTATTTCTTCGTTTCTCCATTTCTTTCTTCGTTTCTCCGTTTCTTTGTTCGTTTCTCCGTTTCTTTCTTCGTTTCTCCGTTTCTTTGTTCGTTTCTCCGTTTCTTTGTTCGTTTCTCCGTTTCTTTGTTCGTTTCTCCGTTTATTTCTTCGTTTCTCCATTTATTTCTTCGTTTCTCCGTATCTTTCTTCGCTTCTCCATTTCATTCTTCGTTTCTCCGTTTCTTTGTTCGTTTCTCCGTTTCTTTCTCCGTTTCTCGGTTTATTTCTTCGTTTCTCCATTTGTTTCTCCGTTTCTCCGTTTCTTTGTTCGTTTCTCCGTTTCTTTGTTCGTTTCTCCGTTTCTTTGTTTGTTTCTCCGTTTCTTTGTTCGTTTCTCCGTTTCTTTGTTCGTTTCTCCGTTTCTTTGTTCGCTTCTCCGTTTATTTCTTCGTTTCTCCATTTATTTCTTCGTTTCTCCGTATCTTTCTTCGTTTCTCCATTTCTTTCTCCGTTTCTCCGTTTCTTTGTTCGTTTCTCCGTTTCTTTCTCCGTTTCTCGGTTTATCTCTTCGTTTCTCCATTTATATCTCCGTTTCTCCGTTTCTTTATTCGTTTCTCCGTTTCTTTGTTCGTTTCTCCGTTTCTTTGTTCGCTTCCCCGTTTATTTCTTCGTTTCTCCGTTTCTTTGTTCGTTTCTCCGTTTCTCGGTTTATTTCTTCGTTTCTCCATTTATTTCTCCGCTTCTCCGTTTCTTTGTTCGTTTCTCCGTTTCTTTGTTCGTTTCTCCGTTTCTTTGTTCGTTTCTCCGTTTATTTCTTCGTTTCTCCAATTATTTCTTCGTTTCTCCGTATCTTTCTTCGTTTCTCCGTTGATTCTTCGTTTCTCCGTTTCTTTCTTCGTTACTCCGTTTCTTTTTTCGTTTCTCCGTTTCATTCTTCGTTTCTCCATTTATTTCTCCGTTTCTCCGTTTCTTTGTTCGTTTCTCCGTTTCTTTGTTCGTTTCTCCGTTTCTTTGTTCGTTTCTCCGTTTATTTCTTCGTTTCTCCATTTATTTCTTCGTTTCTCCGTATCTTTCTTGGCTTCTCCATTTCATTCTTCGTTTCTCCGTTTCTTTGTTCGTTTCTCCGTTTCTTTCTCCGTTTCTCGGATTATTTCTTCGTGTCTCCATTTATTTCTCCGTTTCTCCGTTTCTTTGTTCGTTTCTCCGTTTCTTTGTTCGTTTCTCCGTTTCTTTGTTCGTTTCTCCGTTTCTTTGTTCGTTTCTCCGTTTCTTTGTTCGTTTCTCCGTTTCTTTGTTCGCTTCTCCGTTTATTTCTTCGTTTCTCCATTTATTTCTTCGTTTCTCCGTATTTTTCTTCGTTTCTCCGTTTCTTTCTTCGTTTCTCCGTTTCTTTCTTCGTTACTCCGTTTCTTTCTTCGTTTCTCTGTTTCATTCTTCGTTTCTCCGTTTATTTCTTCGTTTCTCCATTTATTTCTGCGTTTCTCCGCTTCTTTCTTCGTTTCTCCGATTCTTTGTCGTTTCCCCGTTTCTTTGATCGTTTCTCCGTTTCTTTCTTCGTTTCTCCGTTTCTTTCTTCGTTTCTCCGTTTCTCTCTTCGTTTCTCTGTTTCTTTGTTCGTTTCTCCGTTTCTTTCTTCGTTTCTCCGTTTCTCTCTTCGTTTCTCCGTTTCTTTGTTCGTTTCTCCGTTTCTCCGTTTATTTCTTCGTTTCTCCATTTATTTCTTCGTTTCTCCGTATCTTTCTTCGTTTCTCCGTTTCTTTCTTCGTTTCTCCGTTTCTTTCTTCGTTACTCCGTTTCTTTCTTCGTTTCTCCGTTTCATTCTTCGTTTCTCCGTTTATTTCTTAGTTTCTCCATTTATTTCTGCGTTTCTCCGCTTCTTTCTTCGTTTCTCCGATTCTTTGTTCGTTTCTCCGTTTCTTTGATCGTTTCTCCGTTTCTTTCTTCGTTTCTCCGTTTCTCTCTGCGTTTCTCCGTTTCTTTGTTCGTTTCTCCGTTTATTTCTTCGTTTCTCCATTTCTTTCTTCGTTTCTCCGTTTCTTTGTTCGTTTCTCCGTTTCTTTCTTCGTTTCTCCGTTTCTTTCTTCGACCCTCCGTTTCTTTCTCCGTTTCCTGGTCCGTTTCTCCGTTTATTTCTTCGTTTCTCCATTTATTTCTCCGTTTCTCCGTTTCTTTCTTCGTTTCTTCCATCGATTCTCCGTTTCTTTCTTCGTTTCTTCCTTCGTTTCTCCGTTTCTTTCTTCGTATCCCCGTTTCTTTCTTCGTTTCTGCGTTTCTTTCTTCGTTTCTCCGTTTCTTTGTTCGTTTCTCCGTTACTTTGTTCGCTTCTCCGTTTCTTTCTCCGATTCTCGGTTTATTTCTTTGTTTCTCCATTTATTTCTCCGACTCTCCGTTTCTTCCTTCGTTTCTTCGTTTCTTTCTTCGTTACTCCGTTTCTTTCTTCGTTTCTCCATTTTTTTTTTCGTTTCTCCGTTTCATTCTTCGTTTCTCCGTTTATTTCTTCGTTTCTCCATTTATTTCTCCGTTTCTCCGATTCTTTCTTCATTACTCCGTTTCTTTCATACTATCTCCGTTTCTTTCTTCGTTTCTCCGTTTCTTTCTTCGTTTCTCCGTTTCTTTGTTCGTTTCTCCGTTTCTTTGATCGTTTCTCCGTTTCTTTCTTCGTTTCTCCGTTTCTTTCTTCGTTTCTCCGTTTCTCTCTTCGTTTCTCCGTTTCTTTGTTCGTTTCTCCGTTTATTTCTTCGTTTCTCCATTTATTTCTTCGTTTCTCCGTATCTTTCTTCGTTTCTCCATTTCATTCTTCGTTTCTCCGTTTCTCGGTTTATTTCTTCGTTTCTCCATTTATTTCTCCGTTTCTCCGTTTCTTTGTTCGTTTCTCCGTTTCTTTGTTCGTTTCTCCGTTTCTTTGTTCGTTTCTCCGTTTATTTCTTCGTTTCTCCATTTATTTCTTCGTTTCTCCGTATCTTTCTTCGTTTCTCCGTTTCTTTCTTCGTTTCTCCGTTTTTTTCTTCGTTACTCCGTTCCTTTCTTCGTTTCTCCGTTTCATTCTTCGTTTCTCCGTTTATTTCTTCGTTTCTCCATTTATTTCTCCGTTTCTCCGTTTCTTTGTTCGTTTCTCCGTTTCTTTGTTCGTTTCTCCGTTTCTTTGTTCGTTTCTCCGTATCTTTGTTCGTTTCTCCGTTTATTTCTTCGTTTCTCCATTTATTTCTTCGTTTCTCCGTATCTTTCTTCGTTTCTCCGTTTCTTTCTTCGTTTCTCCGTTTCATTCTTCGTTACTCCGTTTCTTTCTTCGTTTCTCCGTTTCATTCTTCGTTTCTCCGTTTATTTCTTCGTTTCTCCATTTATTTCTGCGTTTCTCCGCTTCTTTCTTCGTTTCTCCGATTCTTTGTTCGTATCTCCGTTTCTTTGATCGTTTCTCCGTTTCTTTCTTCGTTTCTCCGTTTCTCTCTTCGTTTCTCCGTTTCTTTGTTCGTTTCTCCGTTTATTTCTTCGTTTCTCCATTTATTTCTTCGTTTCTCCGTATCTTTCTTCGTTTCTCCATTTCTTTCTCCGTTTCTCCGTTTCTTTGTTCGTTTCTCCGTTTCTTTCTCCGTTTCTCGGTTTATTTCTTCGTTTCTCCATTTATTTCTCCGTTTCTCCGTTTCTTTGCTCGTTTCTCCGTTTCTTTGTTCGTTTCTCCGTTTCTTTGTTCGCTTCTCCGTTTATTTCTTCGTTTCTCCATTTATTTCTTCGTTTCTCCGTATCTTTCTTCGTTTCTCCGTTTCTTTCTTCGTTTCTCCGTTTCTTTCTTCGTTACTCCGTTTCTTTCTTCGTTTCTCTGTTTCATTCTTCGTTTCTCCGTTTATTTCTTCGTTTCTCCATTTATTTCTGCGTTTCTCCGCTTCTTTCTTCGTTTCTCCGATTCTTTGTTCGTTTCTCCGTTTCTTTGATCGTTTCTCCGTTTCTTTCTTCGTTTCTCCGTTTCTTTCTTCGTTTCTCCGTTTCTCTCTTCGTTTCTCCGTTTCTTTGTTCGTTTCTCCGTTTCTTTTTTCGTTTCCCCGTTTATTTCTTCGTTTCTCCATTTATTTCTTCGTTTCTCCGTATCTTTCTTCGTTTCTCCGTTTCTGTCTTCGTTTCTCCGTTTCTTTCTTCGTTACTCCGTTTCTTTCTTCGTTTCTCCGTTTCATTCTTCGTTTCTCCGTTTATTTCTTCGTTTCTCCATTTATTTCTGCGTTTCTCCGCTTCTTTCTTCGTTTCTCCGATTCTTTGTTCGTTTCTCCGTTTCTTTGATCGTTTCTCCGTTTCTTACTTCGTTTCTTCGTTTCTTTCTTCGATACTCCGTTTCTTTCTTCGTTTCTCCATTTCTTTCTTCGTTTCTCCGTTTCATTCTTCGTTTCTCCGTTTCTTTGTTCGTTTCTCCGTTTCTTTGTTCGTTTCTCCGTTTCTTTGTTCGTTTCTCCGTTTCTTTCTTCGTTTCTCCGTTCCTTTGTTCGTTTCTCCGTTTCTTTCTCCGTTTCTCGGTCTATTTCTTCGTTTCTCCATTTATTTCTCCGTTTCTTCGTTTCTTTCTTCGTTTCTCCATTTATTTCTCCGTTTCTACGTTTCTTTCTTCGTTATTCCGTTTCTTTCTTCGTTTCTCCGTTTCTTTCTTCGTTTTTCCGTTTCGTTCATCGTTTCTTCGTTTCTCCGTTTCTTTCTTCGTTTCTCCGTTTATATCTTTGTTTCTCCATTTATTTCTCCGTTTCTTTCTTCGTTTCTCCGTTTCTTTCATCTTTTCTCCGTCTCTTTCTTCGTTTCTCCGTTTCTATCTTCGTTTCTCCGTTTCTTTCTTCATTTCTCCGTTTCTTTCTTCGTTTCTCCGTTTCTTTCTTCGATTCTCCGTTTCTTTGTCCGTTTCTCCGTTTCTTTGTTCGTTTCTCCGTTTATTTCTTCGTTTCTCCATTTATTTCTCCGTTTCTCCGTTTCTTTCTTCGTTTCTCCGTTTCTTTGTTCGTTTCTCCGTTTCTTTGTTCGTTTCTCCGTTTCTTTCTGCGTTTCTCGGTTAATTTCTTCGTTTCTCCATTTATTTCTCCGTTTCTCCGTTTCTTTGTTCGTTTCTCCGTTTCTTTGTTCGTTTCTCCGTTTCTTTGTTCGTTTCTCCGTTTCTTTGTTCGTTTCTCCGTTTCTTTGTTCGTTTCTCCGTTTCTTTGTTCGTTTCTCCGTTTATTTCTTCGTTTCTCCATTTGTTTCTTCGTTTCTCCGTATCTTTCTTCGTTTTTCCGTTTCTTTCTTCGTTTCTCCGTTTCATTCTTCGTTACTCCGTTTCTTTCTTCGTTTCTCCGTTTCATTCTTCGTTTCTCCGTTTATTTCTTCGTTTCTCCATTTATTTCTGCGTTTCTCCGCTTCTTTCTTTGTTTCTCCGATTCTTTGTTCGTTTCTCCGTTCCTTTGATCGTTTCTCCGTTTCTTTCTTCGTTTCTCCGTTTCTCTCTTCGTTTCTCCGTTTCTTTGTTCGTTTCTCCGTTTATTTCTTCGTTTCTCCATTTATTTCTTCGTTTCTCCGTATCTTTCTTCGTTTCTCCATTTCTTTCTCCGTTTCTCCGTTTCTTTGTTCGTTTCTCCGTTTCTTTGTTCGTTTCTCCATTTATTTCTTCGTTTCTCCATTTATTTCTTCGTTTCTCCGTATCTTTCTTCGTTTCTCCGTTTCTTTCTTCGTTTCTCCGTTTCTTTCTTCGTTACTCCGTTTCTTTCTTCGTTTCTCCGTTTCATTCTTCGTTTCTCCGTTTATTTCTTCGTTTCTCCATTTATTTCTGCGTTTCTCCACTTCTTTCTTCGTTTCTCCGATTCTTTGTTCGTTTCTCCGTTTCTTTGTTCGTTCTCCGTTTCTTTCTTCGTTTCTCCGTTCCTTTGTTCGTTTCTCCGTTTCTTTCTCCGTTTCTCGGTCTATTTCTTCGTTTCTCCATTTATTTCTCCGTTTCTTCGTTTCTTTCTTCGTTTCTCCATTTATTTCTCCGTTTCTACGTTTCTTTCTTCGTTATTCCGTTTCTTTCTTCGTTTCTCCGTTTCTTTCTTCGTTTCTCCGTTTCTTTCTTCGTTTCTCCGTTTCTCTCTTCGTTTCTCCGTTTCTTTGTTCGTTTCTCCGTTTCTTTGCACGTTTCTCCGTTTATTTCTTCGTTTCTCCATTTATTTCTTCGTTTCTCCGTATCTTTCTACGTTTCTCCGTTTCTTTCTTCGTTTCTCCGTTTCTTTCTTCGTTACTCCGTTTCTTTCTTCGTTTCTCCGTTTCATTCTTCGTTTCTCCGTTTATTTCTTCGTTTCTCCATTTATTTCTGCGTTTCTCCGCTTCTTTCTTTGTTTCTCCGATTCTTTGTTCGTTTCTCCGTTTCTTTCTTCGTTTCTCCGTTTCTTTCTTCGTTACTCCGTTTCTTTCTTCGTTTCTCTGTTTCATTCTTCGTTTCTCCGTTTATTTCTTCGTTTCTCCATTTATTTCTGCGTTTCTCCGCTTCTTTCTTCGTTTCTCCGATTCTTTGTTCGTTTCTCCGTTTCTTTGATCGTTTCTCCGTTCTTTCTTCGTTTCTCCGTTTCTTTCTTCGTTTCTCCGTTTCTCTCTTCGTTTCTCCGTTTCTTTGTTCGTTTCTCCGTTTATTTCTTCGTTTCTCCATTTATTTCTTCGTTTCTCCGTATCTTTCTTCGTTTCTCCATTTCATTCTTCGTTTCTCCGTTTCTTTGTTCGTTTCTCCGTTTCTCGGTTTATTTCTTCGTTTCTCCATTTATTTCTCCGTTTCTCCGTTTCTTTGTTCGTTTCTCCGTTTCTTTGTTCGTTTCTCCGTTTCTTTGTTCGTTTCTCCGTTTATTTCTTCGTTTCTCCATTTATTCTTCGTTTCTCCGTATCTTTCTTCGTTTCTCCGTATCTTTCTTCATTTCTCCGTATCTTTCTTCGTTTCTCTATTTCATTCTTCGTTTCTCCGTTTCTTTGTTCGTTTCTCCGTTTCTTTCTCCGTTTCTCGGTTTATTTCTTCGTTTCTCCATTTATTTCTCCGTTTCTCCGTTTCTTTGTTCGTTTCTCCGTTTCTTTGTTCGTTTCTCCGTTTCTTTGTTCGTTTCTCCGTTTATTTTTTCGTTTCTCCACTTATTTCTTCGTTTCTCCGTATCTTTCTTCGTTTCTCCATTTCTTTCTCCGTTTCTCCGTTTCTTTGTTCGTTTCTCCGTTTCTTTCTCCGTTTCTCGGTTTATTTCTTCGTTTCTCCATTTATTTCTCCGTTTCTCCGTTTCTTTGTTCGTTCTTCTCCGTTTCTTTGTTCGTTTCTCCGTTTCTTTGTTCGTTTCTCCGTATCTTTGTTCGTTTCTCCGTTTATTTCTTCGTTTCTCCATTTATTTCTTCGTTCTCCGTATCTTTCTTCGTTTCTCCGTTTCTTTCTTCGTTTCTCCGTTTCATTCTTCGTTACTCCGTTTCTTTCTTCGTTTCTCCGTTTCATTCTTCGTTTCTCCGTTTCTTTGTTCGTTTCTCCGTTTCTTTGTTCGTTTCTCCGTTTCTTTGATCGTTTTCTCCGTTTCTTTCTTCGTTTCTCCGTTTCTTTGTTCGTTTCTCCGTTTATTTTTTCGTTTCTCCACTTATTTCTTCGTTTCTCCGTATCTTTCTTCGTTTCTCCATTTCTTTCTCCGTTTCTCCGTTTCTTTGTTCGTTTCTCCGTTTCTTTCTCCGTTTCTCGGTTTATTTCTTCGTTTCTCCATTTATTTCTCCGTTTCTCCGTTTCTTTGTTCGTTTCTCCGTTTCTTTGTTCGTTTCTCCGTTTCTTTGTTCGCTTCTCCGTTTATTTCTTCGTTTCTCCATTTATTTCTTCGTTTCTCCGTATCTTTCTTCGTTTCTCCGTTTCTTTCTTCGTTTCTCCGTTTCTTTCTTCGTGACTCCGTTTCTTTCTTCGTTTCTCTGTTTCATTCTTCGTTTCTCCGTTTATTTCTTCGTTTCTCCATTTATTTCTGCGTTTCTCCGCTTCTTTCTTCGTTTCTCCGATTCTTTGTTCGTTTCTCCGTTTCTTTGATCGTTTCTCCGTTTCTTTCTTCGTTTCTCCGTTTCTTTCTTCGTTTCTCCGTTTCTCTCTTCGTTTCTCCGTTTCTTTGTTCGTTTCTCCGTTTCTTTGTTCGCTTCCCCGTTTATTTCTTCGTTTCTCCATTTATTTCTTCGTTTCTCCGTATCTTTCTTCGTTTCTCCGTTTCTTTCTTCGTTTCTCCGTTTCATTCTTCGTTACTCCGTTTCTTTCTTCGTTTCTCCGTTTCATTCTTCGTTTCTCCGTTTCTTTGTTCGTTTCTCCGTTTCTTTGTTCGTTTCTCCGTTTCTTCGATCGTTTCTCCGTTTCTTTCTTCGTTTCTCCGTTTCTCTCTTCGTTTCTCCGTTTCTTTGTTCGTTTCTCCGTTTATTCTTCGTTTCTCCATTTATTTCTTCGTTTCTCCGTATCTTTCTTCGTTTCTCCATTTCTTTCTCCGTTTCTCCGTTTCTTTGTTCGTTTCTCCGTTTCTTTCTCCGTTTCTCGGTTTATTTCTTCGTTTCTCCATTTATTTCTCCGTTTCTCCGTTTCTTTGTTCGTTTCTCCGTTTCTTTATTCGTTTCTCCGTTTCTTTGTTCGCTTCTCCGTTTATTTCTTCGTTTCTCCATTTATTTCTTCGTTTCTCCGTATCTTTCTTCGTTTCTCCGTTTCTTTCTTCGTTTCTCCGTTTCTTTCTTCGTGACTCCGTTTCTTTCTTCGTTTCTCTGTTTCATTCTTCGTTTCTCCGTTTATTTCTTCGTTTCTCCATTTATTTCTGCGTTTCTCCGCTTCTTTCTTCGTTTCTCCGATTCTTTGTTCGTTTCTCCGTTTCTTTGATCGTTTCTCCGTTTCTTTCTTCGTTTCTCCGTTTCTTTCTTCGTTTCTCCGTTTCTCTCTTCGTTTCTCCGTTTCTTTGTTCGTTTCTCCGTTTCTTTGTTCGCTTCCCCGTTTATTTCTTCGTTTCTCCATTTATTTCTTCGTTTCTCCGTATCTTTCTTCGTTTCTCCGTTCTTTCTTCGTTTCTCCGTTTCTTTCTTCGTTACTCCGTTTCTTTCTTCGTTTCTCCGTTTCATTCTTCGTTCCTCCGTTTATTTCTTCGTTTCTCCATTTATTTCTGCGTTTCTCTGCTTCCTTCTTCATTTCTCCGTTTCTCTCTTCGTTTCTCCGTTTCTTTGTTCGTTTCTCCGTTTATTTCTTCGTTTCTCCATTTATTTCTTCGTTTCTCCATTTCATTCTTCGTTTCTCCGTTTCTTTGATCGTTTCTCCGTTTCTCGGTTTATTTCTTCGTTTCTCCATTTATTTCTCCGTTTCTCCGTTTCTTTATTCGTTTCTCCGTTTCTTTGTTCGTTTCTCCGTTTCTTTGTTCGTTTCTCCGTTTATTTCTTCGTTTCTCCAATTATTTCTTCGTTTCTCCGTATCTTTCTTCGTTTCTCCGTTGATTCTTCGTTTCTCCGTTTCTTTCTTCGTTACTCCGTTTCTTTCTTCGTTTCTCCGTTTCATTCTTCGTTTCGCCATTTATTTCTCCGTTTCTCCGTTTCTTTGTTCGTTTCTCCGTTTCTTTGTTCGTTTCTCCGTTTCTTTGTTCGTTTCTCCGTTTATTTCTTCGTTTCTCCATTTATTTCTTCGTTTCTCCGTATCTTCTTGGCTTCTCCATTTCATTCTTCGTTTCTCCGTTTCTTTGTTCGTTTCTCCGTTTCTTTCTCCGTTTCTCGGATTATTTCTTCGTTTCTCCATTTATTTCTCCGTTTCTCCGTTTCTCTCTTCGTTTCTCCGTTTCTTTCTTCGTTTCTCCGTTTCTTTCTTCGTTTCTCCGTTTCTCTCTTCGTTTCTCCGTTTCTTTGTTCGTTTCTCCGTTTCTTTTTTCGTTTCTCCGTTTATTTCTTCGTTTCTCCATTTATTTCTTCGTTTCTCCGTTTCTCTCTGCGTTTCTCCGTTTCTTTGTTCGTTTCTCCGTTTATTTCTTCGTTTCTCCATTTCTTTCTTCGTTTCTCCGTTTCTTTGTTCGTTTCTCCGTTTCTCCGTTTCTTTCTTCGACCCTCCGTTTCTTTCTCCGTTTCCTGGTCCGTTTCTCCGTTTATTTCTTCGTTTCTCCATTTATTTCTCCGTTTCTCCGTTTCTTTCTTCGTTTCTTCCATCGATTCTCCGTTTCTTTCTTCGTTTCTTCCTTCGTTTCTCCGTTTCTTTCTTCGTATCCCCGTTTCTTTCTTCGTTTCTGCGTTTCATTCTTCGTTTCTCCGTTTCTTTGTTCGTTTCTCCGTTACTTTGTTCGCTTCTCCGTTTCTTTCTCCGATTCTCGGTTTATTTCTTTGTTTCTCCATTTATTTCTCCGACTCTCCGTTTCTTTCTTCGTTTCTTCGTTTCTTTCTTCGTTACTCCGTTTCTTTCTTCGTTTCTCCATTTCTTTCTTCGTTTCTCCGTTTCATTCTTCGTTTCTCCGTTTATTTCTTCGTTTCTCCATTTATTTCTCCGTTTCTCCGATTCTTTCTTCATTACTCCGTTTCTTTCATCGTATCTCCGTTTCTTTCTTCGTTTCTCCGTTTCTTTCTTCGTTTCTCCGTTTCTTTGTTCGTTTCTCCGTTTCTTTGATCGTTTCTCCGTTTCTTTCTTCGTTTCTCCGTTTCTTTCTTCGTTTCTCCGTTTCTCTCTTCGTTTCTCCGTTTCTTTGTTCGTTTTTCCGTTTATTTCTTCGTTTCTCCATTTATTTCTTCATTTCTCCGTATCTTTCTTCGTTTCTCCATTTCATTCTTCGTTCTCCGTTTCTTTGTTCGTTTCTCCGTCTCTTCTCGGTTTATTTCTTCGTTTCTCCATTTATTTCTCCGTTTCTCCGTTTCTTTGTTCGTTTCTCCGTTTCTTTGTTCGTTTCTCCGTTTCTTTGTTCGCTTCTCCGTTTATTTCTTCGTTTCTCCATTTATTTCTTCGTTTCTCCGTATCTTTCTTCGTTTCTCCGTTTCTTTCTTCGTTTCTCCGTTTCTTTCTTCGTTACTCCGTTTCTTTCTTCGTTTCTCTGTTTCATTCTTCGTTTCTCCGTTTATTTCTTCGTTTCTCCATTTATTTCTGCGTTTCTCCGCTTCTTTCTTCGTTTCTCCGATTCTTTGTTCGTTTCTCCGTTTCTTTGATCGTTTCTCCGTTTCTTTCTTCGTTTCTCCGTTTCTTTCTTCGTTTCTCCGTTTCTCTCTTCGTTTCTCCGTTTCTTTGTTCGTTTCTCCGTTTATTTCTTCGTTTCTCCATTTATTTCTTCGTTTCTCCGTATCTTTCTTCGTTTCTCCATTTCATTCTTCGTTTCTCCGTTTCTTTGTTCGTTTCTCCGTTTCTCGGTTTATTTCTTCGTTTCTCCATTTATTTCTCCGTTTCTCCGTTTCCTTGTTCGTTTCTCCGTTTCTTTGTTCGTTTCTCCGTTTCTTTGTTCGTTTCTCCGTTTATTTCTTCGTTTCTCCATTTATTTCTTCGTTTCTCCGTATCTTTCTTCGTTTCTCCGTATCTTTCTTCGTTTCTCCATTTCATTCTTCGTTTCTCCGTTTCTTTGTTCGTTTCTCCGTTTCTTTCTCCGTTTCTCGGTTTATTTCTTCGTTTCTCCATTTATTTCTCCGTTTCTCCGTTTCTTTGTTCGTTTCTCCGTTTCTTTGTTCGTTTCTCCGTTTATTTCTTCGTTTCTCCATTTCTTTCTTCGTTTCTCCGTATCTTTCTTCGTTTCTCCGTTTCTTTCTTCGTTTCTCCGTTTTTTTCTTCGTTACTCCGTTCCTTTCTTCGTTTCTCCGTTTCATTCTTCGTTTCTCCGTTTATTTCTTCGTTTCTCCATTTATTTCTCCGTTTCTCCGTTTCTTTGTTCGTTTCTCCGTTTCTTTGTTCGTTTCTCCGTTTCTTTGTTCGTTTCTCCGTATCTTTGTTCGTTTCTCCGTTTATTTCTTCGTTTCTCCATTTATTTCTTCGTTTCTCCGTATCTTTCTTCGTTTCTCCGTTTCTTTCTTCGTTTCTCCGTTTCATTCTTCGTTACTCCGTTTCTTTCTTCGTTTCTCCGTTTCATTCTTCGTTTCTCCGTTTATTTCTTCGTTTCTCCATTTATTTCTGCGTTTCTCCGCTTCTTTCTTCGTTTCTCCGATTCTTTGTTCGTATCTCCGTTTCTTTGATCGTTTCTCCGTTTCTTTCTTCGTTTCTCCGTTTCTCTCTTCGTTTCTCCGTTTCTTTGTTCGTTTCTCCGTTTATTTCTTCGTTTCTCCATTTATTTCTTCGTTTCTCCGTATCTTTCTTCGTTTCTCCATTTCTTTCTCCGTTTCTCCGTTTCTTTGTTCGTTTCTCCGTTTCTTTTTTCGTTTCTCCGTTTATTTCTTCGTTTCTCCATTTATTTCTTCGTTTCTCCGTATCTTTCTTCGTTTCTCCGTTTCTTTCTTCGTTTCTCCGTTTCTTTCTTCGTTACTCCGTTTCTTTCTTCGTTTCTCCGTTTCATTCTTCGTTTCTCCGTTTATTTCTTAGTTTCTCCATTTATTTCTGCGTTTCTCCGCTTCTTTCTTCGTTTCTCCGATTCTTTGTTCGTTTCTCCGTTTCTTTGATCGTTTCTCCGTTTCTTTCTTCGTTTCTCCGTTTCTTTCTTCGTTTCTCCGTTTCTCTCTTCGTTTCTCCGTTTCTTTGTTCGTTTCTCCGTTTCTTTGTTCGCTTCCCCGTTTATTTCTTCGTTTCTCCATTTATTTCTTCGTTTCTCCGTATCTTTCTTCGTTTCTCCGTTCTTTCTTCGTTTCTCCGTTTCTTTCTTCGTTACTCCGTTTCTTTCTTCGTTTCTCCGTTTCATTCTTCGTTTCTCCGTTTATTTCTTCGTTTCTCCATTTATTTCTGCGTTTCTCTGCTTCTTTCTTCATTTCTCCGTTTCTCTCTTCGTTTCTCCGTTTCTTTGTTCGTTTCTCCGTTTATTTCTTCGTTTCTCCATTTATTTCTTCGTTTCTCCATTTCATTCTTCGTTTCTCCGTTTCTTTGATCGTTTCTCCGTTTCTCGGTTTATTTCTTCGTTTCTCCATTTATTTCTCCGTTTCTCCGTTTCTTTATTCGTTTCTCCGTTTCTTTGTTCGTTTCTCCGTTTCTTTGTTCGTTTCTCCGTTTATTTCTTCGTTTCTCCAATTATTTCTTCGTTTCTCCGTATCTTTCTTCGTTTCTCCGTTGATTCTTCGTTTCTCCGTTTCTTTCTTCGTTACTCCGTTTCTTTCTTCGTTTCTCCGTTTCATTCTTCGTTTCGCCATTTATTTCTCCGTTTCTCCGTTTCTTTGTTCGTTTCTCCGTTTCTTTGTTCGTTTCTCCGTTTCTTTGTTCGTTTCTCCGTTTATTTCTTCGTTTCTCCATTTATTTCTTCGTTTCTCCGTATCTTTCTTGGCTTCTCCATTTCATTCTTCGTTTCTCCGTTTCTTTGTTCGTTTCTCCGTTTCTTTCTCCGTTTCTCGGATTATTTCTTCGTTTCTCCATTTATTTCTCCGTTTCTCCGTTTCTCTCTTCGTTTCTCCGTTTCTTTGTTCGTTTCTCCGTTTCTTTCTTCGTTTCTCCGTTTCTGTCTTCGTTTCTCCGTTTCTTTGTTCGTTTCTCCGTTTCTTTTTTCGTTTCTCCGTTTATTTCTTCGTTTCTCCATTTATTTCTTCGTTTCTCCGTTTCTCTCTGCGTTTCTCCGTTTCTTTGTTCGTTTCTCCGTTTATTTCTTCGTTTCTCCATTTCTTTCTTCGTTTCTCCGTTTCTTTGTACGTTTCTCCGTTTCTTTCTTCGTTTCTCCGTTTCTTTCTTCGTTACTCCGTTTCTTTCTTCGTTTCTCCGTTTCATTCTTCGTTTCTCCGTTTATTTCTTAGTTTCTCCATTTATTTCTGCGTTTCTCCGCTTCTTTCTTCGTTTCTCCGATTCTTTGTTCCTTTCTCCGTTTCTTTGATCGTTTCTCCGTTTCTTTCTTCGTTTCTCCGTTTCTTTCTTCGTTTCTCCGTTTCTCTCTTCGTTTCTCCGTTTCTTTGTTCGTTTCTCCGTTTCTTTGTTCGCTTCCCCGTTTATTTCTTCGTTTCTCCATTTATTTCTTCGTTTCTCCGTATCTTCCTTCGTTTCTCCGTTCTTTCTTCGTTTCTCCGTTTCTTTCTTCGTTACTCCGTTTCTTTCTTCATTTCTCCGTTTCTCTCTTCGTTTCTCCGTTTCTTTGTTCGTTTCTCCGTTTATTTCTTCGTTTCTCCATTTATTTCTTCGTTTCTCCATTTCATTCTTCGTTTCTCCGTTTCTTTGATCGTTTCTCCGTTTCTCGGTTTATTTCTTCGTTTCTCCATTTATTTCTCCGTTTCTCCGTTTCTTTATTCGTTTCTCCGTTTCTTTGTTCGTTTCTCCGTTTCTTTGTTCGTTTCTCCGTTTATTTCTTCGTTTCTCCAATTATTTCTTCGTTTCTCCGTATCTTTCTTCGTTTCTCCGTTGATTCTTCGTTTCTCCGTTTCTTTCTTCGTTACTCCGTTTCTTTCTTCGTTTCTCCGTTTCATTCTTCGTTTCGCCATTTATTTCTCCGTTTCTCCGTTTCTTTGTTCGTTTCTCCGTTTCTTTGTTCGTTTCTCCGTTTCTTTGTTCGTTTCTCCGTTTCTTTGTTCGTTTCTCCGTTTATTTCTTCGTTTCTCCATTTATTTCTTCGTTTCTCCGTATCTTTCTTGGCTTCTCCATTTCATTCTTCGTTTCTCCGTTTCTTTGTTCGTTTCTCCGTTTATTTCTTCGTTTCTCCAATTATTTCTTCGTTTCTCCGTATCTTCCTTCGTTTCTCCGTTGATTCTTCGTTTCTCCGTTTCTTTCTTCGTTACTCCGTTTCTTTCTTCGTTTCTCCGTTTCATTCTTCGTTTCGCCATTTATTTCTCCGTTTCTCCGTTTCTTTGTTCGTTTCTCCGTTTCTTTGTTCGTTTCTCCGTTTCTTTGTTCGTTTCTCCGTTTATTTCTTCGTTTCTCCATTTATTTCTTCGTTTCTCCGTATCTTTCTTGGCTTCTCCATTTCATTCTTCGTTCTCCGTTTCTTTTTTCGTTTCTCCGTTTCTTTCTCCGTTTCTCGGATTATTTCTTCGTTTCTCCATTTATTTCTCCGTTTCTCCGTTTCTCTCTTCGTTTCTCCGTTTCTTTCTTCGTTTCTCCGTTTCTTTCTTCGTTTCTCCGTTTCTCTCTTCGTTTCTCCGTTTCTTTGTTCGTTTCTCCGTTTCTTTTTTCGTTTCTCCGTTTATTTCTTCGTTTCTCCATTTATTTCTTCGTTTCTCCGTTTCTCTCTGCGTTTCTCCGTTTCTTTGTTCGTTTCTCCGTTTATTTCTTCGTTTCTCCATTTCTTTCTTCGTTTCTCCGTTTCTTTGTTCGTTTCTCCGTTTCTTTCTTCGTTTCTCCGTTTCTTTCTTCGACCCTCCGTTTCTTTCTCCGTTTCCTGGTCCGTTTCTCCGTTTATTTCTTCGTTTCTCCATTTATTTCTCCGTTTCTCCGTTTCTTTCTTCGTTTCTTCCATCGATTCTCCGTTTCTTTCTTCGTTTCTTCCTTCGTTTCTCCGTTTCTTTCTTCGTATCCCCGTTTCTTTCTTCGTTTCTGCGTTTCTTTCTTCGTTTCTCCGTTTCTTTGTTCGTTTCTCCGTTACTTTGTTCGCTTCTCCGTTTCTTTCTCCGATTCTCGGTTTATTTCTTTGTTTCTCCATTTATTTCTCCGACTCTCCGTTTCTTTCTTCGTTTCTTCGTTTCTTTCTTCGTTACTCCGTTTCTTTCTTCGTTTCTCCATTTCTTTCTTCGTTTCTCCGTTTCATTCTTCGTTTCTCCGTTTATTTCTTCGTTTCTCCATTTATTTCTCCGTTTCTCCGATTCTTTCTTCATTACTCCGTTTCTTTCATCGTATCTCCGTTTCTTTCTTCGTTTCTCCGTTTCTTTCTTCGTTTCTCCGTTTCTTTGTTCGTTTCTCCGTTTCTTTGATCGTTTCTCCGTTTCTTTCTTCGTTTCTCCGTTTCTTTCTTCGTTTCTCCGTTTCTCTCTTCGTTTCTCCGTTTCTTTGTTCGTTTTTCCGTTTATTTCTTCGTTTCTCCATTTATTTCTTCGTTTCTCCGTATCTTTCTTCGTATCTCCATTTCATTCTTCGTTTCTCCGTTTCTTTGTTCGTTTCTCCGTTTCTCGGTTTATTTCTTCGTTTCTCCATTTATTTCTCCGTTTCTCCGTTTCTTTGTTTGTTTCTCCGTTTCTTTGTTCGTTTCTCCGTTTCTTTGTTCGCTTCTCCGTTTATTTCTTCGTTTCTCCATTTATTTCTTCGTTTCTCCGTATCTTTCTTCGTTTCTCCGTTTCTTTCTTCGTTTCTCCGTTTCTTTCTTCGTTACTCCGTTTCTTTCTTCGTTTCTCTGTTTCATTCTTCGTTTCTCCGTTTATTTCTTCGTTTCTCCATTTATTTCTGCGTTTCTCCGCTTCTTTCTTCGTTTCTCCGATTCTTTGTTCGTTTCTCCGTTTCTTTGATCGTTTCTCCGTTTCTTTCTTCGTTTCTCCGTTTCTTTCTTCGTTTCTCCGTTTCTCTCTTCGTTTCTCCGTTTCTTTGTTCGTTTCTCCGTTTATTTCTTCGTTTCTCCATTTATTTCTTCGTTTCTCCGTATCTTTCTTCGTTTCTCCATTTCATTCTTCGTTTCTCCGTTTCTTTGTTCGTTTCTCCGTTTCTCGGTTTATTTCTTCGTTTCTCCATTTATTTCTCCGTTTCTCCGTTTCCTTGTTCGTTTCTCCGTTTCTTTGTTCGTTTCTCCGTTTCTTTGTTCGTTTCTCCGTTTATTTCTTCGTTTCTCCATTTATTTCTTCGTTTCTCCGTATCTTTCTTCGTTTCTCCGTATCTTTCTTCGTTTCTCCATTTCATTCTTCGTTTCTCCGTTTCTTTGTTCGTTTCTCCGTTTCTTTCTCCGTTTCTCGGTTTATTTCTTCGTTTCTCCATTTATTTCTCCGTTTCTCCGTTTCTTTGTTCGTTTCTCCGTTTCTTTGTTCGTTTCTCCGTTTATTTCTTCGTTTCTCCATTTCTTTCTTCGTTTCTCCGTATCTTTCTTCGTTTCTCCGTTTCTTTCTTCGTTTCTCCGTTTTTTTCTTCGTTACTCCGTTCCTTTCTTCGTTTCTCCGTTTCATTCTTCGTTTCTCCGTTTATTTCTTCGTTTCTCCATCTATTTCTCCGTTTCTCCGTTTCTTTGTTCGTTTCTCCGTTTCTTTGTTCGTTTCTCCGTTTCTTTGTTCGTTTCTCCGTATCTTTGTTCGTTTCTCCGTTTATTTCTTCGTTTCTCCATTTATTTCTTCGTTTCTCCGTATCTTTCTTCGTTTCTCCGTTTCTTTCTTCGTTTCTCCGTTTCATTCTTCGTTACTCCGTTTCTTTCTTCGTTTCTCCGTTTCATTCTTCGTTTCTCCGTTTATTTCTTCGTTTCTCCATTTATTTCTGCGTTTCTCCGCTTCTTTCTTCGTTTCTCCGATTCTTTGTTCGTATCTCCGTTTCTTTGATCGTTTCTCCGTTTCTTTCTTCGTTTCTCCGTTTCTCTCTTCGTTTCTCCGTTTCTTTGTTCGTTTCTCCGTTTATTTCTTCGTTTCTCCATTTATTTCTTCGTTTCTCCGTATCTTTCTTCGTTTCTCCATTTCTTTCTCCGTTTCTCCGTTTCTTTGTTCGTTTCTCCGTTTCTTTTTTCGTTTCTCCGTTTATTTCTTCGTTTCTCCATTTATTTCTTCGTTTCTCCGTATCTTTCTTCGTTTCTCCGTTTCTTTCTTCGTTTCTCCGTTTCTTTCTTCGTTACTCCGTTTCTTTCTTCGTTTCTCCGTTTCATTCTTCGTTTCTCCGTTTATTTCTTAGTTTCTCCATTTATTTCTGCGTTTCTCCGCTTCTTTCTTCGTTTCTCCGATTCTTTGTTCGTTTCTCCGTTTCTTTGATCGTTTCTCCGTTTCTTTGTTCGCTTCCCCGTTTATTTCTTCGTTTCTCCATTTATTTCTTCGTTTCTCCGTATCTTTCTTCGTTTCTCCGTTCTTTCTTCGTTTCTCCGTTTCTTTCTTCGTTACTCCGTTTCTTTCTTCGTTTCTCCGTTTCATTCTTCGTTTCTCCGTTTATTTCTTCGTTTCTCCATTTATTTCTGCGTTTCTCTGCTTCTTTCTTCATTTCTCCGTTTCTCTCTTCGTTTCTCCGTTTCTTTGTTCGTTTCTCCGTTTATTTCTTCGTTTCTCCATTTATTTCTTCGTTTCTCCATTTCATTCTTCGTTTCTCCGTTTCTTTGATCGTTTCTCCGTTTCTCGGTTTATTTCTTCGTTTCTCCATTTATTTCTCCGTTTCTCCGTTTCTTTATTCGTTTCTCCGTTTCTTTGTTCGTTTCTCCGTTTCTTTGTTCGTTTCTCCGTTTATTTCTTCGTTTCTCCAATTATTTCTTCGTTTCTCCGTATCTTTCTTCGTTTCTCCGTTGATTCTTCGTTTCTCCGTTTCTTTCTTCGTTACTCCGTTTCTTTCTTCGTTTCTCCGTTTCATTCTTCGTTTCGCCATTTATTTCTCCGTTTCTCCGTTTCTTTGTTCGTTTCTCCGTTTCTTTGTTCGTTTCTCCGTTTCTTTGTTCGTTTCTCCGTTTATTTCTTCGTTTCTCCATTTATTTCTTCGTTTCTCCGTATCTTTCTTGGCTTCTCCATTTCATTCTTCGTTTCTCCGTTTCTTTGTTCGTTTCTCCGTTTCTTTCTCCGTTTCTCGGATTATTTCTTCGTTTCTCCATTTATTTCTCCGTTTCTCCGTTTCTCTCTTCGTTTCTCCGTTTCTTTGTTCGTTTCTCCGTTTCTTTCTTCGTTTCTCCGTTTCTGTCTTCGTTTCTCCGTTTCTTTGTTCGTTTCTCCGTTTCTTTTTTCGTTTCTCCGTTTATTTCTTCGTTTCTCCATTTATTTCTTCGTTTCTCCGTTTCTCTCTGCGTTTCTCCGTTTCTTTGTTCGTTTCTCCGTTTATTTCTTCGTTTCTCCATTTCTTTCTTCGTTTCTCCGTTTCTTTGTTCGTTTCTCCGTTTCTTTCTTCGTTTCTCCGTTTCTTTCTTCGACCCTCCGTTTCTTTCTCCGTTTCCTGGTCCGTTTCTCCGTTTATTTCTTCGTTTCTCCATTTATTTCTTCGTTTCTCCGTATCTTTCTTGGCTTCTCCATTTCATTCTTCGTTTCTCCGTTTCTTTGTTCGTTTCTCCGTTTCTTTCTCCGTTTCTCGGATTATTTCTTCGTTTCTCCATTTATTTCTCCGTTTCTCCGTTTCTCTCTTCGTTTCTCCGTTTCTTTGTTCGTTTCTCCGTTTCTTTCTTCGTTTCTCCGTTTCTGTCTTCGTTTCTCCGTTTCTTTGTTCGATTCTCCGTTTCTTTCTTCGTTTCTTCCTTCGTTTCTCCGTTTCTTTCTTCGTATCCCCGTTTCTTTCTTCGTTTCTGCGTTTCTTTCTTCGTTTCTCCGTTTCTTTGTTCGTTTCTCCGTTACTTTGTTCGCTTCTCCGTTTCTTTCTTCGTTTCTCCGTTTCATTCTTCGTTTCTCCGTTTATTTCTTCGTTTCTCCATTTATTTCTCCGTTTCTCCGATTCTTTCTTCATTACTCCGTTTCTTTCATCGTATCTCCGTTTCTTTCTTCGTTTCTCCGTTTCTTTCTTCGTTTCTCCGTTTCTTTGTTCGTTTCTCCGTTTCTTTGATCGTTTCTCCGTTTCTTTCTTCGTTTCTCCGTTTCTTTCTTCGTTTCTCCGTTTCTCTCTTCGTTTCTCCGTTTCTTTGTTCGTTTTTCCATTTATTTCTTCGTTTCTCCATTTATTTCTTCGTTTCTCCGTATCTTTCTTCGTTTCTCCATTTCATTCTTCGTTTCTCCGTTTCTTTGTTCGTTTCTCCGTTTCTCGGTTTATTTCTTCGTTTCTCCATTTATTTCTCCGTTTCTCCGTTTCTTTGTTCGTTTCTCCGTTTCTTTGTTCGTTTCTCCGTTTCTTTGTTCGCTTCTCCGTTTATTTCTTCGTTTCTCCATTTATTTCTTCGTTTCTCCGTATCTTTCTTCGTTTCTCCGTTTCTTTCTTCGTTTCTCCGTTTCTTTCTTCGTTACTCCGTTTCTTTCTTCGTTTCTCTGTTTCATTCTTCGTTTCTCCGTTTATTTCTTCGTTTCTCCATTTATTTCTGCGTTTCTCCGCTTCTTTCTTCGTTTCTCCGATTCTTTGTTCGTTTCTCCGTTTCTTTGATCGTTTCTCCGTTTCTTTCTTCGTTTCTCCGTTTCTTGCTTCGTTTCTCCGTTTCTCTCTTCGTTTCTCCGTTTCTTTGTTCGTTTCTCCGTTTATTTCTTCGTTTCTCCATTTATTTCTTCGTTTCTCCGTATCTTTCTTCGTTTCTCCATTTCATTCTTCGTTTCTCCGTTTCTTTGTTCGTTTCTCCGTTTCTTTGATCGTTTCTCCGTTTCTTTCTTCGTTTCTCCGTTTCTTTCTTCGTTTCTCCGTTTCTCTCTTCGTTTCTCCGTTTCTTTGTTCGTTTTTCCATTTATTTCTTCGTTTCTCCATTTATTTCTTCGTTTCTCCGTATCTTTCTTCGTTTCTCCATTTCATTCTTCGTTTCTCCGTTTCTTTGTTCGTTTCTCCGTTTCTCGGTTTATTTCTTCGTTTCTCCATTTATTTCTCCGTTTCTCCGTTTCTTTGTTCGTTTCTCCGTTTCTTTGTTCGTTTCTCCGTTTCTTTGTTCGCTTCTCCGTTTATTTCTTCGTTTCTC
Source organism: Ptiloglossa arizonensis (assembly GCF_051014685.1). Classification (NCBI taxonomy): domain Eukaryota; kingdom Metazoa; phylum Arthropoda; class Insecta; order Hymenoptera; family Colletidae; genus Ptiloglossa; species Ptiloglossa arizonensis. The sequence continues at coordinate 173,534 of NW_027478787.1, read as the reverse complement.
CATTTATTTCTTCGTTTCTCCGTATCTTTCTTCGTTTCTCCGTTCCTTTCTTCGTTTCTCCGTTTCTTTCTTCGTTACTCCGTTTCTTTCTTCGTTTCTCTGTTTCATTCTTCGTTTCTCCGTTTATTTCTTCGTTTCTCCATTTATTTCTGCGTTTCTCCGCTTCTTTCTTCGTTTCTCCGATTCTTTGTTCGTTTCTCCGTTTCTTTGATCGTTTCTCCGTTTCTTTCTTCGTTTCTCCGTTTCTTGCTTCGTTTCTCCGTTTCTCTCTTCGTTTCTCCGTTTCTTTGTTCGTTTCTCCGTTTATTTCTTCGTTTCTCCATTTATTTCTTCGTTTCTCCGTATCTTTCTTCGTTTCTCCATTTCATTCTTCGTTTCTCCGTTTCTTTGTTCGTTTCTCCGTTTCTCGGTTTATTTCTTCGTTTCTCCATTTATTTCTCCGTTTCTCCGTTTCTTTGTTCGTTTCTCCGTTTCTTTGTTCGTTTCTCCGTTTCTTTGTTCGTTTCTCCGTTTATTTCTTCGTTTCTCCATTTATTTCTTCGTTTCTCCGTATCTTTCTTCGTTTCTCCGTATCTTTCTTCGTTTCTCCATTTCATGCTTCGTTTCTCCGTTTCTTTGTTCGTTTCTCCGTTTCTTTCTCCGTTTCTCGGTTTATTTCTTCGTTTCTCCATTTATTTCTCCGTTTCTCCGTTTCTTTGTTCGTTTCTCCGTTTCTTTGTTCGTTTCTCCGTTTCTTTGTTCGTTTCTCCGTTTATTTCTTCGTTTCTCCATTTATTTCTTCGTTTCTCCGTATCTTTCTTCGTTTCTCCGTTTCTTTCTTCGTTTCTCCGTTTTTTTCTTCGTTACTCCGTTCCTTTCTTCGTTTCTCCGTTTCATTCTTCGTTTCTCCGTTTATTTCTTCGTTTCTCCATTTATTTCTCCGTTTCTCCGTTTCTTTGTTCGTTTCTCCGTTTCTTTGTTCGTTTCTCCGTTTCTTTGTTCGTTTCTCCGTATCTTTGTTCGTTTCTCCGTTTATTTCTTCGTTTCTCCATTTATTTCTTCGTTTCTCCGTATCTTTCTTCGTTTCTCCGTTTCTTTCTTCGTTTCTCCGTTTCATTCTTCGTTACTCCGTTTCTTTCTTCGTTTCTCCGTTTCTTTCTCCGTTTCTCGGTTTATTTCTTCGTTTCTCCATTTATTTCTCCGTTTCTCCGTTTCTTTGTTCGTTTCTCCGTTTCTTTGTTCGTTTCTCCGTTTCTTTGTTCGTTTCTCCGTTTATTTCTTCGTTTCTCCATTTATTTCTGCGTTTCTCCGCTTCTTTCTTCGTTTCTCCGATTCTTTGTTCGTTTCTCCGTTACTTTGTTCGCTTCTCCGTTTCTTTCTCCGATTCACGGTTTATTTCTTTGTTTCTCCATTTATTTCTCCGACTCTCCGTTTCTTTCTTCGTTTCTTCGATTCTTTCTTCGTTACTCCGTTTCTTTCTTCGTTTCTCCATTTCTTTCTTCGTTTCTCCGTTTCATTCTTCGTTTCTCCGTTTATTTCTTCGTTTCTCCATTTATTTCTCCGTTTCTCCGATTCTTTCTTCATTACTCCGTTTCTTTCATCGTATCTCCGTTTCTTTCTTCGTTTCTCCGTTTCTTTCTTCGTTTCTCCGTTTCTTTGTTCGTTTCTCCGTTTCTTTGATCGTTTCTCCGTTTCTTTCTTCGTTTCTCCGTTTCTTTCTTCGTTTCTCCGTTTCTCTCTTCGTTTCTCCGTTTCTTTGTTCGTTTTTCCATTTATTTCTTCGTTTCTCCATTTATTTCTTCGTTTCTCCGTATCTTTCTTCGTTTCTCCATTTCATTCTTCGTTTCTCCGTTTCTTTGTTCGTTTCTCCGTTTCTCGGTTTATTTCTTCGTTTCTCCATTTATTTCTCCGTTTCTCCGTTTCTTTGTTCGTTTCTCCGTTTCTTTGTTCGTTTCTCCGTTTCTTTGTTCGCTTCTCCGTTTCTTTCTTCGTTTCTCTGTTTCATTCTTCGTTTCTCCGTTTATTTCTTCGTTTCTCCATTTATTTCTGCGTTTCTCCGCTTCTTTCTTCGTTTCTCCGATTCTTTGTTCGTTTCTCCGTTTCTTTGATCGTTTCTCCGTTTCTTTCTTCGTTTCTCCGTTTCTTGCTTCGTTTCTCCGTTTCTCTCTTCGTTTCTCCGTTTCTTTGTTCGTTTCTCCGTTTATTTCTTCGTTTCTCCATTTATTTCTTCGTTTCTCCGTATCTTTCTTCGTTTCTCCATTTCATTCTTCGTTTCTCCGTTTCTTTGTTCGTTTCTCCGTTTCTCGGTTTATTTCTTCGTTTCTCCATTTATTTCTCCGTTTCTCCGTTTCTTTGTTCGTTTCTCCGTTTCTTTCTTCGTTTCTTCCTTCGTTTCTCCGTTTCTTTCTTCGTTTCTTCCTTCGTTTCTCCGTTTCTTTCTTCGTATCCCCGTTTCTTCCTTCGTATCCCCGTTTCTTTCTTCGTTTCTGCGTTTCTTTCTTCGTTTCTCCGTTTCTTTGTTCGTTTCTCCGTTTCTTTGTTCGTTTCTCCGTTTCTTTGTTCGTTTCTCCGTTTCTTTCTCCGTTTCTCGGTTTATTTCTTCGTTTCTCCATTTATTTCTCCGTTTCTCCGTTTCTTTGTTCGTTTCTCCGTTTCTTTGTTCGTTTCTCCGTTTCTTTGTTCGTTTCTCCGTTTATTTCTTCGTTTCTCCATTTATTTCTTCGTTTCTCCGTATCTTTCTTCGTTTCTCCGTTTCTTTCTTCGTTTCTCCGTTTTTTTCTTCGTTACTCCGTTCCTTTCTTCGTTTCTCCGTTTCATTCTTCGTTTCTCCGTTTATTTCTTCGTTTCTCCATTTATTTCTCCGTTTCTCCGTTTCTTTGTTCGTTTCTCCGTTTCTTTGTTCGTTTCTCCGTTTCTTTGTTCGTTTCTCCGTATCTTTGTTCGTTTCTCCGTTTATTTCTTCGTTTCTCCATTTATTTCTTCGTTTCTCCGTATCTTTCTTCGTTTCTCCGTTTCTTTCTTCGTTTCTCCGTTTCATTCTTCGTTACTCCGTTTCTTTCTTCGTTTCTCCGTTTCTTTCTCCGTTTCTCGGTTTATTTCTTCGTTTCTCCATTTATTTCTCCGTTTCTCCGTTTCTTTGTTCGTTTCTCCGTTTCTTTGTTCGTTTCTCCGTTTCTTTGTTCGTTTCTCCGTTTATTTCTTCGTTTCTCCATTTATTTCTGCGTTTCTCCGCTTCTTTCTTCGTTTCTCCGATTCTTTGTTCGTTTCTCCGTTACTTTGTTCGCTTCTCCGTTTCTTTCTCCGATTCACGGTTTATTTCTTTGTTTCTCCATTTATTTCTCCGACTCTCCGTTTCTTTCTTCGTTTCTTCGATTCTTTCTTCGTTACTCCGTTTCTTTCTTCGTTTCTCCATTTCTTTCTTCGTTTCTCCGTTTCATTCTTCGTTTCTCCGTTTATTTCTTCGTTTCTCCATTTATTTCTCCGTTTCTCCGATTCTTTCTTCATTACTCCGTTTCTTTCATCGTATCTCCGTTTCTTTCTTCGTTTCTCCGTTTCTTTCTTCGTTTCTCCGTTTCTTTGTTCGTTTCTCCGTTTCTTTGATCGTTTCTCCGTTTCTTTCTTCGTTTCTCCGTTTCTTTCTTCGTTTCTCCGTTTCTCTCTTCGTTTCTCCGTTTCTTTGTTCGTTTTTCCATTTATTTCTTCGTTTCTCCATTTATTTCTTCGTTTCTCCGTATCTTTCTTCGTTTCTCCATTTCATTCTTCGTTTCTCCGTTTCTTTGTTCGTTTCTCCGTTTCTCGGTTTATTTCTTCGTTTCTCCATTTATTTCTCCGTTTCTCCGTTTCTTTGTTCGTTTCTCCGTTTCTTTGTTCGTTTCTCCGTTTCTTTGTTCGCTTCTCCGTTTCTTTCTTCGTTTCTCTGTTTCATTCTTCGTTTCTCCGTTTATTTCTTCGTTTCTCCATTTATTTCTGCGTTTCTCCGCTTCTTTCTTCGTTTCTCCGATTCTTTGTTCGTTTCTCCGTTTCTTTGATCGTTTCTCCGTTTCTTTCTTCGTTTCTCCGTTTCTTGCTTCGTTTCTCCGTTTCTCTCTTCGTTTCTCCGTTTCTTTGTTCGTTTCTCTGTTTATTTCTTCGTTTCTCCATTTATTTCTTCGTTTCTCCGTATCTTTCTTCGTTTCTCCATTTCATTCTTCGTTTCTCCGTTTCTTTGTTCGTTTCTCCGTTTCTCGGTTTATTTCTTCGTTTCTCCATTTATTTCTCCGTTTCTCCGTTTCTTTGTTCGTTTCTCCGTTTCTTTCTTCGTTTCTTCCTTCGTTTCTCCGTTTCTTTCTTCGTTTCTTCCTTCGTTTCTCCGTTTCTTTCTTCGTATCCCCGTTTCTTCCTTCGGATCCCCGTTTCTTTCTTCGTTTCTGCGTTTCTTTCTTCGTTTCTCCGTTTCTTTGTTCGTTTCTCCGTTTCTTTGTTCGTTTCTCCGTTTCTTTGTTCGTTTCTCCGTTTCTTTCTCCGTTTCTCGGTTTATTTCTTCGTTTCTCCATTTATTTCTCCGTTTCTCCGTTTCTTTGTTCGTTTCTCCGTTTCTTTGTTCGTTTCTCCGTTTCTTTGTTCGTTTCTCCGTTTATTTCTTCGTTTCTCCATTTATTTCTTCGTTTCTCCGTATCTTTCTTCGTTTCTCCGTTTCTTTCTTCGTTTCTCCGTTTTTTTCTTCGTTACTCCGTTCCTTTCTTCGTTTCTCCGTTTCATTCTTCGTTTCTCCGTTTATTTCTTCGTTTCTCCATTTATTTCTCCGTTTCTCCGTTTCTTTGTTCGTTTCTCCGTTTCTTTGTTCGTTTCTCCGTTTCTTTGTTCGTTTCTCCGTATCTTTGTTCGTTTCTCCGTTTATTTCTTCGTTTCTCCATTTATTTCTTCGTTTCTCCGTATCTTTCTTCGTTTCTCCGTTTCTTTCTTCGTTTCTCCGTTTCATTCTTCGTTACTCCGTTTCTTTCTTCGTTTCTCCGTTTCATTCTTCGTTTCTCCGTTTATTTCTTCGTTTCTCCATTTATTTCTGCGTTTCTCCGCTTCTTTCTTCGTTTCTCCGATTCTTTGTTCGTATCTCCGTTTCTTTGATCGTTTCTCCGTTTCTTTCTTCGTTTCTCCGTTTCTCTCTTCGTTTCTCCGTTTCTTTGTTCGTTTCTCCGTTTATTTCTTCGTTTCTCCATTTATTTCTTCGTTTCTCCGTATCTTTCTTCGTTTCTCCATTTCTTTCTCCGTTTCTCCGTTTCTTTGTTCGTTTCTCCGTTTCTCGGTTTATTTCTTCGTTTCTCCATTTATTTCTCCGTTTCTCCGTTTCTTTGTTCGTTTCTCCGCTTCTTTCTTCGTTTCTCCGATTCTTTGTTCGTTTCTCCGTTTCTTTGATCGTTTCTCCGTTTCTTTCTTCGTTTCTCCGTTTCTTTCTTCGTTTCTCCGTTTCTCTCTTCGTTTCTCCGTTTCTTTGTTCGTTTCTCCGTTTCTTTTTTCGTTTCCCCGTTTATTTCTTCGTTTCTCCATTTATTTCTTCGTTTCTCCGTATCTTTCTTCGTTTCTCCGTTTCTGTCTTCGTTTCTCCGTTCCTTTCTTCGTCACTCCGTTTCTTTCTTCGTTTCTCCGTTTCATTCTTCGTTTCTCCGTTTATTTCTTCGTTTCTCCATTTATTTCTGCGTTTCTCCGCTTCTTTCTTCGTTTCTCCGATTCTTTGTTCGTTTCTCCGTTTCTTTGATCGTTTCTCCGTTTCTTACTTCGTTTCTTCGTTTCTTTCTTCGATACTCCGTTTCTTTCTTCGTTTCTCCATTTCTTTCTTCGTTTCTCCGTTTCATTCTTCGTTTCTCCGTTTATTTCTTCGTTTCTCCATTTATTTCTCCGTTTCTCCGATTCTTTCTTCATTACTCCGTTTCTTTCATCGTATCTCCGTTTCTTTCTTCGTTTCTCCGTTTCTTTCTTCGTTTCTCCGTTTCTTTCTTCGTTTCTTCGTTTCTTTCTTCATTTCTCCGTTTCTTTCTTCGTTTCTCCGTTTCTTCCTTCGTTTCATCGTTTCTTTCTTCGTTTCTTCCTTCGTTTCTCCGTTTCTTTCTTCGTTTCTTCCTTCGTTTCTCCGTTTCTTTCTTCGTATCCCCGTTTCTTTCTTTGTTTCTCCATTTCTTTCTTCGACTCTCCGTTTCTTTCTCCGTTTCCTGGTCCGTTTCTCCGTTTATTTCTTCGTTTCTCCATTTATTTCTCCGTTTCTCCGTTTCTTTCTTCGTTTCTTCCTTCGTTTCTCCGTTTCTTTCTTCGTTTCTTCCTTCGTTTCTCCGTTTCTTTCTTCGTATCCCCGTTTCTTCCTTCGTATCCCCGTTTCTTTCTTCGTTTCTGCGTTTCTTTCTTCGTTTCTCCGTTTCTTTGTTCGTTTCTCCGTTTCTTTGTTCGTTTCTCCGTTTCTTTGTTCGTTTCTCCGTTTCTTTCTTCGTTTCTCCGTTCCTTTGTTCGTTTCTCCGTTTCTTTCTCCGTTTCTCGGTCTATTTCTTCGTTTCTCCATTTATTTCTCCGTTTCTTCGTTTCTTTCTTCGTTTCTCCATTTATTTCTCCGTTTCTACGTTTCTTTCTTCGTTATTCCGTTTCTTTCTTCGTTTCTCCGTTTCTTTCTTCGTTTTTCCGTTTCATTCATCGTTTCTTCGTTTCTCCGTTTCTTTCTTCGTTTCTCCGTTTATATCTTTGTTTCTCCATTTAATTCTCCGTTTCTTTCTTCGTTTCTCCGTTTCTTTCATCTTTTCTCCGTCTCTTTCTTCGTTTCTCCGTTTCTATCTTCGTTTCTCCGTTTCTTTCTTCATTTCTCCGTTTCTTTCTTCGTTTCTCCGTTTCTTTCTTCGATTCTCCGTTTCTTTGTCCGTTTCTCCGTTTCTTTGTTCGTTTCTCCGTTTATTTCTTCGTTTCTCCATTTATTTCTCCGTTTCTCCGTTTCTTTCTTCGTTTCTCCGTTTCTTTGTTCGTTTCTCCGTTTCTTTGTTCGTTTCTCCGTTTCTTTCTGCGTTTCTCGGTTAATTTCTTCGTTTCTCCATTTATTTCTCCGTTTCTCCGTTTCTTTGTTCGTTTCTCCGTTTCTTTGTTCGTTTCTCCGTTTCTTTGTCCGTTTCTCCGTTTCTTTGTTCGTTTCTCCGTTTCTTTGTTCGTTTCTCCGTTTCTTTGTTCGTTTCTCCGTTTATTTCTTCGTTTCTCCATTTGTTTCTTCGTTTCTCCGTATCTTTCTTCGTTTTTCCGTTTCTTTCTTCGTTTCTCCGTTTCATTCTTCGTTACTCCGTTTCTTTCTTCGTTTCTCCGTTTCATTCTTCGTTTCTCCGTTTATTTCTTCGTTTCTCCATTTATTTCTGCGTTTCTCCGCTTCTTTCTTTGTTTCTCCGATTCTTTGTTCGTTTCTCCGTTCCTTTGATCGTTTCTCCGTTTCTTTCTTCGTTTCTCCGTTTCTCTCTTCGTTTCTCCGTTTCTTTGTTCGTTTCTCCGTTTATTTCTTCGTTTCTCCATTTATTTCTTCGTTTCTCCGTATCTTTCTTCGTTTCTCCATTTCTTTCTCCGTTTCTCCGTTTCTTTGTTCGTTTCTCCGTTCTTTCTTCGTTTCTCCGTTTCTTTCTTCGTTTCTCCGTATCTTTCTTCGTTTCTCCGTTTCTGTCTTCGTTTCTCCGTTCCTTTCTTCGTTACTCCGTTTCTTTCTTCGTTTCTCCGTTTCATTCTTCGTTTCTCCGTTTATTTCTTCGTTTCTCCATTTATTTCTGCGTTTCTCCGCTTCTTTCTTCGTTTCTCCGATTCTTTGTTCGTTTCTCCGTTTCTTTGATCGTTTCTCCGTTTCTTACTTCGTTTCTTCGTTTCTTTCTTCGATACTCCGTTTCTTTCTTCGTTTCTCCATTTCTTTCTTCGTTTCTCCGTTTCATTCTTCGTTTCTCCGTTTATTTCTTCGTTTCTCCATTTATTTCTCCGTTTCTCCGATTCTTTCTTCATTACTCCGTTTCTTTCATCGTATCTCCGTTTCTTTCTTCGTTTCTCCGTTTCTTTCTTCGTTTCTCCGTTTCTTTCTTCGTTTCTTCGTTTCTTTCTTCATTTCTCCGTTTCTTTCTTCGTTTCTCCGTTTCTTCCTTCGTTTCATCGTTTCTTTCTTCGTTTCTTCCTTCGTTTCTCCGTTTCTTTCTTCGTTTCTTCCTTCGTTTCTCCGTTTCTTTCTTCGTATCCCCGTTTCTTTCTTCGTTTCTCCATTTCTTTCTTCGACTCTCCGTTTCTTTCTCCGTTTCCTGGTCCGTTTCTCCGTTTATTTCTTCGTTTCTCCATTTATTTCTCCGTTTCTCCGTTTCTTTCTTCGTTTCTTCCTTCGTTTCTCCGTTTCTTTCTTCGTTTCTTCCTTCGTTTCTCCGTTTCTTTCTTCGTATCCCCGTTTCTTCCTTCGTATCCCCGTTTCTTTCTTCGTTTCTGCGTTTCTTTCTTCGTTTCTCCGTTTCTTTGTTCGTTTCTCCGTTTCTTTGTTCGTTTCTCCGTTTCTTTGTTCGTTTCTCCGTTTCTTTCTTCGTTTCTCCGTTCCTTTGTTCGTTTCTCCGTTTCTTTCTCCGTTTCTCGGTCTATTTCTTCGTTTCTCCATTTATTTCTCCGTTTCTTCGTTTCTTTCTTCGTTTCTCCATTTATTTCTCCGTTTCTACGTTTCTTTCTTCGTTATTCCGTTTCTTTCTTCGTTTCTCCGTTTCTTTCTTCGTTTTTCCGTTTCATTCATCGTTTCTTCGTTTCTCCGTTTCTTTCTTCGTTTCTCCGTTTATATCTTTGTTTCTCCATTTATTTCTCCGTTTCTTTCTTCGTTTCTCCGTTTCTTTCATCTTTTCTCCGTCTCTTTCTTCGTTTCTCCGTTTCTATCTTCGTTTCTCCGTTTCTTTCTTCATTTCTCCGTTTCTTTCTTCGTTTCTCCGTTTCTTTCTTCGATTCTCCGTTTCTTTGTCCGTTTCTCCGTTTCTTTGTTCGTTTCTCCGTTTATTTCTTCGTTTCTCCATTTATTTCTCCGTTTCTCCGTTTCTTTCTTCGTTTCTCCGTTTCTTTGTTCGTTTCTCCGTTTCTTTGTTCGTTTCTCCGTTTCTTTCTGCGTTTCTCGGTTAATTTCTTCGTTTCTCCATTTATTTCTCCGTTTCTCCGTTTCTTTGTTCGTTTCTCCGTTTCTTTGTTCGTTTCTCCGTTTCTTTGTCCGTTTCTCCGTTTCTTTGTTCGTTTCTCCGTTTCTTTGTTCGTTTCTCCGTTTCTTTGTTCGTTTCTCCGTTTATTTCTTCGTTTCTCCATTTGTTTCTTCGTTTCTCCGTATCTTTCTTCGTTTTTCCGTTTCTTTCTTCGTTTCTCCGTTTCATTCTTCGTTACTCCGTTTCTTTCTTCGTTTCTCCGTTTCATTCTTCGTTTCTCCGTTTATTTCTTCGTTTCTCCATTTATTTCTGCGTTTCTCCGCTTCTTTCTTTGTTTCTCCGATTCTTTGTTCGTTTCTCCGTTCCTTTGATCGTTTCTCCGTTTCTTTCTTCGTTTCTCCGTTTCTCTCTTCGTTTCTCCGTTTCTTTGTTCGTTTCTCCGTTTATTTCTTCGTTTCTCCATTTATTTCTTCGTTTCTCCGTATCTTTCTTCGTTTCTCCATTTCTTTCTCCGTTTCTCCGTTTCTTTGTTCGTTTCTCCGTTTCTTCGTTCGTTTCTCCATTTATTTCTTCGTTTCTCCATTTATTTCTTCGTTTCTCCGTATCTTTCTTCGTTTCTCCGTTTCTTTCTTCGTTTCTCCGTTTCTTTCTTCGTTACTCCGTTTCTTTCTTCGTTTCTCCGTTTCATTCTTCGTTTCTCCGTTTATTTCTTCGTTTCTCCATTTATTTCTGCGTTTCTCCGCTTCTTTCTTCGTTTCTCCGTATCTTTCTTCGTTTCTCCGTTTCTTTCTTCGTTACTCCGTTTCTTTCTTCGTTTCTCTGTTTCATTCTTCGTTTCTCCGTTTATTTCTTCGTTTCTCCATTTATTTCTGCGTTTCTCCGCTTCTTTCTTCGTTTCTCCGATTCTTTGTTCGTTTCTCCGTTTCTTTGATCGTTTCTCCGTTTCTTTCTTCGTTTCTCCGTTTCTTTCTTCGTTTCTCCGTTTCTCTCTTCGTTTCTCCGTTTCTTTGTTCGTTTCTCCGTTTATTTCTTCGTTTCTCCATTTATTTCTTCGTTTCTCCGTATCTTTCTTCGTTTCTCCATTTCATTCTTCGTTTCTCCGTTTCTTTGTTCGTTTCTCCGTTTCTCGGTTTATTTCTTCGTTTCTCCATTTATTTCTGCGTTTCTCCGCTTCTTTCTTCGTTTCTCCGATTCTTTGTTCGTTTCTCCGTTACTTTGTTCGCTTCTCCGTTTCTTTCTCCGATTCACGGTTTATTTCTTTGTTTCTCCATTTATTTCTCCGACTCTCCGTTTCTTTCTTCGTTTCTTCGTTTCTTTCTTCGTTACTCCGTTTCTTTCTTCGTTTCTCCATTTCTTTCTTCGTTTGTCCGTTTCATTCTTCGTTTCTCCGTTTATTTCTTCGTTTCTCCATTTATTTCTGCGTTTCTCCGCTTCTTTCTTCGTTTCTCCGATTCTTTGTTCGTTTCTCCGTTTCTTTGATCGTTTCTCCGTTTCTTACTTCGTTTCTTCGTTTCTTTCTTCGATACTCCGTTTCTTTCTTCGTTTCTCCATTTCTTTCTTCGTTTCTCCGTTTCATTCTTCGTTTCTCCGTTTATTTCTTCGTTTCTCCATTTATTTCTCCGTTTCTCCGATTCTTTCTTCATTACTCCGTTTCTTTCATCGTATCTCCGTTTCTTTCTTCGTTTCTCCGTTTCTTTCTTCGTTTCTCCGTTTCTTTGTTCGTTTCTCCGTTTCTTTGTTCGTTTCTCCGTTTATTTCTTCGTTTCTCCATTTATTTCTTCGTTTCTCCGTATCTTTCTTCGTTTCTCCGTTTCTTTCTTCGTTTCTCCGTTTTTTTCTTCGTTACTCCGTTTCTTTCTTCGTTTCTCCGTTTCATTCTTCGTTTCTCCGTTTATTTCTTCGTTTCTCCATTTATTTCTCCGTTTCTCCGTTTCTTTGTTCGTTTCTCCGTTTCTTTGTTCGTTTCTCCGTTTCTTTGTTCGTTTCTCCGTATCTTTGTTCGTTTCTCCGTTTATTTCTTCGTTTCTCCATTTATTTCTTCGTTTCTCCGTATCTTTCTTCGTTTCTCCGTTTCTTTCTTCGTTTCTCCGTTTCATTCTTCGTTACTCCGTTTCTTTCTTCGTTTCTCCGTTTCATTCTTCGTTTCTCCGTTTCTTTGTTCGTTTCTCCGTTTCTTTGTTCGTTTCTCCGTTTCTTTGATCGTTTCTCCGTTTCTTTCTTCGTTTCTCCGTTTCTCTCTTCGTTTCTCCGTTTCTTTGTTCGTTTCTCCGTTTATTTCTTCGTTTCTCCATTTATTTCTTCGTTTCTCCGTATCTTTCTTCGTTTCTCCATTTCTTTCTCCGTTTCTCCGTTTCTTTGTTCGTTTCTCCGTTTCTTTCTCCGTTTCTCGGTTTATTTCTTCGTTTCTCCATTTATTTCTCCGTTTCTCCGTTTCTTTGTTCGTTTCTCCGTTTCTTTGTTCGTTTCTCCGTTTCTTTGTTCGCTTCTCCGTTTATTTCTTCGTTTCTCCATTTATTTCTTCGTTTCTCCGTATCTTTCTTCGTTTCTCCGTTTCTTTCTTCGTTTCTCCGTTTCTTTCTTCGTGACTCCGTTTCTTTCTTCGTTTCTCTGTTTCATTCTTCGTTTCTCCGTTTATTTCTTCGTTTCTCCATTTATTTCTGCGTTTCTCCGCTTCTATCTTCGTTTCTCCGATTCTTTGTTCGTTTCTCCGTTTCTTTGATCGTTTCTCCGTTTCTTTCTTCGTTTCTCCGTTTCTTTCTTCGTTTCTCCGTTTCTCTCTTCGTTTCTCCGTTTCTTTGTTCGTTTCTCCGTTTCTTTTTTCGTTTCCCCGTTTATTTCTTCGTTTCTCCATTTATTTCTTCGTTTCTCCGTATCTTTCTTCGTTTCTCCGTTTCTGTCTTCGTTTCTCCGTTTCTTTCTTCGTTACTCCGTTTCTTTCTTCGTTTCTCCGTTTCATTCTTCGTTTCTCCGTTTATTTCTTCGTTTCTCCATTTATTTCTGCGTTTCTCCGCTTCTTTGATCGTTTCTCCGTTTCTTTCTTCGTTTCTCCGTTTCTCTCTGCGTTTCTCCGTTTCTTTGTTCGTTTCTCCGTTTATTTCTTCGTTTCTCCATTTCTTTCTTCGTTTCTCCGTTTCTTTGTTCGTTTCTCCGTTTCTTTCTTCGTTTCTCCGTTTCTTTGTTCGCTTCTCCGTTTCTTTCTCCGATTCTCGGTTTATTTCTTTGTTTCTCCATTTATTTCTCCGACTCTCCGTTTCTTACTTCGTTTCTTCGTTTCTTTCTTCGTTACTCCGTTTCTTTCTTCGCTTCTCCGTTTCTTTCTTCGTGACTCCGTTTCTTTCTTCGTTTCTCTGTTTCATTCTTCGTTTCTCCGTTTATTTCTTCGTTTCTCCATTTATTTCTGCGTTTCTCCGCTTCTTTCTTCGTTTCGCCGATTCTTTGTTCGTTTCTCCGTTTCTTTGATCGTTTCTCCGTTTCTTTCTTCGTTTCTCCGTTTCTTTCTTCGTTTCTCCGTTTCTCTCTTCGTTTCTCCGTTTCTTTGTTCGTTTCTCCGTTTCTTTTTTCGTTTCCCCGTTTATTTCTTCGTTTCTCCATTTATTTCTTCGTTTCTCCGTATCTTTCTTCGTTTCTCCGTTTCTGTCTTCGTTTCTCCGTTTCTTTCTTCGTTACTCCGTTTCTTTCTACGTTTCTCCGTTTCATTCTTCGTTTCTCCGTTTATTTCTTCGTTTCTCCATTTATTTCTGCGTTTCTCCGCTTCTTTCTTCGTTTCTCCGATTCTTTGTTCGTTTCTCCGTTTCTTTGATCGTTTCTCCGTTTCTTTCTTCGTTTCTCCGTTTCTCTCTGCGTTTCTCCGTTTCTTTGTTCGTTTCTCCGTTTATTTCTTCGTTTCTCCATTTCTTTGTTCGTTTCTCCGATTCTTTGTTCGTTTCTCCGTTTCTTTCTTCGTTTCTCCGTTTCTTTGTTCGCTTCTCCGTTTCTTTCTCCGATTCTCGGTTTATTTCTTTGTTTCTCCATTTATTTCTCCGACTCTCCGTTTCTTACTTCGTTTCTTCGTTTCTTTCTTCGTTACTCCGTTTCTTTCTTCGTTTCTCCATTTCTTTCTTCGTTTCTCCGTTTCATTCTTCGTTTCTCCGTTTATTTCTTCGTTTCTCCATTTATTTCTCCGTTTCTCCGATTCTTTCTTCATTACTCCGTTTCTTTCATCGTATCTCCGTTTCTTTCTTCGTTTCTCCGTTTCTTTCTTCGTTTCTCCGTTTCTTTCTTCGTTTCTTCGTTTCTTTCTTCATTTCTCCGTTTCTTTCTTCGTTTCTCCGTTTCTTCCTTCGTTTCATCGTTTCTCCGTTTCTCCGTTTCTCGGTTTCTTCCTTCGTTTCTCCATTTATTTCTCCGATTCTCCGTTTCTTTCTTCGTTTCTTCCTTCGTTTCTCCGTTTCTTTCTTCGTTTCTTCCTTCGTTTCTCCGTTTCTTTCTTCATATCCCCGTTTCTTTCTTCGTTTCTCCATTTCTTTCTTCGTTTCTCCGTTTCTTTGTTCGTTTCTCCGTTTCTCGGTTTATTTCTTCGTTTCTCCATTTATTTCTCCGTTTCTCCGTTTCTTTGTTCGTTTCTCCGTTTCTTTGTTCGTTTCTCCGTTTCTTTCTTCGTTTCTCCGTTTCTGTCTTCGTTTCTCCGTTTCTTTCTTCGTTACTCCGTTTCTTTCTTCGTTTCTCCGTTTCATTCTTCGTTTCTCCGTTTATTTCTTCGTTTCTCCATTTATTTCTCCGTTTCTCCGATTCTTTCTTCATTACTCCGTTTCTTTCATCGTTTCTCCGTATCTTTCTTCGTTTCTCTGTTTCATTCTTCGTTTCTCCGTTTATTTCTTCGTTTCTCCATTTATTTCTGCGTTTCTCCGCTTCTTTCTTCGTTTCTCCGATTCTTTGTTCGTTTCTCCGTTTCTTTGATCGTTTCTCCGTTTCTTTCTTCCTTTCTCCATTTATTTCTCCGTTTCTACGTTTCTTTCTTCGTTTCTCCGTTTCTCTCTTCGTTTCTCCGTTTCTTTGTTCGTTTCTCCGTTTATTTCTTCGTTTCTCCATTTATTTCTTCGTTTCTCCGTATCTTTCTTCGTTTCTCCATTTCATTCTTCGTTTCTCCGTTTCTTTGTTCGTTTCTCCGTTTCTCGGTTTATTTCTTCGTTTCTCCATTTATTTCTCCGTTTCTCCGTTTCTTTGTTCGTTTCTCCGTTTCTTTGTTCGTTTCTCCGTTTCTTTGTTCGTTTCTCCGTTTATTTCTTCGTTTCTCCATTTATTTCTTCGTTTCTCCGTATCTTTCTTCGTTTCTCCGTATCTTTCTTCGTTTCTCTATTTCATTCTTCGTTTCTCCGTTTCTTTGTTCGTTTCTCCGTTTCTTTCTCCGTTTCTCGGTTTATTTCTTCGTTTCTCCATTTATTTCTCCGTTTCTCCGTTTCTTTGTTCGTTTCTCCGTTTCTTTGTTCGTTTCTCCGTTTCTTTGTTCGTTTCTCCGTTTATTTCTTCGTTTCTCCTTTTATTTCTTCGTTTCTCCGTATCTTTCTTCGTTTCTCCGTTTCTTTCTTCGTTTCTCCGTTTTTTTCTTCGTTACTCCGTTTCTTTCTTCGTTTCTCCGTTTCATTCTTCGTTTCTCCGTTTATTTCTTCGTTTCTCCATTTATTTCTCCGTTTCTCCGTTTCTTTGTTCGTTTCTCCGTTTCTTTGTTCGTTTCTCCGTTTCTTTGTTCGTTTCTCCGTATCTTTGTTCGTTTCTCCGTTTATTTCTTCGTTTCTCCATTTATTTCTTCGTTTCTCCGTATCTTCCTTCGTTTCTCCGTTTCTTTCTTCGTTTCTCCGTTTCATTCTTCGTTACTCCGTATCTTTCTTCGTTTCTCCGTTTCATTCTTCGTTTCTCCGTTTCTTTGTTCGTTTCTCCGTTTCTTTGTTCGTTTCTCCGTTTCTTTGATCGTTTCTCCGTTTCTTTCTTCGTTTCTCCGTTTCTCTCTTCGTTTCTCCGTTTCTTTGTTCGTTTCTCCGTTTATTTCTTCGTTTCTCCATTTATTTCTTCGTTTCTCCGTATCTTTCTTCGTTTCTCCATTTCTTTCTCCGTTTCTCCGTTTCTTTGTTCGTTTCTCCGTTTCTTTCTCCGTTTCTCGGTTTATTTCTTCGTTTCTCCATTTATTTCTCCGTTTCTCCGTTTCTTTGTTCGTTTCTCCGTTTCTTTGTTCGTTTCTCCGTTTCTTTGTTCGCTTCTCCGTTTATTTCTTCGTTTCTCCATTTATTTCTTCGTTTCTCCGTATCTTTCTTCGTTTCTCTATTTCATTCTTCGTTTCTCCGTTTCTTTGTTCGTTTCTCCGTTTATTTCTTCGTTTCTCCATTTATTTCTTCGTTTCTCCGTATCTTTCTTCGTTTCTCCGTATCTTTCTTCGTTTCTCTATTTCATTCTTCGTTTCTCCGTTTCTTTGTTCGTTTCTCCGTTTCTTTCTCCGTTTCTCGGTTTATTTCTTCGTTTCTCCATTTATTTCTCCGTTTCTCCGTTTCTTTGTTCGTTTCCCCGTTTCTTTGTTCGTTTCTCCGTTTCTTTGTTCGTTTCTCCGTTTATTTCTTCGTTTCTCCTTTTATTTCTTCGTTTCTCCGTATCTTTCTTCGTTTCTCCGTTTCTTTCTTCGTTTCTCCGTTTTTTTCTTCGTTACTCCGTTTCTTTCTTCGTTTCTCCGTTTCATTCTTCGTTTCTCCGTTTATTTCTTCGTTTCTCCATTCATTTCTCCGTTTCTCCGTTTCTTTGTTCGTGTCTCCGTTTCTTTGTTCGTTTCTCCGTTTCTTTGTTCGTTTCTCCGTATCTTTGTTCGTTTCTCCGTTTATTTCTTCGTTTCTCCATTTATTTCTTCGTTTCGCCGTATCTTTCTTCGTTTCTCCGTTTCTTTCTTCGTTTCTCCGTTTCATTCTTCGTTACTCCGTTTCTTTCTTCGTTTCTCCGTTTCATTCTTCGTTTCTCCGTTTCTTTGTTCGTTTCTCCGTTTCTTTGATCGTTTCTCCGTTTCTTTCTTCGTCTCTCCGTTTCTCTCTTCGTTTCTCCGTTTCTTTGTTCGTTTCTCGTTATTTCTTCGTTTCTCCATTTTTTCTTCGTTTCTCCGTATCTTTCTTCGTTTCTCCATTTCTTTCTCCGTTTCTCCGTTTCTTTGTTCGTTTCTCCGTTTCTTTCTCCGTTTCTCGGTTTATTTCTTCGTTTCTCCATTTATTTCTCCGTTTCTCCGTTTCTTTGTTCGTTTCTCCGTTTCTTTGTTCGTTTCTCCGTTTCTTTGTTCGCTTCTCCGTTTATTTCTTCGTTTCTCCATTTATTTCTTCGTTTCTCCGTATCTTTCTTCGTTTCTCCGTTTCTTTCTTCGTTTCTCCGTTTCTTTCTTCGTGACTCCGTTTCTTTCTTCGTTTCTCTGTTTCATTCTTCGTTTCTCCGTTTATTTCTTCGTTTCTCCATTTATTTCTGCGTTTCTCCGCTTCTTTCTTCGTTTCTCCGATTCTTTGTTCGTTTCTCCGTTTCTTTGATCGTTTCTCCGTTTCTTTCTTCGTTTCTCCGTTTCTTTCTTCGTTTCTCCGTTTCTCTCTTCGTTTCTCC
Source organism: Ptiloglossa arizonensis (assembly GCF_051014685.1). NCBI lineage: Eukaryota > Metazoa > Arthropoda > Insecta > Hymenoptera > Colletidae > Ptiloglossa > Ptiloglossa arizonensis. The sequence goes on along the minus strand of NW_027478787.1, from coordinate 156,849 downwards.
GTTTCTTTGTTCGTTTCTCCGTTTCTTTTTTCGTTTCCCCGTTTATTTCTTCGTTTCGCCATTTATTTCTTCGTTTCTCCGTATCTTTCTTCGTTTCTCCGTTTCTGTCTTCGTTTCTCCGTTTCTTTCTTCGTTACTCCGTTTCTTTCTTCGTTTCTCCGTTTCCTTCTTCGTTTCTCCGTTTATTTCTTCGTTTCTCCATTTATTTCTGCGTTTCTCCGCTTCTTTCTTCGTTTCTCCGATTCTTTGTTCGTTTCTCCGTTTCTTTGATCGTTTCTCCGTTTCTTTCTTCGTTTCTCCGTTTCTCTCTGCGTTTCTCCGTTTCTTTGTTCGTTTCTCCGTTTATTTCTTCGTTTCTCCATTTCTTTCTTCGTTTCTCCGTTTCTTTGTTCGTTTCTCCGTTTCTTTCTTCGTTTCTCCGTTTCTTTGTTCGCTTCTCCGTTTCTTTCTCCGATTCTCGGTTTATTTCTTTGTTTCTCCATTTATTTCTCCGACTCTCCGTTTCTTACTTCGTTTCTTCGTTTCTTTCTTCGTTACTCCGTTCCTTTCTTCGTTTCTCCATTTCTTTCTTCGTTTCTCCGTTTCATTCTTCGTTTCTCCGTTTATTTCTTCGTTTCTCCATTTATTTCTCCGTTTCTCCGATTCTTTCTTCATTACTCCGTTTCTTTCATCGTATCTCCGTTTCTTTCTTCGTTTCTCCGTTTCTTTCTTCGTTTCTCCGTTTCTTTCTTCGTTTCTTCGTTTCTTTCTTCATTTCTCCGTTTCTTTCTTCGTTTCTCCGTTTCTTCCTTCGTTTCATCGTTTCTCCGTTTCTCCGTTTCTCCGTTTCTCGGTTTCTTCCTTCGTTTCTCCATTTATTTCTCCGATTCTCCGTTTCTTTCTTCGTTTCTTCCTTCGTTTCTCCGTTTCTTTCTTCGTTTCTTCCTTCGTTTCTCCGTTTCTTTCTTCGTATCCCCGTTTCTTTCTTCGTTTCTCCATTTCTTTCTTCGACTCTCCGTTTCTTTCTCCGTTTCCTGGTCCGTTTCTCCGTTTATTTCTTCGTTTCTCCATTTATTTCTCCGTTTCTCCGTTTCTTTCTTCGTTTCTTCCTTCGTTTCTCCGTTTCTTTCTTCGTTTCTTCCTTCGTTTCTCCGTTTCTTTCTTCGTATCCCCGTTTCTTTCTTCGTATCCCCGTTTCTTTCTTCGTTTCTGCGTTTCTTTCTTCGTTTCTCCGTTTCTTTGTTCGTTTCTCCGTTTCTTTGTTCGTTTCTCCGTTTCTTTGTTCGTTTCCCCGTTTCTTTGTTCGTTTCTCCGTTTCTTTCTTCGTTTCTCCGTTCCTTTGTTCGTTTCTCCGTTTCTTTCTCCGTTTCTCGGTCTATTTCTTCGTTTCTCCATTTATTTCTCCGATTCTCCGTTTCTTTCTTCGTTTCCCGATTCTTTCTTCGTTTCTCCGTTTATTTCTTCGTTTCTCCGTTTCTTTCTCCGTTTCTCCGTTTCTTTCTTTGTTTCTCCGTTTCTTTCTTCGATTCTCCGTTTATTTCTTCGTTTCTCCATTTATTTCTTCGTTTCTTCGTTTCCTTGTTCGTTTCTCCGTTTATTTCTTCGTTTCTCCATTTATTTCTCCGTTTCTTCGTTTCTTTCTTCGTTTCTCCATTTATTTCTCCGTTTCTACGTTTCTTTCTTCGTTATTCCGTTTCTTTCTTCGTTTCTCCGTTTCTTTCTTCGTTTTTTCCGTTTCATTCATCGTTTCTTCGTTTCTCCGTTTCTTTCTTCGTTTCTCCGTTTATATCTTTGTTTCTCCATTTATTTCTCCGTTTCTTTCTTCGTTTCTCCGTTTCTTTCATCTTTTCTCCGTCTCTTTCTTCGTTTCTCCGTTTCTATCTTCGTTTCTCCGTTTCTTTCTTCATTTCTCCGTTTCTTTCTTCGTTTCTCCGTTTCTTTCTTCGATTCTCCGTTTCTTTGTCCGTTTCTCCGTTTCTTTGTTCGTTTCTCCGTTTTTTTCTTCGTTTCTCCATTTATTTCTCCGTTTCTCCGTTTCTTTCTTCGTTTCTCCGTTTCTTTCTTCGTTTCTCCGTTTCTTTCTTCGTATCTCCGTTTCTTTCTTCGTTTCTCCGTTTCTTTCTTCGTTTCTCCGTTTCTTCCTTCGTTTCTCCGTTTCTTTCTTCGTTTCTCCGTTTCTTTCTTCGAATCTCCGTTTCCATGTTCGTTTCTCCGTTTATTTCTTCGTTTCTCCATTTATTTCTCCGTTTCTCCGTTTCTTTGTTCGTTTCTCCGTTTATTTGTTCGTTTCTCCGTTTCTTTGTTCGTTTCTCCGTTTCTTCCTTCGTTTCATCGTTTCTCCATTTCTCCGTTTCTCGGTTTCTTCCTTCGTTTCTCCATTTATTTCTCCGATTCTCCGTTTCTTTCTTCGTTTCTTCCTTCGTTTCTCCGTTTCTTTCTTCGTATCCCCGTTTCTTTCTTCGTTTCTGCGTTTCTTTCTTCGTTTCTCCGTTTCTTTGTTCGTTTCTCCGTTTCTTTGTTCGTTTCTCCGTTTCTTTGTTCTTTTCCCCGTTTGTTTCTTCGTTTCTCCGTTTCTTTGTTCGTTTCTCCGTTTCTTTCTCCGTTTCTCGGTCTATTTCATCGTTTCTCCATTTATTTCTCCGATTCTTTCTTCTTTTTTCCGTTTCTTTGTTCGTTTCTCCGTTTCTTTGTTCGTTTCTCCGTTTCTTTGTTCGTTTCTCCGTTTCTTTCTTCGTTTCTCCGTTTATTTCTTCGTTTCTCCATTTATTTCTTCGTTTCTCCGTTTCTTTCTTCGTTACTCCGTTTCTTTCTTCGTTTCTCCGTTTCTTTCATCTTTTCTCCGTCTCTTTCTTCGTTTCTCCGTTTCTATCTTCGTTTCTCCGTTTCTTTCTTCATTTCTCCGTATCTTTCTTCGTTTCTCCATTTCTTTCTTCGTTTCTCCGTTTCTTTTTTCGTTTCTCCGTTTCTTTCTTCGTTTCTCCGTTTATTTCTTCGTTTCTCCATTTATTTCTTCGTTTCTCCGTTTCTTTCTTCGTTACTCCGTTTCTTTCTTCGTTTCTCCGTTTCATTCTTCGTTTCTCCGTTTATTTCTTCGTTTCTCCATTTAATTCTCCGTTTCTCCGCTTCGTTCTTCGTTTCTCCGATTCTTTGTTCGTTTCTCCGTTTCTTTGATCGTTTCTCCGTTTCTTTCTTCGTTTCTCCGTTTCTCTCTTCGTTTCTCCGTTTCTTTGTTCGTTTCTCCGTTTATTTCTTCGTTTCTCCATTTATTTCTTCGTTTCTCCGTATCTTTCTTCGTTTCTCCATTTCTTTCTTCGTTTCTTCGTTTCTTTGTTCGTTTCTCCGTTTCTTTCTTCGTTTCTCCATTTCTTTGTTCGCTTCTCCGTTTCTTTCTCCGATTCTCGGTTTATATCTTTTTTTCTCCATTTATTTCTCCGATTCTCCGTTTCTTTCTTCGTTTCTCCGTTTCCTGGTTCGCTTCTCCGTTTATTTTTTCGTTTCTCCATTTATTTCTCCGTTTCTCCGTTTCTTTCTTCGTTTCTCCCGTTTCTTTCTTCGTTTCTCCGTTAGTTTCTTCGTTTCTCCGTTTCTTTCTTCGTTTCTCCGTTTCTTTCTTCGTTTCTCCGTTTCTTTCTTCGTTTCTCCGTTTCTTCCTTCGTTTCTCCGTTTCTTTCTTCGTATCTCCGTTTCTTTCTACCGTTTCTCCGTTTCTTTCTTCGTTTCTCCGTTTCTCTCTTCGCTTCTCCGTTTATTTTTTCGTTTCTCCATTTATTTCTCCGTTTCTCCGTTTCTTTCTTCGTTTCTCCGTTTCTTTCTTCGTTTCTCCGTTAGTTTCTTCGTTTCTCCGTTTCTTTCTTCGTTTCTCCGTTTCTTTCTTCGTTTCTCCGTTTCTTTCTTCGTTTCTCCGTTTCTTCCTTCGTTTCTCCGTTTCTCTCTTCGTTTCTCCGTTTCTTTGTTCGTTTCGCCGTTTATTTCTTCGTTTCTCCATTTCTTTCTTCGTTTCTTCGTTTCTTTCTTCGTTACTCCGTTTCTTTCTTCGTTTCTCCATTTCTCTCTTCGTTTCTCCGTTTCTTTGTTCGTTTCTCCGTTTATTTCTTCGTTTCTCCATTTATTTCTCCGTTTCTCCGATTCTTTCTTCGTTACTCCGTTTCTTTAATCGTATCTCCGTTTCTTTCTTCTTTTCTCCGTTTCTTTCTTCGTTTCTCCGTTTCTTTCTTCGTTTCTCCGATTCTTCCTTCGATGCACCGTTTCTTTCTTCGTATCTCCGTTTACTTCTTCGTTTCTCCGTTTCTTTCTTCGTTTCTCCGTTTCTTTCTTCGAATCTCTGTTTCCTTGTTCGTTTCTCCGTTTATTTCTTCGTTTCTCCATTTATTTCTCCGTTTCTACGTTTCTTTCTTAGTTACTCCGTTTCTTTCTTCGTTTCTCCGTATCTTTCTTCGTTTTTCCGTTTCTTTCTTCGTTTCTCCGTTAGTTTCTTCGTTTCTCCGTTTCTTTCTTCGTTTCTCCGTTTCTTTCTTCGTTTCTCCGTTTCTTTCTTCGTTTCTCCGTTTCTTCCTTCGTTTCTCCGTTTCTTTCTTCGTATCTCCGTTTCTTTCTTCGTTTCTCCGTTTCTTTCATCCTTTCTCCGTTTCTTTCTTCGAATCACCGTTTCCTTGTTCGTTTCTCCGTTTACTTCTTCGTTTCTCCATTTATTTCTCCGTTTCTCCGTTTCTTTGTTCGTTTCTCCGTTTCTTTGTTCGTTTCTCCGTTTCTTTGTTCGTTTCTCCGTTTCTTTGTTCGTTTCTCCGTTTCTTTCTTCGTTTCTCCATTAGTTTCTTCGTTTCTCCGTTTCTTTCTTCGTTTCTCCGTTTCTTTCTTCGTTTCTCCGTTTCTTTCTTCTCGTTCTCCGTTTCTTCCTTCGTTTCTCCGTTTCTTTCTTCGTATCTCCGTTTCTTTCTTCGTTTCTCCGTTTCTTTCTTCGTTTCTCCGTTTCTTTCTTCGAATCTCCGTTTCCTTGTTCGTTTCTCCGTTTATTTCTTCGTTTCTCCATTTATTTCTCCGTTTCTCCGTTTCTTTGTTCGTTTCTCCGTTTCTTTGTTCGTTTCTCCGTTTCTTTGTTCGTTTCTCCGTTTCTTTCTTCGTTTCTCCGTTTCTTTCTTCGAATCTCTGTTTCCTTGTTCGTTTCTCCGTTTATTTCTTCGTTTCTCCATTTATTTCTCCGTTTCTCCGTTTCTTTGTTCGTTTCTCCGTTTCTTTGTTCGTTTCTCCGTTTATTTCTTCGTTTCTCCATTTATTTATTCGGTTCTCCGTTTATTTCTTCGTTTCTCCATTTATTTCTTCGTTTCTCCATTTATTTCTTCGTTTCTCCGTATCTTTCTTCGGTTCTCCATTTCTTTCTTCGTTTCTCCGTTTCTTTCTTCGTTTCTCCGTTTCTTTCTTCGTTACTCCGTTTCTTTCTTCGTTTCTCCGATTCATTCTTCGTTTCTCCGTTTATTTCTTCGTTTCTCCATTTATTTCTGCGTTTCTCCGCTTCTTTCTTCGTTTCTCCGATTCTTTGTTCGTTTCTCCGTTTCTTTGATCGTTTCTCCGTTTCTTTCTTCGTTTCTCCGTTTCTTTCTTCGTTTCTCCGTTTCTTTCTTCGAATCTCTGTTTCCTTGTTCGTTTCTCCGTTTATTTCTTCGTTTCTCCATTTATTTCTCCGTTTCTCCGTTTCTTTGTTCGTTTCTCCGTTTCTTTGTTCGTTTCTCCGTTTATTTCTTCGTTTCTCCATTTATTTATTCGGTTCTCCGTATCTTTCTTCGTTTCTCCATTTCTTTCTTCGTTTCTCCGTTTCTTTGTTCGTTTCTCCACTTCTTTCTCCGTTTCTCGGTTTATTTCTTCGTTTCTCCATTTGTTTCTCCGTTTCTCCATTTATTTCTTCGTTTCTCCGTATCTTTCTTCGTTTCTCCGTTTCTTTCTTCGTTTCTCCGTTTCTTCCTTCGTTTCTCCGTTTCTTTCTTCGTATCTCCGTTTCTTTCTTCGTTTCTCCGTTTCTTTCTTCGTTTCTCCGTTTCTTTCTTCGAATTTCCGTTTCCTTGTTCGTTTCTCCGTTTATTTCTTCGTTTCTCCATTTATTTCTCCGTTTCTCCGTTTCTTTGTTCGTTTCTCCGTTTCTTTGTTCGTTTCTCCGTTTCTTTGTTCGTTTCTCCGTTTCTTTCTTCGTTTCTCCGTTTCTTTCTTCGTATCTCTGTTTCCTTGTTCGTTTCTCCGTTTATTTCTTCGTTTCTCCATTTATTTCTCCGTTTCTCCGTTTCTTTCTTCGTTTCTCCGATTAATTCTTCGTTTCTCCGTTTATTTCTTCGTTTCTCCATTTATTTCTGCGTTTCTCCGCTTCTTTCTTCGTTTCTCCGATTCTTTGTTCGTTTCTCCGTTTCTTTGATCGTTTCTCCGTTTCTTTCTTCGTTTCTCCGTTTCTTTCTTCGTTTCTCCGTTTCTTTCTTCGAATCTCTGTTTCCTTGTTCGTTTCTCCGTTTATTTCTTCGTTTCTCCATTTATTTCTCCGTTTCTCCGTTTCTTTGTTCGTTTCTCCGTTTCTTTGTTCGTTTCTCCGTTTATTTCTTCGTTTCTCCATTTATTTATTCGGTTCTCCGTATCTTTCTTCGTTTCTCCATTTCTTTCTTCGTTTCTCCGTTTCTTTGTTCGTTTCTCCACTTCTTTCTCCGTTTCTCGGTTTATTTCTTCGTTTCTCCATTTATTTCTCCGTTTCTCCATTTATTTCTTCGTTTCTCCGTATCTTTCTTCGTTTCTCCATTTATTTCTGCGTTTCTCCGCTTCTTTCTTCGTTTCTCCGATTCTTTGTTCGTTTCTCCGTTTCTTTGATCGTTTCTCCGTTTCTTTCTTCGTTTCTCCGTTTCTTTCTTCGTTTCTCCGTTTCTTTCTTCGAATCTCTGTTTCCTTGTTCGTTTCTCCGTTTATTTCTTCGTTTCTCCATTTATTTCTCCGTTTCTCCGTTTCTTTGTTCGTTTCTCCGTTTCTTTGTTCGTTTCTCCGTTTCTTTGTTCGTTTCTCCGTTTCTTTCTTCGTTTCTCCGTTTCTTTCTTCGAATTTCCGTTTCCTTGTTCGTTTCTCCGTTTATTTCTTCGTTTCTCCATTTATTTCTCCGTTTCTCCGTTTCTTTGTTCGTTTCTCCATTTATTTCTCCGTTTCTCCGTTTCTTTGTTCGTTTCTCCGTTTCTTTGTTCGTTTCTCCGTTTATTTCTTCGTTTCTCCATTTATTTATTCGGTTCTCCGTATCTTTCTTCGTTTCTCCATTTCTTTCTTCGTTTCTCCGTTTCTTTGTTCGTTTCTCCACTTCTTTCTCCGTTTCTCGGTTTATTTCTTCGTTTCTCCATTTATTTCTCCGTTTCTCCATTTATTTCTTCGTTTCTCCGTATCTTTCTTCGTTTCTCCGTTTCTTTCTTCGTTTCTCCGTTTCTTCCTTCGTTTCTCCGTTTCTTTCTTCGTTTCTCCATTTATTTCTCCGTTTCTCCGTTTCTTTGTTCGTTTCTCCGTTTCTTTGTTCGTTTCTCCGTTTCTTTGTTCGTTTCTCCGTTTCTTTCTTCGTTTCTCCGTTTCTTTCTTCGTATCTCTGTTTCCTTGTTCGTTTCTCCGTTTATTTCTTCGTTTCTCCATTTATTTCTCCGTTTCTCCGTTTCTTTGTTCGTTTCTCCGTTTATTTCTTCGTTTCTCCGTTTATTTATTCGGTTCTCCGTATCTTTCTTCGTTTCTCCATTTCTTTCTTCGTTTCTCCGTTTCTTTGTTCGTTTCTCCACTTCTTTCTCCGTTTCTCGGTTTATTTCTTCGTTTCTCCATTTATTTCTCCGTTTCTCCATTTATTTCTTCGTTTCTCCGTATCTTTCTTCGTTTCTCCGTTTCTTTCTTCGTTTCTCCGTTTCTTTCTTCGTTACTCCGTTTCTTTCTTCGTTTCTCCGTTCCATTCTTCGTTTCTCCGTTTATTTCTTCGTTTCTCCATTTATTTCTGCGTTTCTCCGCTTCTTTCTTCGTTTCTCCGATTCTTTGTTCGTTTCTCCGTCTCTTTGATCGTTTCTCCGTTTCTTTCTTCGTTTCTCCGTTTCTTTCTTCGTTTCTCCGTTTCTCTCTTCGTTTCTCCGTTTCTTTGTTCGTTTCTCCGTTTATTTCTTCGTTTCTCCATTTATTTCTTCGTTTCTCCGTTTATTTCTTCGTTTCTCCATTTATTTCTTCGTTTCTCCATTTATTTCTTCGTTTCTCCGTATCTTTCTTCGGTTCTCCATTTCTTTCTTCGTTTCTCCGTTTCTTTCTTCGTTTCTCCGTTTCTTTCTTCGTTACTCCGTTTCTTTCTTCGATTCTCCGATTCATTCTTCGTTTCTCCGTTTATTTCTTCGTTTCTCCATTTATTTCTGCGTTTCTCCGCTTCTTTCTTCGTTTCTCCGATTCTTTGTTCGTTTCTCCGTTTCTTTGATCGTTTCTCCGCTTCTTTCTTCGTTTCTCCGTTTCTCTCTTCGTTTCTCCGTTTCTTTGTTCGTTTCTCCGTTTATTTCTTCGTTTCTCCATTTATTTATTCGGTTCTCCGTATCTTTCTTCGTTTCTCCATTTCTTTCTTCGTTTCTCCGTTTCTTTGTTCGTTTCTCCATTTCTTTCTCCGTTTCTCGGTTTATTTCTTCGTTTCTCCATTTATTTCTCCGTTTCTCCGTTTCTTTCTTCGTTTCTCCGTTTCTTTGTTCGTTTCTCCGTTTCTTTGTTCGTTTCTCCGTTTATTTCTTCGTTTCTCCATTTATTTCTCCGATTCTCCGTTTCTTTCTTCGTTTCTCCGTTTCCTGGTTCGCTTCTCCGTTTATTTTTTCGTTTCTCCATTTATTTCTCCGTTTCTCCGTTTCTTTCTTCGTTTCTCCGTTTCTTTCTTCGTTTCTCCGTTAGTTTCTTCGTTTCTCCGTTTCTTTCTTCGTTTCTCCGTTTCTTTCTTCGTTTCTCCGTCTCTTTCTTCGTTTCTCCGTTTCTTCCTTCGTTTCTCCGTTTCTTTCTTCGTATCTCCGTTTCTTTCTACCGTTTCTCCGTTTCTTTCTTCGTTTCTCCGTTTCTTTCTTCGAATCTCCGTTTCCATGTTCGTTTCTCCGTTTATTTCTTCGTTTCTCCATTTATTTCTCCGTTTCTCCGTTTCTTTGTTCGTTTCTCCGTTTCTTTGTTCGTTTCTCCGTTTCTTTGTTCGTTTCTCCGTTTCTTTCTTCGTTTCTCCGATTCTTTCTTCGTATCTCCGTTTCTTTCTTCGTTTCTTCGTTTCATTCTACATTTCTCCGTTTCTTTCTTCGTTTCTCCGTTCCTTCCTTCGTCTCATCGTTTCTCGGTTTCTCCGTTTCTCGGTTTATTCCTTCGTTTCTACATTTATTTCTCCGATTCTCCGTTTCTTTCTTCGTTTCTTCGTTTCTTTCATCGTTACTCCGTTTCTTTCTTCGTTTCTCCATTTATTTCTCCGATTCTGCGTTTCTTTCTTCGTTTCTTCGTTTCCTTCATCGTTACTGCGTTTCTTTCTTCGTTTCTCCGTTTCTTTCTTCGTTTCTCCGTTTCTTTCTTCGTTTCTCCGGTTGCTTCTTCGAATCTCCGTTTATTTCTTCGTTTCTGCGTTTCTTTCTTCGTTTCTCCGTTTATTTCTTCGTTTCTCCGTTTCTTTCTTCGTTTCTTCGTTTCTTTCTTCATTTCTCCGTTTCTTTCTTCGTTTCTCCGTTTCTTCCTTCGTTTCATCGTTTGTCCGTTTCTCCGTTTCTCGGTTTATTCCTTCGTTTCTCCATTTATTTCTCCGATTCTCCGTTTCTTTCTTCGTTTCTTCGTTTCTTTCATCGTTACTCCGTTTCTTTCATCGTTTCTCCGTTTCTCGGTTTATTCCTTCATTTCTCCGTTTCTTTCTTCGTTTCTCCGTTTCTTCCTTCGTTTCATCGTTTCTCCATTTCTCCGTTTCTCGGTTTCTTCCTTCGTTTCTCCATTTATTTCTCCGATTCTCCGTTTCTTTCTTCGTTTCTTCCTTCGTTTCTCCGTTTCTTTCTTCGTTTCTTCCTTCGTTTCTCCGTTTCTTTCTTCGTACCCCCTTTCTTTCTTCGTTTCTCCATTTCTTTCTTCGACTCTCCGTTTCTTTCTCCGTTTCCTGGTCCGTTTCTCCGTTTATTTCTTCGTTTCTCCATTTATTTCTCCGTTTCTACGTTTCTTTCTTCGTTTCTTCCTTCGTTTCTCCGTTTCTTTCTTCGTTTCTTCCTTCGTTTCTCCGTTTCTTTCTTCGTATCCCCGTTTCTTTCTTCGTTTCTGCGTTTCTTTCTTCGTTTCTCCGTTTCTTTGTTCGTTTCTCCGTTTCTTTGTTCGTTTCTCCGTTTCTTTGTTCGTTTCCCCGTTTCTTTGTTCGTTTCTCCGTTTCTTTCTTCGTTTCTCCGTTTCTTTGCTCGTTTCTCCGTTTCTTTCTCCGTTTCTCTGTCTATTTCTTCGTTTCTCCATTTATTTCTCCGATTCTCCGTTTCTTTCTTCGTTTCTCCGATTCTTTCTTCGTTTCTCCGTTTATTTCTTCGTTTCTCCGTTTCTTTCTCCGTTTCTCCGTTTCTTCCTTCGTTTCTCCGTTTATTTCTTCGTTTCTCCATTTCTTTCTCCGTTTCCCCGTTTCTTTCTTCGTTTCATCGTTTCTTTCTTCGTTACTCCGTTTCGTTCTTCGTTTCTTCGTTTCTTTCTTCGTTTCTCCGATTCTTTCTTCGTTTCTGCGTTTCTTTCTTCGTTTCTCCGTTTCTTTGTTCGTTTCTCCGTTTCTTTGTTCGTTTCTCCGTTTCTTTGTTCGTTTCCCCGTTTCTTTGTTCGTTTCTCCGTTTCTTTCTTCGTTTCTCCGTTTCTTTCTTCGTTTCTCCGTTTCTTTCTCCGTTTCTCGGTCTATTTCTTCGTTTCTCCATTTATTTCTCCGATTCTCCGTTTCTTTCTTCGTTTCTCCGATTCTTTCTTCGTTTCTCCGTTTATTTCTTCGTTTCTCCGTTTCTTTCTCCGTTTCTCCGTTTCTTTCTTCGTTTCTCCATTTATTTCTCCGTTTCTTCGTTTCTCCATTTATTTCTCCGTTTCTACGTTTCTTTCTTCGTTACTCCGTTTCTTTCTTCGGTTCTCCGTTTCTTTCTTCGTTTTTCCGTTTCTTTCATCGTTTCTTCGTTACTCCGTTTCTTTCTTCGTTTTCCCGTTTCTTTGTTCGTTTCTCCGTTTCTTTGTTCGTTTCTCCGTTTCTTTCTCCGTTTCTCCGTTTCTTTCTTCGTTTCTCCATTTATTTCTCCGTTTCTTCGTTTCTCCATTTATTTCTCCGTTTCTACGTTTCTTTCTTCGTTACTCCGTTTCGTTCTTCGTTTCTTCGTTTCTTTCTTCGTTTCTCCGATTCTTTCTTCGTTTCTGCGTTTCTTTCTTCGTTTCTGCGATTCATTCTTCGTTTCTCCGTTTATTTGTTCGTTTCTCCGTTTCTTTCTCCGTTTCTCCGTTTCTTTCTTCGATTCTCCGTTTATTTCTTCGTTTCTCCATTTATTTCTTCGTTTCTTCGTTTCCTTGTTCGTTTCTCCGTTTATTTCTTCGTTTCTCCATCTATTTCTCCGTTTCTTCGTTTCTTTCTTCGTTTCTCCATTTATTTCTCCGTTTCTACGTTTCTTTCTTCGTTACTCCGTTTCTTTCTTCGGTTCTCCGTTTCTTTCTTCGTTTTTCCGTTTCTTTCATCGTTTCTTCGTTTCTCCGTTTCTTTCTTCGTTTCTCCGTTTATATCTTTGTTGCTCCATTTATTTCTCCGTTTCTTTCTTCGTTTCCCCGTTTCTTTCTTCGTTTCTCCGTTTCTTTCATCTTTTCTCCGTCTCTTTCTTCGTTTCTCCGTTTCTATCTTCGTTTCTCCGTTTCTTTCTTCATTTCTCCGTTTCTTTGTTCGTTTCTCCGTTTCTTTGTTCGTTTCTCCGTTTCTTTGTTCGTTTCTCCGTTTCTTTGTTCGTTTCTCCGTTTATTTCTTCGTTTCTCCATTTATTTCTCCGTTTCTCCGTTTCTTTGATCGTTTCTCCGTTTCTTTCTTCGTTTCTCCGTTTCTCTCTTCGTTTCTCCGTTTCTTTGTTCGTTTCTCCGTTTATTTCTTCGTTTCTCCATTTATTTCTTCGTTTCTCCGTATCTTTCTTCGTTTCTCCATTTCTTTCTCCGTTTCTCCGTTTCTTTGTTCGTTTCTCCGTTTCTTTCTCCGTTTCTCGGTTTATTTCTTCGTTTCTCCATTTATTTCTCCGTTTCTCCGTTTCTTTGTTCGTTTCTCCGTTTCTTTGTTCGTTTCTCCGATTCTTTGTTCGTTTCTCCGTTTCTTTGATCGTTTCGCCGTTTCTTTCTTCGTTTCTCCGTTTCTCTCTTCGTTTCTCCGTTTCTTTGTCCGTTTCTCCATTTATTTCTTCGTATCTCCATTTCTTTCTTCGTTTCTCCGTTTCTTTCTTCGTTTCTCCATTTATTTCTCCGTTTCTACGTTTCTTTCTCCGTTTCTCCGTTTCTTTGATCGTTTCTCCGTTTCTTTCTTCGTTTCTCCGTTTCTCTCTTTGTTTCTCCGTTTCTTTGTTCGTTTCTCCGTTTATTTCTTCGTTTCTCCATTTATTTCTTCGTTTCTCCGTATCTTTCTTCGTTTCTCCATTTCTTTCTCCGTTTCTCCGTTTCTTTGTTCGTTTCTCCGTTTCTTTCTCCGTTTCTCGGTTTATTTCTTCGTTTCTCCATTCATTTCTCCGTTTCTCCGTTTCTTTCTTCGTTTCTCCGTTTCTTTGTTCGTTTCTCCGTTTCTTTGTTCGTTTCTCCGTTTCTTTGTTCGTTTCTCCGTTTCTTTGTTCGTTTCTCCGTTTCTTTCTCCGTTTCTCGGTTAATTTCTTCGTTTCTCCGTTTCTTTCTTCATTTCTCCGTTTCTTTCTTCGTTTCTCCGTTTCTTTGTTCGTTTCTCCGTTTCTTTGTTCGTTTCTCCGATTCTTTGTTCGTTTCTCCGTTTCTTTGATCGTTTCGCCGTTTCTTTCTTCGTTTCTCCGTTTCTCTCTTCGTTTCTCCGTTTCTTTCTCCGTTTCTCGGTTAATTTCTTCGTTTCTCCGTTTCTTTCTTCATTTCTCCGTTTCTTTCTTCGTTTCTCCGTTTCTTTGTTCGTTTCTCCGTTTCTTTGTTCGTTTCTCCGTTTTTTTGTTCGTTTCTCCGTTTATTTCTTCGTTTCTCCATTTATTTCTCCGTTTCTCCGTTTCTTTGATCGTTTCTCCGTTTCTTTCTTCGTTTCTCCGTTTCTCTCTTCGTTTCTCCGTTTCTTTGTTCGTTTCGCCGTTTATTTCTTCGTTTCTCCATTTCTTTCTTCGTTTCTTCGTTTCTTTCTTCGTTACTCCGTTTCTTTCTTCGTTTCTCCATTTCTCTCTTCGTTTCTCCGTTTCTTTGTTCGTTTCTCCGTTTATTTCTTCGTTTCTCCATTTATTTCTCCGTTTCTCCGATTCTTTCTTCGTTACTCCGTTTCTTTAATCGTATCTCCGTTTCTTTCTTCTTTTCTCCGTTTCTTTCTTCGTTTCTCCGTTTCTTTCTTCGTTTCTCCGATTCTTCCTTCGATTCTCCGTTTCTTTCTTCGTATCTCCGTTTCCTTCTTCGTTTCTCCGTTTCTTTCTTCGTTTCTCCGTTTCTTTCTTCGAATCTCTGTTTCCTTGTTCGTTTCTCCGTTTATTTCTTCGTTTCTCCATTTATTTCTCCGTTTTTTCCGTTTCTTTGTTCGTTTCTCCGTTTCTTTCTTTGTTTCTCCGTTTCTTTCTTCGATTCTCCGTTTATTTCTTCGTTTCTCCATTTATTTCTTCGTTTCTTCGTTTCCTTGTTCGTTTCTCCGTTTATTTCTTCGTTTCTCCATTTATTTCTCCGTTTCTTCGTTTCTTTCTTCGTTTCTCCATTTATTTCTCCGTTTCTACGTTTCTTTCTTCGTTACTCCGTTTCTTTCTTCGTTTCTCCGTATCTTTCTTCGTTTTTCCGTTTCTTTCTTCGTTTCTCCGTTAGTTTCTTCGTTTCTCCGTTTCTTTCTTCGTTTCTCCGTTTCTTTCTTCGTTTCTCCGTTTCTTTCTTCGTTTCTCCGTTTCTTCCTCCGTTTCTCCGTTTCTTTCTTCGTATCTCCGTTTCTTTCTTCGTTTCTCCGTTTCTTTCTTCCTTTCTCCGTTTCTTTCTTCGAATCACCGTTTCCTTGTTCGTTTCTCCGTTTACTTCTTCGTTTCTCCATTTATTTCTCCGTTTCTCCGTTTCTTTGTTCGTTTCTCCGTTTCTTTGTTCGTTTCTCCGTTTCTTTGTTCGTTTCTCCGTTTCTTTCTTCGTTTCTCCGTTAGTTTCTTCGTTTCTCCGTTTCTTTCTTCGTTTCTCCGTTTCTTTCTTCGTTTCTCCGTTTCTTTCTTCGTTTCTCCGTTTCTTCCTTCGTTTCTCCGTTTCTTCCTTCGTTTCTCCGTTTCTTTCTTCGTATCTCCGTTTCTTTCTTCGTTTCTCCGTTTCTTTCTTCGTTTCTCCGTTTCTTTCTTCGAATCTCCGTTTCCTTGTTCGTTTCTCCGTTTATTTCTTCGTTTCTCCATTTATTTCTCCGTTTCTCCGTTTCTTTGTTCGTTTCTCCGTTTCTTTGTTCGTTTCTCCGTTTCTTTGTTCGTTTCTCCGTTTCTTTCTTCGTTTCTCCGTTTCTTTCTTCGAATCTCTGTTTCCTTGTTCGTTTCTCCGTTTATTTCTTCGTTTCTCCATTTATTTCTCCGTTTCTCCGTTTCTTTGTTCGTTTCTCCGTTTCTTTGTTCGTTTCTCCGTTTCTTTGTTCGTTTCTCCGTTTATTTCTTCGTTTCTCCATTTATTTATTCGGTTCTCCGTATCTTTCTTCGTTTCTCCATTTCTTTCTTCGTTTCTCCGTTTCTTTGTTCGTTTCTCCACTTCTTTCTCCGTTTCTCGGTTTATTTCTTCGTTTCTCCATTTATTTCTCCGTTTCTCCATTTATTTCTTCGTTTCTCCGTATCTTTCTTCGTTTCTCCGTTTCTTTCTTCGTTTCTCCGTTTCTTTCTTCGTTTCTCCGTTCCATTCTTCGTTTCTCCGTTTATTTCTTCGTTTCTCCATTTATTTCTGCGTTTCTCCGCTTCTTTCTTCGTTTCTCCGATTCTTTGTTCGTTTCTCCGTCTCTTTGATCGTTTCTCCGTTTCTTTCTTCGTTTCTCCGTTTCTTTCTTCGTTTCTCCGTTTCTCTCTTCGTTTCTCCGTTTCTTTGTTCGTTTCTCCGTTTATTTCTTCGTTTCTCCATTTATTTCTTCGTTTCTCCATTTATTTCTTCGTTTCTCCATTTATTTCTTCGTTTCTCCATTTATTTCTTCGTTTCTCCGTATCTTTCTTCGTTTCTCCATTTCTTTCTTCGTTTCTCCGTTTCTTTGTTCGTTTCTCCACTTCTTTCTCCGTTTCTCGGTTTATTTCTTCGTTTCTCCATTTATTTATTCGGTTCTCCGTATCTTTCTTCGTTTCTCCATTTCTTTCTTCGTTTCTCCGTTTCTTTGTTCGTTTCTCCGTTTATTTCTTCGTTTCTCCATTTATTTCTTCGTTTCTCCATTTATTTCTTCGTTTCTCCGTATCTTTCTTCGGTTCTCCATTTCTTTCTTCGTTTCTCCGTTTCTTTCTTCGTTTCTCCGTTTCTTTCTTCGTTACTCCGTTTCTTTCTTCGTTTCTCCGATTCATTCTTCGTTTCTCCGTTTATTTCTTCGTTTCTCCATTTATTTCTGCGTTTCTCCGCTTCTTTCTTCGTTTCTCCGATTCTTTGTTCGTTTCTCCGTTTCTTTGATCGTTTCTCCGTTTCTTTCTTCGTTTCTCCGTTTCTCTCTTCGTTTCTCCGTTTCTTTGTTCGTTTCTCCGTTTATTTCTTCGTTTCTCCATTTATTTATTCGGTTCTCCGTATCTTTCTTCGTTTCTCCATTTCTTTCTTCGTTTCTCCGTTTCTTTGTTCGTTTCTCCATTTCTTTCTCCGTTTCTCGGTTTATTTCTTCGTTTCTCCATTTATTTCTTCGTTACTCCGTTTCTTTCTTCGTTTCTCCGTTTCATTCTTCGTTTCTCCGTTTATTTCTTCGTTTCTCCATTTTTTTCTGCGTTTCTCCGCTTCTTTCTTCGTTTCTCCGATTCTTTGTTCGTTTCTCCGTCTCTTTGATCGTTTCTCCGTTTCTTTCTTCGTTTCTCCGTTTCTTTCTTCGTTTCTCCGTTTCTCTCTTCGTTTCTCCGTTTCTTTGTTCGTTTCTCCGTTTATTTCTTCGTTTCTCCGTTTATTTCTTCGTTTCTCCATTTATTTCTCCGTTTCTCCGTTTCTTTCTTCGTTTCTCCGTTTCTTTGTTCGTTTCTCCGTTTATTTCTTCGTTTCTCCATTTATTTCTTCGTTTCTCCGTATCTTTCTTCGTTTCTCCATTTCTTTCTTCGTTTCTCCGTTTCTTTGTTCGTTTCTCCATTTCTTTCTCCGTTTCTCGGTTTATTTCTTCGTTTCTCCATTTATTTCTCCGTTTCTCCGTTTCTTTCTTCGTTTCTCCGTTTCTTTGTTCGTTTCTCCGTTTCTTTGTTCGTTTCTCCGTTTATTTCTTCGTTTCTCCATTTATTTCTTCGTTTCTCCGTATCTTTCTTCGTTTCTCCGTTTCTTTCTTCGTTTCTCCGTTTCTTTCTTCGTTACTCCGTTTCTTTCTTCGTTTCTCCGTTTCATTCTTCGTTTCTCCGTTTATTTCTTCGTTTCTCCATTTATTTCTGCGTTTCTCCGCTTCTTTCTTCGTTTCTCCGATTCTTTGTTCGTTTCTCCGTCTCTTTGATCGTTTCTCCGTTTCTTTCTTCGTTTCTCCGTTTCTTTCTTCATTTCTCTGTTTCTCTCTTCGTTTCTCCGTTTCTTTGTTCGTTTCTCCGTTTATTTCTTCGTTTCTCCATTTATTGCTTCGTTTCTCCGTATCTTTCTTCGGTTCTCCATTTCTTTCTTCGTTTCTCCGTTTCTTTGTTCGTTTCTCCGTTTCTTTCTCCGTTTCTCGGTTTATTTCTTCGTTTCTCCATTTATTTCTTCGTTTCTTCGTATCTTTCTTCGTTTCTCTGTTTCTTTCTTCGTTTCTCCGTTTCTTTCTTCGTTTCTCCGTTTCATTCTTCGTTTCTCCGTTTATTTCTTCGTTTCTCCATTTATTTCTGCGTTTCTCCGCTTCGTTCTTCGTTTCTCCGATTCTTTGTTCGTTTCTCCGTTTCTTTGATCGTTTCTCCGTTTCTCTCTTCGTTTCTCCGTTTCTGTGTTCGTTTCTCCGTTTATTGCTTCGTTTCTCCATTTATTTCTCCGTTTCTCCGTATCTTTCTTCGTTTCTCCATTTCTTTCTTCGTTTCTCCGTTTCTTTGTTCGTTTCTCCGTTTCTTTCTTCGTTTCTCCGTTTCTTTGTTCGCTTCTCCGTTTCTTTCTCCGATTCTCGGTTTATTTTTTCGTTTCTCCATTTATTTCTCCGACTCTCCGTTTCTTTCTTCGTTTCTTTCTTCGTTACTCTGTTTCTTTCTTCGTTTCTCCATTTCTTTCTTCGTTTCTCCGTTTCATTCTTCGTTTCTCCGTTTATTTCTTCGTTTCTCCATTTATTTCTCCGTTTCTCCGATTCTTTCTTCGTTACTCCGTTTCTTTCATCGTATCTCCGTTTCTTTCTTCGTTTCTCCGTTTCTTTCTTCGTTTCTCCGTTTCTTTCTTCGAATCTCTGTTTCCTTGTTCGTTTCTCCGTTTATTTCTTCGTTTCTCCATTTATTTCTCCGTTTCTCCGTTTCTTTGTTCGTTTCTCCGTTTCTTTCTTTGTTTCTCCGTTTCTTTCTTCGATTCTCCGTTTATTTCTTCGTTTCTCCATTTATTTCTTCGTTTCTTCGTTTCCTTGTTCGTTTCTCCGTTTATTTCTTCGTTTCTCCATTTATTTCTCCGTTTCTTCGTTTCTTTCTTCGTTTCTCCACTTATTTCTCCGTTTCTACGTTTCTTTCTTCGTTACTCCGTTTCTTTCTTCGTTTCTCCGTATCTTTCTTCGTTTTTCCGTTTCTTTCTTCGTTTCTCCGTTAGTTTCTTCGTTTCTCCGTTTCTTTCTTCGTTTCTCCGTTTCTTTCTTCGTTTCTCCGTTTCTTTCTTCGTTTCTCCGTTTCTTCCTTCGTTTCTCCGTTTCTTTCTTCGTATCTCCGTTTCTTTCTTCGTTTCTCCGTTTCTTTCTTCCTTTCTCCGTTTCTTTCTTCGAATCACCGTTTCCTTGTTCGTTTCTCCGTTTACTTCTTCGTTTCTCCATTTATTTCTCCGTTTCTCCGTTTCTTTGTTCGTTTCTCCGTTTCTTTGTTCGTTTCTCCGTTTCTTTGTTCGTGTCTCCGTTTCTTTCTTCGTTTCTCCGTTAGTTTCTTCGTTTCTCCGTTTCTTTCTACGTTTCTCCGTTTCTTTCTTCGTTTCTCCGTTTCTTTCTTCGTTTCTCCGTTTCTTCCTTCGTTTCTCCGTTTCTTTCTTCGTATCTCCGTTTCTTTCTTCGATTCTCCGTTTCTTTCTTCGTTTCTCCGTTTCTTTCTTCGATTCTCCGTTTCCTTGTTCGTTTCTCCGTTTATTTCTTCGTTTCTCCATTTATTTCTCCGTTTCTTTGTTCGTTTCTCCGTTTCTTTGTTCGTTTCTCCGTTTCTTTGTTCGTTTCTCCGTTTCTTTCTTCGTTTCTCCGTTTCTTTCTTCGAATCTCTGTTTCCTTGTTCGCTTCTCCGTTTATTTCTTCGTTTCTCCATTTATTTCTCCGTTTCTCCGTTTCTTTGTTCGTTTCTCCGTTTCTTTGTTCGTTTCTCCGTTTATTTCTTCGTTTCTCCATTTATTTATTCGGTTCTCCGTATCTTTCTTCGTTTCTCCATTTCTTTCTTCGTTTCTCCGTTTCTTTGTTCGTTTCTCCACTTCTTTCTCCGTTTCTCGGTTTATTTCTTCGTTTCTCCATTTATTTCTCCGTTTCTCCATTTATTTCTTCGTTTCTCCGTATCTTTCTTCGTTTCTCCGTTTCTTTCTTCGTTTCTCCGTTTCTTTCTTCGTTACTCCGTCTCTTTCTTCGTTTCTCCGTTCCATTCTTCGTTTCTCCGTTTATTTCTTCGTTTCTCCATTTATTTCTTCGTTTCTCCATTTATTTCTCCGTTTCTCCGTTTCTTTGTTCGTTTCTCCGTTTATTTCTTCGTTTCTCCATTTATTTCTTCGTTTCTCCGTATCTTTCTTCGTTTCTCCGTCTCTTTCTTCGTTTCTCCGTTTCTTTCTTCGTTACTCCGTTTCTTTCTTCGTTTCTCCGTTTCATTCTTCGTTTCTCCGTTTATTTCTTCGTTTCTCCATTTTTTTCTGCGTTTCTCCGCTTCTTTCTTCGTTTCTCCGATTCTTTGTTCGTTTCTCCGTCTCTTTGATCGTTTCTCCGTTTCTTTCTTCGTTTCTCCGTTTCTTTCTTCGTTTCTCCGTTTCTCTCTTCGTTTCTCCGTTTCTTTGTTCGTTTCTCCGTTTATTTCTTCGTTTCTCCATTTATTTCTTCGTTTCTCCGTATCTTTCTTCGGTCCTCCATTTCTTTCTTCGTTTCTCCGTTTCTTTGTTCGTTTCTCCGTTTATTTCTTCGTTTCTCCATTTATTTCTTCGTTTCTCCGTATCTTTCTCCGTTTCTCCATTTCTTTCTTCGTTTCTCCGTTTCTTTGTTCGTTTCTCCGTATCTTTCTTCGTTTCTCCATTTCTTTCTTCGTTTCTCCGTTTCTTTGTTCGTTTCTCCATTTCTTTCTCCGTTTCTCGGTTTATTTCTTCGTTTCTCCATTTATTTCTCCGTTTCTCCGTTTCTTTCTTCGTTTCTCCGTTTCTTTGTTCGTTTCTCCGTTTCTTTGTTCGTTTCTCCGTTTATTTCTTCGTTTCTCCATTTATTTCTTCGTTTCTCCGTATCTTTCTTCGTTTCTCCGTTTCTTTCTTCGTTTCTCCGTTTCTTTCTTCGTTACTCCGTTTCTTTCTTCGTTTCTCCGTTCCATTCTTCGTTTCTCCGTTTATTTCTTCGTTTCTCCATTTATTTCTGCGTTTCTCCGCTTCTTTCTTCGTTTCTCCGATTCTTTGTTCGTTTCTCCGTCTCTTTGATCGTTTCTCCGTTTCTTTCTTCGTTTCTCCGTTTCTTTCTTCGTTTCTCCGTTTCTCTCTTCGTTTCTCCGTTTCTTTGTTCGTTTCTCCGTTTATTTCTTCGTTTCTCCATTTATTTCTTCGTTTCTCCGTTTATTTCTTCGTTTCTCCATTTATTTCTTCGTTTCTCCATTTATTTCTTCGTTTCTCCGTATCTTTCTTCGGTTCTCCATTTCTTTCTTCGTTTCTCCGTTTCTTTGTTCGTTTCTCCATTTCTTTCTCCGTTTCTCGGTTTATTTCTTCGTTTCTCCATTTATTTCTCCGTTTCTCCGTTTCTTTCTTCGTTTCTCCGTTTCTTTGTTCGTTTCTCCGTTTCTTTGTTCGTTTCTCCGTTTATTTCTTCGTTTCTCCATTTATTTCTTCGTTTCTCCGTATCTTTCTTCGTTTCTCCGTCTCTTTCTTCGTTTCTCCGTTTCTTTCTTCGTTACTCCGTTTCTTTCTTCGTTTCTCCATTTCTTTCTCCGTTTCTCGGTTTATTTCTTCGTTTCTCCATTTATTTCTCCGTTTCTCCGTTTCTTTCTTCGTTTCTCCGTTTCTTTGTTCGTTTCTCCGTTTCTTTGTTCGTTTCTCCGTTTATTTCTTCGTTTCTCCATTTATTTCTTCGTTTCTCCGTTTCTTTCTTCGTTTCTCCGTTTCTCTCTTCGTTTCTCCGTTTCTTTGTTCGTTTCTCCGTTTCTTTGTTCGTTTCTCCGTTTCTTTCTTCGAATCTCCGTTTCCTTGTTCGTTTCTCCGTTTATTTCTTCGTTTCTCCATTTATTTCTCCGTTTATTTCTTCGTTTCTCCATTTATTTCTTCGTTTCTCCGTTTATTTCTTCGTTTCTCCATTTATTTCTTCGTTTCTCCATTTATTTCTTCGTTTCTCCGTATCTTTCTTCGGTTCTCCATTTCTTTCTTCGTTTATCCGTTTCTTTGTTCGTTTCTCCATTTCTTTCTCCGTTTCTCGGTTTATTTCTTCGTTTCTCCATTTATTTCTCCGTTTCTCCGTTTCTTTCTTCGTTTCTCCGTTTCTTTGTTCGTTTCTCCGTTTCTTTGTTCGTTTCTCCGTTTATTTCTTCGTTTCTCCATTTATTTCTTCGTTTCTCCGTATCTTTCTTCGTTTCTCCGTCTCTTTCTTCGTTTCTCCGTTTCTTTCTTCGTTACTCCGTTTCTTTCTTCGTTTCTCCGTTTCATTCTTCGTTTCTCCGTTTATTTCTTCGTTTCTCCATTTTTTTCTGCGTTTCTCCGCTTCTTTCTTCGTTTCTCCGATTCTTTGTTCGTTTCTCCGTCTCTTTGATCGTTTCTCCGTTTCTTTCTTCGTTTCTCCGTTTCTTTCTTCGTTTCTCCGTTTCTCTCTTCGTTTCTCCGTTTCTTTGTTCGTTTCTCCGTTTATTTCTTCGTTTCTCCATTTATTTCTTCGTTTCTCCGTATCTTTCTTCGGTCCTCCATTTCTTTCTTCGTTTCTCCGTTTCTTTGTTCGTTTCTCCGTTTATTTCTTCGTTTCTCCATTTATTTCTTCGTTTCTCCGTATCTTTCTTCGTTTCTCCATTTCTTTCTTCGTTTCTCCGTTTCTTTGTTCGTTTCTCCGTATCTTTCTTCGTTTCTCCATTTCTTTCTTCGTTTCTCCGTTTCTTTGTTCGTTTCTCCATTTCTTTCTCCGTTTCTCGGTTTATTTCTTCGTTTCTCCATTTATTTCTCCGTTTCTCCGTTTCTTTCTTCGTTTCTCCGTTTCTTTGTTCGTTTCTCCGTTTCTTTGTTCGTTTCTCCGTTTATTTCTTCGTTTCTCCATTTATTTCTTCGTTTCTCCGTATCTTTCTTCGTTTCTCCGTTTCTTTCTTCGTTTCTCCGTTTCTTTCTTCGTTACTCCGTTTCTTTCTTCGTTTCTCCGTTCCATTCTTCGTTTCTCCGTTTATTTCTTCGTTTCTCCATTTATTTCTGCGTTTCTCCGCTTCTTTCTTCGTTTCTCCGATTCTTTGTTCGTTTCTCCGTCTCTTTGATCGTTTCTCCGTTTCTTTCTTCGTTTCTCCGTTTCTTTCTTCGTTTCTCCGTTTCTCTCTTCGTTTCTCCGTTTCTTTGTTCGTTTCTCCGTTTATTTCTTCGTTTCTCCATTTATTTCTTCGTTTCTCCGTTTATTTCTTCGTTTCTCCATTTATTTCTTCGTTTCTCCATTTATTTCTTCGTTTCTCCGTATCTTTCTTCGGTTCTCCATTTCTTTCTTCGTTTCTCCGTTTCTTTGTTCGTTTCTCCATTTCTTTCTCCGTTTCTCGGTTTATTTCTTCGTTTCTCCATTTATTTCTCCGTTTCTCCGTTTCTTTCTTCGTTTCTCCGTTTCTTTGTTCGTTTCTCCGTTTCTTTGTTCGTTTCTCCGTTTATTTCTTCGTTTCTCCATTTATTTCTTCGTTTCTCCGTATCTTTCTTCGTTTCTCCGTCTCTTTCTTCGTTTCTCCGTTTCTTTCTTCGTTACTCCGTTTCTTTCTTCGTTTCTCCGTTTCATTCTTCGTTTCTCCGTTTATTTCTTCGTTTCTCCATTTTTTTCTGCGTTTCTCCGCTTCTTTCTTCGTTTCTCCGATTCTTTGTTCGTTTCTCCGTCTCTTTGATCGTTTCTCCGTTTCTTTCTTCGTTTCTCCGTTTCTTTCTTCGTTTCTCCGTTTCTCTCTTCGTTTCTCCGTTTCTTTGTTCGTTTCTCCGTTTATTTCTTCGTTTCTCCATTTATTTCTTCGTTTCTCCGTATCTTTCTTCGGTCCTCCATTTCTTTCTTCGTTTCTCCGTTTCTTTGTTCGTTTCTCCGTTTATTTCTTCGTTTCTCCATTTATTTCTTCGTTTCTCCGTATCTTTCTTCGTTTCTCCATTACTTTCTTCGTTTCTCCGTTTCTTTGTTCGTTTCTCCGTATCTTTCTTCGTTTCTCGATTTCTTTCTTCGTTTCTCCGTTTCTTTGTTCGTTTCTCCATTTCTTTCTCCGTTTCTCGGTTTATTTCTTCGTTTCTCCATTTATTTCTCCGTTTCTCCGTTTCTTTCTTCGTTTCTCCGTTTCTTTGTTCGTTTCTCCGTTTCTTTGTTCGTTTCTCCGTTTATTTCTTCGTTTCTCCATTTATTTCTTCGTTTCTCCGTATCTTTCTTCGTTTCTCCGTTTCTTTCTTCGTTTCTCCGTTTCTTTCTTCGTTACTCCGTTTCTTTCTTCGTTTCTCCGTTTCATTCTTCGTTTCTCCGTTTATTTCTTCGTTTCTCCATTTATTTCTGCGTTTCTCCGCTTCTTTCTTCGTTTCTCCGATTCTTTGTTCGTTTCTCCGTCTCTTTGATCGTTTCTCCGTTTCTTTCTTCGTTTCTCCGTTTCTTTCTTCATTTCTCCGATTCTCTCTTCGTTTCTCCGTTTCTTTGTTCGTTTCTCCGTTTATTTCTTCGTTTCTCCATTTATTGCTTCGTTTCTCCGTATCTTTCTTCGGTTCTCCATTTCTTTCTTCGTTTCTCCGTTTCTTTGTTCGTTTCTCCGTTTCTTTCTCCGTTTCTCGGTTTATTTCTTCGTTTCTCCATTTATTTCTCCGTCTCCCCGTTTCTTTGTTCGTTTCTCCGTTTCTTTGTTCGTTTCTCCGTTTCTTTGTTCGTTTCTCTGTTTATTTCTTCGTTTCTCCATTTATTTCTTCGTTTCTTCGTATCTTTCTTCGTTTCTCTGTTTCTTTCTTCGTTTCTCCGTTTCTTTCTTCGTTTCTCCGTTTCATTCTTCGTTTCTCCGTTTATTTCTTCGTTTCTCCATTTATTTCTGCGTTTCTCCGCTTCGTTCTTCGTTTCTCCGATTCTTTGTTCGTTTCTCCGTTTCTTTGATCGTTTCTCCGTTTCTCTCTTCGTTTCTCCGTTTCTGTGTTCGTTTCTCCGTTTATTGCTTCGTTTCTCCATTTATTTCTCCGTTTCTCCGTATCTTTCTTCGTTTCTCCATTTCTTTCTTCGTTTCTCCGTTTCTTTGTTCGTTTCTCCGTTTCTTTCTTCGTTTCTCCGTTTCTTTGTTCGCTTCTCCGTTTCTTTCTCCGATTCTCGGTTTATTTCTTCGTTTCTCCATTTATTTCTCCGACTCTCCGTTTCTTTCTTCGTTTCTTTCTTCGTTACTCCGTTTCTTTCTTCGTTTCTCCATTTCTTTCTTCGTTTCTCCGTTTCATTCTTCGTTTCTCCGTTTATTTCTTCGTTTCTCCATTTATTTCTCCGTTTCTCCGATTCTTTCTTCGTTACTCCGTTTCTTTCATCGTATCTCCGTTTCTTTCTTCGTTTCTCCGTTTCTTTCTTCGTTTCTCCGTTTCTTTCTTCGTTTCGTCTTTCTTTCTTCGAATCTCAGTTTCCTTGTTCGTTTCTCCGTTTATTTCTTCGTTTCTCCATTTAGTTCTGCGTTTCTCCGCTTCTTTCTTCGTTTCTCCGATTCTTTGTTCGTTTCTCCGTCTCTTTGATCGTTTCTCCGTTTCTTTCTTCGTTTCTCCGTTTCTCTCTTCGTTTCTCCGTTTCTTTCTTCGTTTCGTCTTTCTTTCTTCGAATCTCCGATTCCTTGTTCGTTTCTCCGTTTATTTCTTCGTTTCTCCATTTATTTCTCCGTTTCTCCGTTTCTTTCTTCGTTTCTCCGTTTCTTTGTTCGTTTCTCCGTTTCTTTCTTCGTTTCTCCGTTTCTTTCTTCGAATCTCTGTTTCCTTGTTCGTTTCTCCGTTTATTTCTTCGTTTCTCCATTTATTTCTTCGTTTCTCCGTTTCTTTGTTCGTTTCTCCGTTTCTTTCTTCGTTTCTCCGTTTTTTTCTTCGTTTCTCCGTTTCTTTCTTCGTATCTCCGTTTCTTTCTTCGTTTCTTCGTTTCATTCTTCATTTCTCCGTTTCTTTCTTCGTTTCACCGTATCTTCCTTCGTCTCATCGTTTCTCCGTTTCTCCGTTTCTCGGTTTATTCCTTCGTTTCTCCATTTATTTCTCCGATTCTCCGTTTCCTTCTTCGTTTCTTCGTTTCTTTCATCGTAACTCCGTTTCTTTCTTCGTTTCTTCGTTTCTTTCTCCGTTTCTCCGTTTCTTTCTTCGTTTCTCCGTTTATTTCTTCGTTTCTCCATTTCTTTCTCCATTTCCCCGTTTCTTTCTTCGTTTCATCGTTTCTTTCTTCGTTACTCCGTTTCGTTCTTCGTTTCTCCGTTTCTTTCTTCGTTTCTCCGTTTCTTTCTTGGTTTCTCCGTTTATTTCTTCGTTTCTTCATTTATTTCTCCGTTTCTCCGTTTCTTTGTTCGTTTCTCCGTTTCTTTCTTTGTTTCTCCGTTTCTTTCTTCGATTCTCCGTTTCTTTCTTCGTTTCTCCGTTTCTCTCTTCGTTTCTCCGTTTCTTTGTTCGTTTCTCCGTTTATTTCTTCGTTTCTCCATTTATTTCTCCGTTTCTTCGTTTCTTTCTTCGTTTCTCCATTTATTTCTCCGTTTCTACGTTTCTTTCTTCGTTACTCCGTTTCTTTCTTCTTTTCTCCGTTTCTTTCTTCGTTTTTCCGTTTCTTTCATCGTTTCTTCGTTTCTCCGTTTCTTTCTTCGTTTCTCCGTTTATATCTTTGTTTCTCCATTTATTTCTCCGTTTCTTTCTTCGTTTCTCCGTTTCTTTCATCTTTTCCCCGTCTCTTTCTTCGTTTCTCCGTTTCTTTCTTCGTTTCTCCGTTTCTTTCTTCATTTCTCCGTTTCTTTCTTCGTTTCTCCGTTTCTTTCTTCGTTTCTCCGTTTCTTTGTTCGTTTCTCCGTTTCTTTGTTCGTTTCTCCGTTTATTTCTTCGTTTCTCCATTTATTTCTCCGTTTCTCCGTTTCTTTCTTTGTTTCTCCGTTTCTTTGTTCGTTTCTCCGTTTCTTTGTTCGTTTCTCCGTTTCTTTGTTCGTTTCTCCGTTTCTTTGTTCGTTTCTCCGTTTCTTTCTCCGTTTCTCGGTTAATTTCTTCGTTTCTCCATTTATTTCTCCGTTTCTCCGTTTCTTTGTTCGTTTCTCCGTTTCTTTGTTCGTTTCTCCGTTTCTTTGTTCGTTTCTCCGTATCTTTCTTCGTTTCTCCGTTTGTTTCTTCGTTTCTCCGTTTCTTTCTTCGTTTCTCCGTTTCTTTCTTCGTTTCTCCGTTTCTTTCTTCGTTTCGTCTTTCTTTCTTCGAATCTCAGTTTCCTTGTTCGTTTCTCCATTTATTTCTTCGTTTCTCCGTTTCTTTCTTCGTTTCTCCGTTTCTTTCTTCATTTCTCCGTTTCTTTGTTCGTTTCTCCGTTTCTTTGTTCGTTTCTCCGTTTCTTTGTTCGTTTCTCCGTTTCTTTGTTCGTTTCTCCGTTTCTTTCTTCGTTTCATCGTTTCTTTCTTCGTTACTCCGTTTCGTTCTTCGTTTCTCCGTTTCTTTCATCGTTTCTCCGTTTCTTTCTTGGTTTCTCCGTTTATTTCTTCGTTTCTTCATTTATTTCTCCGTTTCTCCGTTTCTTTGTTCGTTTCTCCGTTTCCTTCTTTGTTTCTCCGTTTCTTTCTTCGATTCTCCGTTTCTTTCTTCGTTTCTCCGTTTCTCTCTTCGTTTCTCCGTTTCTTTGTTCGTTTCTCCGTTTATTTCTTCGTTTCTCCATTTATTTCTCCGTTTCTTCGTTTCTTTCTTCGTTTCTCCATTTATTTCTCCGTTTCTACATTTCTTTCTTCGTTACTCCGTTTCTTTCTTCTTTTCTCCGTTTCTTTCTTCGTTTTTCCGTTTCTTTCATCGTTTCTTCGTTACTCCGTTTCTTTCTTCGTTTCTCCGTTTATATCTTTGTTTCTCCATTTATTTCTCCGTTTCTTTCTTCGTTTCTCCGTTTCTTTCATCTTTTCCCCGTCTCTTTCTTCGTTTCTCCGTTTCTTTCTTCGTTTCTCCGTTTCTTTCTTCATTTCTCCGTTTCTTTCTTCGTTTCTCCGTTTCTTTGTTCGTTTCTCCGTTTCTTTGTTCGTTTCTCCGTTTCTTTGTTCGTTTCTCCGTTTCTTTGTTCGTTTCTCCGTTTCTTTGTTCGTTTCTCCGTTTCTTTCTCCGTTTCTCGGTTAATTTCTTCGTTTCTCCATTTATTTCTCCGTTTCTCCGTTTCTTTGTTCGTTTCTCCGTTTCTTTGTTCGTTTCTCCGTTTCTTTGTTCGTTTCTCCGTATCTTTCTTCGTTTCTCCGTTTCTTTCTTCGTTTCTCCGTTTCTTTCTTCGTTTCTCCGTTTCTTTCTTCGTTTCGTCTTTCTTTCTTCGAATCTCAGTTTCCTTGTTCGTTTCTCCGTTTATTTCTTCGTTTCTCCATTTAGTTCTGCGTTTCTCCGCTTCTTTCTTCGTTTCTCCGATTCTTTGCTCGTTTCTCCGTTTCTTTGATCGTTTCTCCGTTTCTTTCTTCGTTTCCCCGTTTCTCTCTTCGTTTCTCCGTTTCTTTCTTCGTTTCGTCTTTCTTTCTTCGAATCTCCGTTTCCTTGTTCGTTTCTCCGTTTATTTCTTCGTTTCTCCATTTAGTTCTGCGTTTCTCCGCTTCTTTCTTCGTTTCTCCGTTCCTTTCTTCGTTTCTCCGTTAGTTTCTTCGTTTCTCCGTTTCTTTCTTCGTTTCTCCGATTCTTTCTTCGTTTCTCCGTTTCTTTCTCCGTTTCTTTCTCCGTTTCTCCGTTTCTTTGTTCGTTTCTCCGTTTCTTTGTTCGTTTCTCCGTTTCTTTGTTCGTTTCTCCGTATCTTTCTTCGTTTCTCCGTTTCTTTCTTCGTTTCTCCGTTTCTTTCTTCGTTTCTCCGTTTCTCTCTTCGTTTCTCCGTTTCTTTCTTCGTTTCGTCTTTCTTTCTTCGAATCTCCGATTCCTTGTTCGTTTCTCCGTTTATTTCTTCGTTTCTCCATTTATTTCTCCGTTTCTCCGTTTCTTTGTTCGTTTCTCCGTTTCTTTGTTCGTTTCTCCGTTTCTTTGTTCGTTTCTCCGTATCTTTCTTCGTTTCTCCGTTTCTTTCTTCGTTTCTCCGTTTCTTTCTTCGTTTCTCCGTTTCTCTCTTCGTTTCTCCGTTTCTTTCTTCGTTTCGTCTTTCTTTCTTCGAATCTCCGATTCCTTGTTCGTTTCTCCGTTTATTTCTTCGTTTCTCCATTTATTTCTCCGTTTCTCCGTTTCTTTCTTCGTTTCTCCGTTTCTTTGTTCGTTTCTCCGTTTCTTTGTTCGTTTCTCCGTTTCTTTCTTCGTTTCTCCGTTTCTTTCTTCGAATCTCTGTTTCCTTGTTCGTTTCTCCGTTTATTTCTTCGTTTCTCCATTTATTTCTTCGTTTCTCCGTTTCTTTGTTCGTTTCTCCGTTTCTTTCTTCGTTTCTCCGTTTTTTTCTTCGTTTCTCCGTTTCTTTCTTCGTATCTCCGTTTCTTTCTTCGTTTCTTCGTTTCATTCTTCATTTCTCCGTTTCTTTCTTCGTTTCACCGTTTCTTCCTTCGTCTCATCGTTTCTCCGTTTCTCCGTTTCTCGGTTTATTCCTTCGTTTCTCCATTTATTTCTCCGATTCTCCGTTTCCTTCTTCGTTTCTTCGTTTCTTTCATCGTAACTCCGTTTCTTTCTTCGTTTCTCCATTTATTTCTCCGTTTCTTTCTTCGTTTCTCCGTTTCTTTCATCTTTTCCCCGTCTCTTTCTTCGTTTCTCCGTTTCTTTCTTCGTTTCTCCGTTTCTTTCTTCATTTCTCCGTTTCTTTCTTCGTTTCTCCGTTTCTTTCTTCGTTTCTCCGTTTCTTTGTTCGTTTCTCCGTTTCTTTGTTCGTTTCTCCGTTTATTTCTTCGTTTCTCCATTTATTTCTCCGTTTCTCCGTTTCTTTCTTTGTTTCTCCGTTTCTTTGTTCGTTTCTCCGTTTCTTTGTTCGTTTCTCCGTTTCTTTGTTCGTTTCTCCGTTTCTTTCTCCGTTTCTCGGTTAATTTCTTCGTTTCTCCATTTATTTCTCCGTTTCTCCGTTTCTTTGTTCGTTTCTCCGTTTCTTTGTTCGTTTCTCCGTTTCTTTGTTCGTTTCTCCGTATCTTTCTTCGTTTCTCCGTTTCTTTCTTCGTTTCTCCGTTTCTTTCTTCGTTTCTCCGTTTCTTTCTTCGTTTCTCCGTTTCTTTCTTCGTTTCTCCGTTTCTTTCTTCGTTTCGTCTTTCTTTCTTCGAATCTCAGTTTCCTTGTTCGTTTCTCCGTTTATTTCTTCGTTTCTTCATTTAGTTCTGCGTTTCTCCGCTTCTTTCTTCGTTTCTCCGATTCTTTGTTCGTTTCTCCGTTTCTTTGATCGTTTCTCCGTTTCTTTCTTCGTTTCCCCGTTTCTCTCTTCGTTTCTCCGTTTCTTTCTTCGTTTCGTCTTTCTTTCTTCGAATCTCCGTTTCCTTGTTCGTTTCTCCGTTTATTTCTTCG
The DNA here is from genome assembly GCF_051014685.1 of Ptiloglossa arizonensis. Taxonomy (NCBI): domain Eukaryota; kingdom Metazoa; phylum Arthropoda; class Insecta; order Hymenoptera; family Colletidae; genus Ptiloglossa; species Ptiloglossa arizonensis. The sequence continues at coordinate 127,497 of NW_027478787.1, read as the reverse complement.
TTTCTCCATTTAGTTCTGCGTTTCTCCGCTTCTTTCTTCGTTTCTCCGTTTCTTTCTTCGTTTCTCCGTTTCTTTGTTCGTTTCCCCGTTTCTTTCTTCGTTTCTCCGTTTCTTTCTTCGAATCTCTGTTTCCTTGTTCGTTTCTCCGTTTATTTCTTCGTTTCTCCATTTATTTCTCCGTTTCTCCGTTTCTTTGTTCGTTTCTCCGTTTCTTTGTTCGTTTCTCCGTTTCTTTGATCGTTTCTCCGTTTCTTTCTTCGTTTCCCCGTTTCTCTCTTCGTTTCTCCGTTTCTTTCTTCGTTTCGTCTTTCTTTCTTCGAATCTCAGTTTCCTTGTTCGTTTCTCCGTTTATTTCTTCGTTTCTTCATTTAGTTCTGCGTTTCTCCGCTTCTTTCTTCGTTTCTCCGATTCTTTGTTCGTTTCTCCGTTTCTTTGATCGTTTCTCCGTTTCTTTCTTCGTTTCCTCGTTTCTCTCTTCGTTTCTCCGTTTCTTTCTTCGTTTCGTCTTTCTTTCTTCGAATCTCCGTTTCCTTGTTCGTTTCTCCGTTTATTTCTTCGTTTCTCCATTTAGTTCTGCGTTTCTCCGTTTCCTTGTTCGTTTCTCCGTTTATTTCTTCGTTTCTCCATTTATTTCTCCGTTTCTCCGTTTCTTTGTTCGTTTCTCCGTTTCTTTGTTCGATTCTCCGTTTCTTTGTTCGTTTCCCCGTTTCTTTCTTCGTTTCTCCGTTTCTTTCTTCGAATCTCTGTTTCCTTGTTCGTTTCTCCGTTTATTTCTTCGTTTCTCCATTTATTTCTCCGTTTCTCCGTTTCTTTGTTCGTTTCTCCGTTTCTTTGTTCGTTTCTCCGTTTCTTTGTTCGTTTCTCCGTTTCTTTCTTCGTTTCTCCGTTTCTTTCTTCGTATCTCCGTTTCTTTCTTCGTTTCTTCGTTTCATTCTTCATTTCTCCGTTTCTTTCTTCGTTTCACCGTTTCTTCCTTCGTCTCGTCGTTTCTCCGTTTCTCCGTTTCTCGGTTTATACCTTCGTTTCTCCATTTATTTCTCCGATTCTCCGTTTCTTTCTTCGTTTCTTCGTTTCTTTCATCGTAACTCCGTTTCTTTCTTCGTTTCTTCGTTTCTTTCTCCGTTTCTCCGTTTCTTTCTTCGTTTCTCCGTTTATTTCTTCGTTTCTCCATTTCTTTCTCCGCTTCCCCGTTTCTTTCTTCGTTTCATCGTTTCTTTCTTCGTTACTCCGTTTCGTTCTTCGTTTCTCCGTTTCTTTCTTCGTTTCTCCGTTTCTTTCTTCGTCTCTCCGTTTATTTCTTCGTTTCTCCATTTATTTCTCCGTTTCTCCGTTTCTTTGTTCGTTTCTCCGTTTCTTTCTTCATTTCTCCGTTTCTTTCTTCGTTTCTCCGTTTCTTTCTTCGTTTCTCCGTTTCTTTGTTCGTTTCTCCGTTTCTTTGTTCGTTTCTCCGTTTATTTCTTCGTTTCTCCATTTATTTCTCCGTTTCTCCGTTTCTTTCTTCGTTTCTCCGTTTCTTTGTTCGTTTCTCCGTTTCTTTGTTCGTTTCTCCGTTTCTTTGTTCGTTTCTCCGTTTCTTTGTTCGTGTCTCCGTTTCTTTCTCCGTTTCTCGGTTAATTTCTTCGTTTCTTCATTTATTTCTCCGTTTCTCCGTTTCTTTGTTCGTTACTCCGTTTCTTTGTTCGTTTCTCCGTTTCTTTGTTCGTTTCTCCGTTTATTTCTTCGTTTCTCCATTTATTTCTTCGTTTCTCCGTATCTTTCTTCGTTTCTCCGTTTCTTTCTTCGTTTCTCCGTTTCTTTCTTCGTTACTCCGTTTCTTTCTTCGTTTCTCCGTTTTATTCTTCGTTTCTCCGTTTATTTCTTCGTTTCTCCATTTATTTCTGCGTTTCTCCGCTTCTTTCTTCGTTTCTCCGATTCTTTGTTCGTTTCTCCGTTTCTTTGAACGTTTCTCCGTTTCTTTCTTCGTTTCTCCGTTTCTCTCTTCGTTTCTCCGTTTCTTTGTTCGTTTCTCCGTTTATTTCTTCGTTTCTCCATTTATTTCTTCGTTTCTCCGTATCTTTCTTCGTTTCTCCATTTCTTTCTCCGTTTCTCCGTTTCTTTGTTCGTTTCTCCGTTTATTTCTCCGTTTCTCCGTTTCTTTGTTCGTTTCTCCGTTTCTTTGTTCGTTTCTCCGTTTCTTTGTTCGTTTCTCCGTATCTTTCTTCGTTTCTCCGTTTCTTTCTTCGTTTCTCCGTTTCTTTCTTCGTTTCTCCGTTTCTTTCTTCGTTTCTCCGTTTCTTTCTTCGTTTCGTCTTTCTTTCTTCGAATCTCAGTTTCCTTGTTCGTTTCTCCATTTATTTCTTCGTTTCTCCGTTTCTTTCTTCGTTTCTCCGTTTCTTTCTTCATTTCTCCGTTTCTTTGTTCGTTTCTCCGTTTCTTTGTTCGTTTCTCCGTTTCTTTGTTCGTTTCTGCGTTTCTTTGTTCGTTTCTCCGTTTCTTTCTTCGTTTCATCGTTTCTTTCTTCGTTACTCCGTTTCGTTCTTCGTTTCTCCGTTTCTTTCATCGTTTCTCCGTTTCTTTCTTGGTTTCTCCGTTTATTTCTTCGTTTCTTCATTTATTTCTCCGTTTCTCCGTTTCTTTGTTCGTTTCTCCGTTTCTTTCTTTGTTTCTCCGTTTCTTTCTTCGATTCTCCATTTATTTCTCCGTTTCTCCGTTTCTTTGTTCGTTTCTCCGTTTCTTTGTTCGTTTCTCCGTTTCTTTGTTCGTTTCTCCGTATCTTTCTTCGTTTCTCCGTTTCTTTCTTCGTTTCTCCGTTTCTTTCTTCGTTTCTCCGTTTCTTTCTTCGTTTCTCCGTTTCTTTCTTCGTTTCGTCTTTCTTTCTTCGAATCTCAGTTTCCTTGTTCGTTTCTCCGTTTATTTCTTCGTTTCTCCATTTAGTTCTGCGTTTCTCCGCTTCTTTCTTCGTTTCTCCGATTCTTTGTTCGTTTCTCCGTTTCTTTGATCGTTTCTCCGTTTCTTTCTCCGTTTCTCGGTTTATTTCTTCGTTTCTCCATTGTTTTCTCCGTTTCTTTCTTCGTTTCTCCGTTTCTTTCTTCGTTTCTCCGTTTCTTTCTTCGTTTCTTTCTTCGTTTCTCCGTTTATTTCTTCGTTTATCCATTTATTTCTCCGTTTCTCCGTTTCTGTCTTCGTTACTCCGTTTCTTTCATCGAATCTCCGTTTCTTTCTTCGTTTCTCCGTTTCTTTCTTCGTTTCGCCGTTCCTTTCTTCGTTTCTCCGTTTATTTCTTCGTTTCTCCATTTATTTCTCCGTTTCTCCGTTACATTCTTCGTTTGTCCGTTTCCATGTTCGTTTCTCCGTTTATTTCTTCGTTTCTCCATTTATTTCTCCGTTTCTCCGTTTCTTTCTCCGTTCCTCCGTTTCTTTCTTCGTTTCTTTCTTCGTTTCACCGTTTATTTCTTCGTTTCTCCATTTATTTCTCCGTTTCTCTGTTTCTTTCTTCGTTTCTCCGTTTCTTTCATCGAATCTCCGTTTCTTTCTTCGTTTCTCCGTTTCTTTGTTCGTTTCTCCGTTTCTTTGTTCGTTTCTCCGGTTCTTTCTTCGTTCCTCCGTTTCTTGCTTCGTTTCTCCGTTTCTTTCTTCGTTTCTCCGTTTCTTTGTTCGTTTCTCCGTTTCTTTGTTCGTTTCTCCGGTTCTTTCTTCGTTTCTCCGTTTCTTTCTTCGTTTCACCGTTTCTTTCTTCGTTTCTCCGTTTCTTTCTTCGTTTCTTCGTTTCTTTCTTCGTTTCTCGGTTTCCTTGTTCGTTTCTCCGTTTATTTCTTCGTTTCTCCATTTATTTCTCCGTTTCTACGTTACATTCTTCGTTTGTCCGTTTCCATGTTCGTTTCTCCGTTTATTTCTTCGTTTCTCCATTTATTTCTCCGTTTCTCCGTTTCTCCGTTTCTTTCTCCGTTCCTCCGTTTCTTTCTTCGTTTCTTTCTTCGTTTCACCGTTTATTTCTTCGTTTCTCCATTTATTTCTCCGTTTCTCTGTTTCTTTCTTCGTTTCTCCGTTTCTTTCATCGAATCTCCGTTTCTTTCTTCGTTTCTCCGTTTCTTTCTTCGTTTCTCCGTTCCATTCTTCGTTTCTCCGTTTATTTCTTTGTTTCTCCATTTATTTCTCCGTTTCTCCGTTTCTTTCTTCGTTTCTCCGTTTCCTTGTTCGTTTCTCCGTTTATTTCTTCGTTTCTCCATTTATTTCTCCGTTTCTCCGTTTCTTTCTTCGTGTCTCCGTTTGTTTGTTCGTTTCTCCGTTTCTTTGTTCGTTTCTCCGGTTCTTTCTTCGTTTCTCCGTTTCTTTCTTCGTTTCTCCGTTTCTTTCTCCGTTCCTCCGTTTCTTTCTTCGTTTCTTTCTTCGTTTCACCGTTATTTCTTCGTTTCTCCATTTATTTCTCTGTTTCTCTGTTTCTTTCTTCGTTTCTCCGTTTCTTTCATCGAATCTCCGTTTCTTTCTTCGTTTCTCCGTTTCTTTCTTCGTTTCTCCGTTCCATTCTTCGTTTCTCCGTTTATTTCTTTGTTTCTCCATTTATTTCTCCGTTTCTCCGTTTCTTTCTTCGTTTCGCCGTTCCTTTCTTCGTTTCGCCGTTCCTTTCTTCGTTTCTCCGTTTATTTCTTCGTTTCTCCATTTATTTCTCCGTTTCTCCGTTTCTTTCTTCGTGTCTCCGTTTGTTTGTTCGTTTCTCCGTTTCTTTGTTCGTTTCTCCGGTTCTTTCTTCGTTTCTCCGTTTCTTTCTTCGTTTCTCCGTTTCTTTCTTCGTTTCGCCGTTCCTTTCTTCGTTTCTCCGTTTATTTCTTCGTTTCTCCATTTATTTCTCCGTTTCTCCGTTACATTCTTCGTTTGTCCGTTTCCATGTTCGTTTCTCCGTTTATTTCTTCGTTTCTCCATTTATTTCTCCGTTTCTCCGTTTCTTTCTCCGTTCCTCCGTTTCTTTCTTCGTTTCTGTCTTCGTTACTCCGTTTCTTTCATCGAATCTCCGTTTCTTTCTTCGTTTCTCCGTTTCTTTCTTCGTTTCTCCGTTCCATTCTTCGTTTCTCCGTTTATTTCTTTGTTTCTCCATTTATTTCTCCGTTTCTCCGTTTCTTTCTTCGTTTCGCCGTTCCTTTCTTCGTTTCTCCGTTTATTTCTTCGTTTCTCCATTTATTTCTCCGTTTCTCCGTTTCACTCTTCGTTTGTCCGTTTCCTTGATCGTTTCTCCGTTTATTTCTTCGTTTCTCCATTTATTTCTCCGTTTCTCCGTTTCTTTCTCCGTTCCTCCGTTTCTTTCTTCGTTTCTTTCTTCGCTTCACCGTTTATTTCTTCGTTTCTCCATTTATTTCTCCGTTTCTCTGTTTCTTTCTTCGTTTCTCCGTTTCTTTCTTCGTTTCTCCGTTCCATTCTTCGTTTCTCCGTTTATTTCTTTGTTTCTCCATTTATTTCTCCGTTTCTCCGTTTCTTTCTTCGTTTCTCCGTTTCTTTGTTCGTTTCTCCGTTTCTTTGTTCGTTTCTCCGGTTCTTTGTTCGTTTCTCCGTTTCTTTCTTCGTTTCTCCGTTTCTTACTTCGTTTCTCCGTTTCTTGATTCGTTGCTCCGTTTCTTTCCTCGTTTCTCCGTTTCTTTCTTCGTTTCTCCGTTTATTTCTTCGTTTCTCCATTTATTTCTCCGTTTCTTCGTTTCTTTCTTCGTTTCTCCGTTTCTTTGTTCGTTTCTCCGTTTCTTTCTTCGTTTCTCCGGTTCTTTCTTCGTTTCTCCTGTTCTTTCTTCGTTTCTCCGTTTCTTTCTTCGTTTCTCCGTTTCTTTGTTGGTTTCTCCGTTCCTTTCTCCGTTTCTCGGTTTATTTCTTCGCTTCTCCATTTATTTCTCCGTTTCTCCGTTTCTTTCTTCGTTACTCCGTTTCTTTCATCGAATCTGCGTTTCTTTCTTCGTTTCTCCGTTTCTTTCTTCGTTTCTCCGTTCCTTTCTTCGTTTCTCCGTTTATTTCTTCGTTTCTCCATTTATTTCTCCGTTTCTCCGTTTCTTTCTTCGTTTGTCCGTTTCCTTGTTCGTTTCTCCGTTTATTTCTTCGTTTCTCCATTTATTTCTCCGTTTCTAAGTTTGTTTCTTCGTTTCTCCGTTTCTTTCTTCGTTTCTCCGTTTCTTTGTTCGTTTCTCCGTTCCTTTCTCCGTTTCTCGGTTTATTTCTTCGTTTCTCCGGTTCTTTCTTCGTTTCTCCTGTTCTTTCTTCGTTTCTCCGTTTCTTTCTTCGTTTCTCCGTTTCTTTTTTGGTTTCTCCGTTCCTTTCTCCGTTTCTCGGTCTATTTCTTCGCTTCTCCATTTATTTCTCCGTATCTCCGTTTCTTTCTCCGTTCCTCTGTTTCTTTCTTCGTTTCACCGTTTATTTCTTCGTTTATCCATTTATTTCTCCGTTTCTCCGTTTCTTTCTTCGTTACTCCGGTCCTTTCATCGAATCTCCGTTTCTTTCTTCGTTTCTCCGTTTCTTTCTTCGTTTCTCCGTTCCTTTCTTCGTTTCTCCGTTTCTTTCTTCGTTTCTCCATTTATTTCTCCGTTTCTCCGTTTCTTTCTTCGTTTCTCCGTTTCCTTGTTCGTTTCTCCGTTTATTTCTTCGTTTATCCATTTATTTCTCCGTTTCTCCGTTTCTTTCTTAGTTACTCCGTTTCTTTCATCGTATCTCCGTTTCTTTCTTCGTTTCTCCGTTTCTTTCTTCGTTTCTCCGGTTCTTTCTTCGTTTCTCCTGTTCTTTCTTCGTTTCTCCGTTTCTTTGTTCGTTTCTCCGTTTCTTTGTTCGTTTGTCCGTTCCTTTCTCCGTTTCTCGGTTTATTTCTTCGTTTCTCCGGTTCTTTCTTCGTTTCTCCTGTTCTTTCTTCGTTTCTCCGTTTCTTTCTTCGTTTCTCCGTTTCTTTGTTGGTTTCTCCGTTCCTTTCTCCGTTTCTCGGTCTATTTCTTCGCTTCTCCATTTATTTCTCCGTTTCTCCGTTTCTTTCTCCGTTCCTCCGTTTCTTTCTTCGTTTCACCGTTTATTTCTTCGTTTATCCATTTATTTCTCCATTTCTCCGTTTCTTTCTTCGTTACTCCGTTTCTTTCATCGAATCTCCGTTTCTTTCTTCGTTTCTCCGTTTCTTTCTTCGTTTCTCCGTTTCTTTCTTCGTTTCTCCGTTCCTTTCTTCGTTTCTCCGTTCCTTTCTTCGCTTCTCCGTTTATTTCTTCGTTTCTCCATTTATTTCTCCGTTTCTCCGTTTCTTTCTTCGTTTCTCCGTTTCCTTGTTCGTTTCTCCGTTTATTTCTTCGTTTATCCATTTATTTCTCCGTTTCTCCGTTTCTTCCCTCGTTTCTCCATTTATTTCTCCGTTTCTACGTTTCTTTGTTCGTTTCTCCGTTTCTTTGTTCGTTTCTCCGTTTCTTTCTTCGTTTCTCCGTTTCTTTCTTCGTGTCTCCGTTTCTTTCTTCGTTTCTCCGTTTCTTTCTTCGTTTCTCCGTTTATTTGTTCGTATCTCCGTTTCTTTCTTCGTTTCTCCGTTTATTTCTTTGTTTCTCCATTTATTTCTCCGTTTCTCCGTTTCTTTCTTCGTTTCTCCGTTTCCTTGTTCGTTTCTCCGTTTATTTCTTCGTTTCTCCATTTATTTCTCCGTTTCTCCGTTTCTTTCTTCGTGTCTCCGTTTCTTTGTTCGTTTCTCCGTTTCTTTGTTCGTTTCTCCGGTTCTTTCTTCGTTTCTCCGTTTCTTTCTTCGTTTCTCCGTTTCTTTCTTCGTTTCTCCGTTTCTTTTTTCGTTTCTCCGTTTCTTTCTCCGTTTCTCGGTTTATTTCTTCGTTTCTCCATTGTTTTCTCCGTTTCTTTCTTCGTTTCTCCGTTTCTTTCTTCGTTTCTCCGTTTATTTCTTCGTTTATCCATTTATTTCTCCGATTCTCCGTTTCTTTCTTCGTTACTCCGTTTCTTTCATCGAATCTCCGTTTCTTTCTTCGTTTCTCCGTTTCTTTCTTCGTTTCTCCGTTCCTTTCTTCGTTTCTCCGTTTATTTCTTCGTTTCTCCATTTATTTCTTCGTTACTCCGTTTCTTTCATCGAATCTCCGTTTCTTTCTTCGTTTCTCCGTTTCTTTCTTCGTTTCTCCGTTTCCATGTTCGTTTCTCCGTTTATTTCTTTGTATCTCCATTTATTTCTCCGTCTCTCCGTTTCTTTCTTCGTTTCTCCGTTTCTTTGTTCGTTTCTCCGTTTCTTTGTTCGTTTCTCCGGTTCTTTCTTCGTTCCTCCGTTTCTTGCTTCGTTTGTCCGTTTCTTTCTTCGTTTCTCCGTTTCTTTGTTCGTTTCTCCGTTTCTTTGTTCGTTTCTCCGGTTCTTTCTTCGTTTCTCCGTTTCTTTCGTCGTTTCACCGTTTCTTTCTTCGTTTCTCCATTTCTTTCTTCGTTTCTTCGTTTCTTTCTTCGTTTCTCGGTATCCTTGTTCGTTTCTCCGTTTATTTCTTCGTTTCTCCATTTATTTCTCCGTTTCTACGTTTCTTTGTTCGTTTCTCCGTTTCTTTGTTCGTTCCTCCGTTTCTTTCTTCGCTTCTCCGTTTCCTTGTTCGTTTCTCCGTTTATTTCTTCGTTTCTCCATTTATTTCTCCGTTTCTCCGTTTCTTTCTTCGTGTCTCCGTTTCTTTGTTCGTTTCTCCGTTTCTTTCTCCGGTTCTTTCTTCGTTTCTACGTTTCTTTCTTCGTTTCTCCGTTTCTTTCTTCGTTTCTCCGTTTCTTTCTTCGTTTCTCCGTTTCTTTCTCCGTTTCTCGGTTTATTTCTTCGTTTCTCCATTGTTTTCTCCGTTTCTTTCTTCGTTTCTCCGTTTCTTTCTTCGTTTCTCCGTTTCTTTCTTCGTTTCTTTCTTCGTTTCTACGTTTATTTCTTCGTTTATCCATTTATTTCTCCGTTTCTCCGTTTCTGTCTTCGTTACTCCGTTTCTTTCATCGAATCTCCGTTTCTTTCTTCGTTTCTCCGTTTCTTTCTTCGTTTCGCCGTTCCTTTCTTCGTTTCTCCGTTTATTTCTTCGTTTCTCCATTTATTTCTCCGTTTCTCCGTTTCATTCTTCGTTTGTCCGTTTCCATGTTCGTTTCTCCGTTTATTTCTTCGTTTCTCCATTTATTTCTCCGTTTCTCCGTTTCTTTCTCCGTTCCTCCGTTTCTTTCTTCGTTTCTTTCTTCGTTTCACCGTTTATTTCTTCGTTTCTCCATTTATTTCTCCGTTTCTCTGTTTCTTTCTTCGTTTCTCCGTTTCTTTCATCGAATCTCCGTTTCTTTCTTCGTTTCTCCGTTTCTTTCTTCGTTTCTCCGTTCCATTCTTCGTTTCTCCGTTTATTTCTTTGTTTCTCCATTTATTTCTCCGTTTCTCCGTTTCTTTCTTCGTTTCTCCGTTTCCTTGTTCGTTTCTCCGTTTATTTCTTCGTTTCTCCATTTATTTCTCCGTTTCTCCGTTTCTTTCTTCGTGTCTCCGTTTGTTTGTTCGTTTCTCCGTTTCTTTGTTCGTTTCTCCGGTTCTTTCTTCGTTTCTCCGTTTCTTTCTTCGTTTCTCCGTTTCTTTCTCCGTTCCTCCGTTTCTTTCTTCGTTTCTTTCTTCGTTTCACCGTTTATTTCTTCGTTTCTCCATTTATTTCTCTGTTTCTCTGTTTCTTTCTTCGTTTCTCCGTTTCTTTCATCGAATCTCCGTTTCTTTCTTCGTTTCTCCGTTTCTTTCTTCGTTTCTCCGTTCCATTCTTCGTTTCTCCGTTTATTTCTTTGTTTCTCCATTTATTTCTCCGTTTCTCCGTTTCTTTCTTCGTTTCGCCGTTCCTTTCTTCGTTTCTCCGTTTATTTCTTCGTTTCTCCATTTATTTCTCCGTTTCTCCGTTTCACTCTTCGTTTGTCCGTTTCCTTGATCGTTTCTCCGTTTATTTCTTCGTTTCTCCATTTATTTCTCCGTTTCTCCGTTTCTTTCTCCGTTCCTCCGTTTCTTTCTTCGTTTCTTTCTTCGCTTCACCGTTTATTTCTTCGTTTCTCCATTTATTTCTCCGTTTCTCTGTTTCTTTCTTCGTTTCTCCGTTTCTTTCTTCGTTTCTCCGTTCCATTCTTCGTTTCTCCGTTTATTTCTTTGTTTCTCCATTTATTTCTCCGTTTCTCCGTTTCTTTCTTCGTTTCTCCGTTTCTTTGTTCGTTTCTCCGTTTCTTTGTTCGTTTCTCCGTTTCTTTGTTCGTTTCTCCGTTTCTTTCTCCGTTTCTCGGTTAATTTCTTCGTTTCTCCATTTATTTCTCCGTTTCTCCGTTTCTTTCTTCGTTTCACCGTTCCTTTCTTCGTTTCTCCGTTTCTTTCTTCGTTTCTTCGTTTCTTTCTTCGTTTCTCGGTTTCCTTGTTCGTTTCTCGGTTTCCTTGTTCGTTTCTCCGTTTATTTCTTCGTTTCTCCATTTATTTCTCCGTTTCTCGGTTAATTTCTTCGTTTCTCCATTTATTTCTCCGTTCCTCCGTTTCTTTCTTCGTTTCTCGGTTTCCTTGTTCGTTTCTCCGTTTATTTCTTCGTTTCTCCATTTATTTCTCCGTTTCTACGTTTCTTTGTTCGTTTCTCCGTTTCTTTGTTCGTTCCTTGGTTTCTTTCTTCGTTTCTCCGTTTATTTCTTTGTATCTCCATTTATTTCTCCGTTTCTACGTTTCTTTGTTCGTTTCTCCGTTTCTTTGTTCGTTTCTCCGTTTCTTTCTTCGTTTCTCCGTTTCTTTCTTCGTGTCTCTGTTTCTTACTTCGTTTCTCCGTTTCTTGATTCGTTGCTCCGGTTCTTTCTTCGTTTCTCCGTTTCTTTCTTCGTTTCTCCGTTTATTTCTTCGTTTCTCCATTTATTTCTCCGTTTCTTCGTTTCTTTCTTCGTTTCTCCGTTTCTTTGTTCGTTTCTCCGTTTCTTTCTTCGTTTCTCCGGTTCTTTCTTCGTTTCTCCTGTTCTTTCTTCGTTTCTCCGTTTATTTCTTCGTTTCTCCGTTTCTTTCTTCGTTTCTCCATTTATTTCTCCGTTTCTACGTTTCTTTGTTCGTTTCTCCGTTTCTTTCACCGTTTCTCCGTTTCTTTCTTCGTTTCTCCGTTTCTTTCTTCGTTTCTCCGTTTCTTTCTTCGTTTCTGCATTTCTTTCTTCGTTTCTCCATTTCTTTCTTCGATTCTCTGTTTCTTTCTTCGTTTCTCCGTTTCCTGGTTCGTTCCTCCGTTTATTTCTTCGTTTCTCCATTTATTTCTCCGTTTCTCCGTTTCTTTCTTCGTTACTCCGTTTCTTTCATCGTATCTCCGTTTCTTTCTTCGTTTCTCCGTTTCTTTCTTCGTTTCTCCGTTTCTTTCTTCGTTTCTTCGTTTCTTTCTTCGTTTCTCGGTTTCCTTGTTCGATTCTCCGTTTATTTCTTCGTTTCTCCATTTATTTCTCCGTTTCTACGTTTCTTTGTTCGTTTCTCCGTTTCTTTGTTCGTTTTTCCGTTTCTTTCTTCGTTTCTCCGTCTCTTTCTTCGTGTCTCCGTTTCTTACTTCGTTTCTCCGTTTCTTGATTCGTTGCTCCGTTTCTTTCTTCGTTTCTCCGTTTCTTTCTTCGTTTCTCCGTTTATTTCTTCGTTTCTCCATTTATTTCTCCGTTTCTCCGTTTCTTTCTTCGTTTCTCCGTTTCTTTGTTCGTTTCTCCGTTTCTTTCTTCGTTTCTCCGGTTCATTCTTCGTTTCTCCTGTTCTTTCTTCGTTTCTCCGTTTCTTTCTTCGTTTCTCCGTTTCTTTGTTGGTTTCTCCGTTCCTTTCTCCGTTTCTCGGTTTATTTCTTCGCTTCTCCATTTATTTCTCCGTTTCTCCGTTTCTTTCTTCGTTACTCCGTTTCTTTCATCGAATCTGCGTTTCTTTCTTCGTTTCTCCGTTTCTTTCTTCGTTTCTCCGTTCCTTTCTTCGTTTCTCCGTTTATTTCTTCGTTTCTCCATTTATTTCTCCGTTTCTCCGTTTCTTTCTTCGTTTGTCCGTTTCCTTGTTCGTTTCTCCGTTTATTTCTTCGTTTCTCCATTTATTTCTCCGTTTCTCCGTTTGTTTCTTCGTTTCTCCGTTTCTTTCTTCGTTTCTCCGTTTCTTTGTTCGTTTCTCCGTTCCTTTCTCCGTTTCTCGGTTTATTTCTTCGTTTCTCCGGTTCTTTCTTCGTTTCTCCTGTTCTTTCTTCGTTTCTCCGTTTCTTTCTTCGTTTCTCCGTTTCTTTTTTGGTTTCTCCGTTCCTTTCTCCGTTTCTCGGTCTATTTCTTCGCTTCTCCATTTATTTCTCCGTATCTCCGTTTCTTTCTCCGTTCCTCTGTTTCTTTCTTCGTTTCACCGTTTATTTCTTCGTTTATCCATTTATTTCTCCGTTTCTCCGTTTCTTTCTTCGTTACTCCGGTCCTTTCATCGAATCTCCGTTTCTTTCTTCGTTTCTCCGTTTCTTTCTTCGTTTCTCCGTTCCTTTCTTCGTTTCTCCGTTTCTTTCTTCGTTTCTCCATTTATTTCTTCGTTTCTCCGTTTCTTTCTTCGTTTCTCCGTTTCCTTGTTCGTTTCTCCGTTTATTTCTTCGTTTATCCATTTATTTCTCCGTTTCTCCGTTTCTTTCTTCGTTACTCCGTTTCTTTCATCGTATCTCCGTTTCTTTCTTCGTTTCTCCGTTTCTTTCTTCGTTTCTCCGGTTCTTTCTTCGTTTCTCCTGTTCTTTCTTCGTTTCTCCGTTTCTTTGTTCGTTTCTCCGTTTCTTTGTTCGTTTGTCCGTTCCTTTCTCCGTTTCTCGGTTTATTTCTTCGTTTCTCCGGTTCTTTCTTCGTTTCTCCTGTTCTTTCTTCGTTTCTCCGTTTCTTTCTTCGTTTCTCCGTTTCTTTGTTGGTTTCTCCGTTCCTTTCTCCGTTTCTCGGTCTATTTCTTCGCTTCTCCATTTATTTCTCCGTTTCTTTCTCCGTTCCTCCGTTTCTTTCTTCGTTTCACCGTTTATTTCTTCGTTTATCCATTTATTTCTCCATTTCTCCGTTTCTTTCTTCGTTACTCCGTTTCTTTCATCGAATCTCCGTTTCGTTCTTCGTTTCTCCGTTTCTTTCTTCGTTTCTCCGTTTCTTTCTTCGTTTCTCCGTTCCTTTCTTCGTTTCTCCGTTCCTTTCTTCGCTTCTCCGTTTATTTCTTCGTTTCTCCATTTATTTCTCCGTTTCTCCGTTTCTTTCTTCGTTTCTCCGTTTCCTTGTTCGTTTCTCCGTTTATTTCTTCGTTTATCCATTTATTTCTCCGTTTCTCCGTTTCTTCCCTCGTTTCTCCAATTATTTCTCCGTTTCTACGTTTCTTTGTTCGTTTCTCCGTTTCTTTGTTCGTTTCTCCGTTTCTTTCTTCGTTTCTCCGTTTCTTTCTTCGTGTCTCCGTTTCTTTCTTCGTTTCTCCGTTTCTTTCTTCGTTTCTCCGTTTATTTGTCCGTATCTCCGTTTCTTTCTTCGTTTCTCCGTTTATTTCTTTGTTTCTCCATTTATTTCTCCGTTTCTCCGTTTCTTTCTTCGTTTCTCCGTTTCCTTGTTCGTTTCTCCGTTTATTTCTTCGTTTCTCCATTTATTTCTCCGTTTCTCCGTTTCTTTCTTCGTGTCTCCGTTTCTTTGTTCGTTTCTCCGTTTCTTTGTTCGTTTCTCCGGTTCTTTCTTCGTTTCTCCGTTTCTTTCTTCGTTTCTCCGTTTCTTTCTTCGTTTCTCCGTTTCTTTGTTCGTTTCTCCGTTTCTTTCTCCGTTTCTCGGTTTATTTCTTCGTTTCTCCATTGTTTTCTCCGTTTCTTTCTTCGTTTCTCCGTTTCTTTCTTCGTTTCTCCGTTTATTTCTTCGTTTATCCATTTATTTCTCCGTTTCTCCGTTTCTTTCTTCGTTACTCCGTTTCTTTCATCGAATCTCCGTTTCTTTCTTCGTTTCTCCGTTTCTTTCTTCGTTTCGCCGTTCCTTTCTTCGTTTCTCCGTTTATTTCTTCGTTTCTCCATTTATTTCTCCGTTTCTCCGTTTCATTCTTCAATTGTCCGTTTCCTTGTTCGTTTCTCCGTTTATTTCTTCGTTTCTCCATTTATTTCTCCGTTTCTCCGTTTCTTTCTCCGTTTCTCCGTTTCTTTCTTCGTTTCTCCGTTTCTTTCTTCGTTTCTCCGTTTATTTCTTCGTTTATCCATTTATTTCTCCGATTCTCCGTTTCTTTCTTCGTTACTCCGTTTCTTTCATCGAATCTCCGTTTCTTTCTTCGTTTCTCCGTTTCTTTCTTCGTTTCTCCGTTCCTTTCTTCGTTTCTCCGTTTATTTCTTCGTTTCTCCATTTATTTCTTCGTTACTCCGTTTCTTTCATCGAATCTCCGTTTCTTTCTTCGTTTCTCCGTTTCTTTCTTCGTTTCTCCGTTTCCATGTTCGTTTCTCCGTTTATTTCTTTGTATCTCCATTTATTTCTCCGTTTCTCCGTTTCTTTCTTCGTTTCTCCGTTTCTTTGTTCGTTTCTCCGTTTCTTTGTTCGTTTCTCCGGTTCTTTCTTCGTTCCTCCGTTTCTTGCTTCGTTTCTCCGTTTCTTTCTTCGTTTCTCCGTTTCTTTGTTCGTTTCTCCGTTTCTTTGTTCGTTTCTCCGGTTCTTTCTTCGTTTCTCCGTTTCTTTCTTCGTTTCACCGTTTCTTTCTTCGTTTCTCCGTTTCTTTCTTCGTTTCTTCGTTTCTTTCTTCGTTTCTCGGTTTCCTTGTTCGTTTCTCCGTTTATTTCTTCGTTTCTCCATTTATTTCTCCGTTTCTACGTTTCTTTGTTCGTTTCTCCGTTTCTTTGTTCGTTCCTCCGTTTCTTTCTTCGTTTCTCCGTTTCCTTGTTCGTTTCTCCGTTTATTTCTTCGTTTCTCCATTTATTTCTCCGTTTCTCCGTTTCTTTCTTCGTGTCTCCGTTTCTTTTTTCGTTTCTCCGTTTCTTTCTCCGGTTCTTTCTTCGTTTCTACGTTTCTTTCTTCGTTTCTCCGTTTCTTTCTTCGTTTCTCCGTTTCTTTGTTCGTTTCTCCGTTTCTTTCTCCGTTTCTCGGTTTATTTCTTCGTTTCTCCATTGTTTTCTCCGTTTCTTTCTTCGTTTCTCCGTTTCTTTCTTCGTTTCTTTCTTCGTTTCTCCGTTTATTTCTTCGTTTATCCATTTATTTCTCCGTTTCTCCGTTTCTTTCTTCGTTACTCCGTTTCTTTCATCGAATCTCCGTTTCTTTCTTCGTTTCTCCGTTTCTTTCTTCGTTTCGCCGTTCCTTTCTTCGTTTCTCCGTTTATTTCTTCGTTTCTCCATTTATTTCTCCGTTTCTCCGTTTCATTCTTCGTTTGTCCGTTTCCATGTTCGTTTCTCCGTTTATTTCTTCGTTTCTCCATTTATTTCTCCGTTTCTCCGTTTCTTTCTCCGTTCCTCCGTTTCTTTCTTCGTTTCTTTCTTCGTTTCACCGTTTATTTCTTCGTTTCTCCATTTATTTCTCCGTTTCTCTGTTTCTTTCTTCGTTTCTCCGTTTCTTTCATCGAATCTCCGTTTCTTTCTTCGTTTCTCCGTTTCTTTCTTCGTTTCTCCGTTCCATTCTTCGTTTCTCCGTTTATTTCTTTGTTTCTCCATTTATTTCTCCGTTTCTCCGTTTCTTTCTTCGTTTCTCCGTTTCCTTGTTCGTTTCTCCGTTTATTTCTTCGTTTCTCCATTTATTTCTCCGTTTCTCCGTTTCTTTCTTCGTGTCTCCGTTTGTTTGTTCGTTTCTCCGTTTCTTTGTTCGTTTCTCCGGTTCTTTCTTCGTTTCTCCGTTTCTTTCTTCGTTTCTCCGTTTCTTTCTTCGTTTCTCCGTTTCTTTGTTCGTTTCTCCGTTTCTTTCTCCGTTTCTCGGTTTATTTCTTCGTTCCTCCATTGTTTTCTCCGTTTCTTTCTTCGTTTCTCCGTTTCTTAATTCGTTTCTCCGTTTATTTCTTCGTTTATCCATTTATTTCTCCGTTTCTCCGTTTCTTTCTTCGTTACTCCGTTTCTTTCATCGAATCTCCGTTTCTTTCTTCGTTTCTCCGTTTCTTTCTTCGTTTCGCCGTTCCTTTCTTCGTTTCTCCGTTTATTTCTTCGTTTCTCCATTTATTTCTCCGTTTCTCCGTTTCACTCTTCGTTTGTCCGTTTCCTTGATCGTTTCTCCGTTTATTTCTTCGTTTCTCCATTTATTTCTCCGTTTCTCCGTTTCTTTCTCCGTTCCTCCGTTTCTTTCTTCGTTTCTTTCTTCGCTTCACCGTTTATTTCTTCGTTTCTCCATTTATTTCTCCGTTTCACTGTTTCTTTCTTCGTTTCTCCGTTTCTTTCTTCGTTTCTCCGTTCCATTCTTCGTTTCTCCGTTTATTTCTTTGTTTCTCCATTTATTTCTCCGCTTCTCCGTTTCTTTCTTCGTTTCTCCGTTTCTTTGTTCGTTTCTCCGTTTCTTTGTTCGTTAATCCGGTTCTTTGTTCGTTTCTCCGTTTCTTTCTTCGTTTCTCCGTTTCTTTCTTCGTTTCTCCGTTTCTTTCTCCGTTTCTCGGTTAATTTCTTCGTTTCTCCATTTATTTCTCCGTTTCTCCGTTTCTTTCTTCGTTTCACCGTTTCTTTCTTCGTTTCTCCGTTTCTTTCTTCGTTTCTTCGTTTCTTTCTTCGTTTCTCGGTTTCCTTGTTCGTTTCTCCGTTTATTTCTTCGTTTCTCCATTTATTTCTCCGTTTCTCGGTTAATTTCTTTGTTTCTCCATTTATTTCTCCGTTCCTCCGTTTCTTTCTTCGTTTCTCGGTTTCCTTGTTCGTTTCTCCGTTTATTTCTTCGTTTCTCCATTTATTTCTCCGTTTCTACGTTTCTTTGTTCGTTTCTCCGTTTCTTTGTTCGTTCCTCGGTTTCTTTCTTCGTTTCTCCGTTTATTTCTTTGTATCTCCATTTATTTCTCCGTTTCTACGTTTCTTTGTTCGTTTCTCCGTTTCTTTGTTCGTTTCTCCGTTTCTTTGTTCGTTTCTCCGTTTCTTTCTTCGTGTCTCCGTTTCTTACTTCGTTTCTCCGTTTCTTGATTCGTTGCTCCGGTTCTTTCTTCGTTTCTCCGTTTCTTTCTTCGTTTCTCCGTTTATTTCTTCGTTTCTCCATTTATTTCTCCGTTTCTCCGTTTCTTTCTTCGTTTCTCCGTTTCTTTGTTCGTTTCTCCGTTTCTTTCTTCGTTTCTCCGGTTCTTTCTTCGTTTCTCCTGTTCTTTCTTCGTTTCTCCGTTTATTTCTTCGTTTCTCCGTTTCTTTCTTCGTTTCTCCATTTATTTCTCCGTTTCTACGTTTCTTTGTTCGTTTCTCCGTTTCTTTCACCGTTTCTCCGTTTCTTTCTTCGTTTCTCCATTTCTTTCTTCGTTTCTCCATTTCTTTCTTCGATTCTCTGTTTCTTTCTTCGTTTCTCCGTTTCCTGGTTCGTTCCTCCGTTTATTTCTTCGTTTCTCCATTTATTTCTCCGTTTCTCCGTTTCTTTCTTCGTTACTCCGTTTCTTTCATCGTATCTCCGTTTCTTTCTTCGTTTCTCCGTTTCTTTCTTCGTTTCTCCGTTTCTTTCTTCGTTTCTTCGTTTCTTTCTTCGTTTCTCGGTTTCCTTGTTCGATTCTCCGTTTATTTCTTCGTTTCTCCATTTATTTCTCCGTTTCTACGTTTCTTTGTTCGTTTCTCCGTTTCTTTGTTCGTTTCTCAGTTTCTTTCTTCGTTTCTCCGTTTCTTTCTTCGTGTCTCCGTTTCTTACTTCGTTTCTCCGTTTCTTGATTCGTTGCTCCGTTTCTTTCTTCGTTTCTCCGTTTCTTTCTTCGTTTCTCCGTTTCTTTGTTGGTTTCTCCGTTCCTTTCTCCGTTTCTCGGTTTATTTCTTCGCTTCTCCATTTATTTCTCCGTTTCTCCGTTTCTTTCTCCGTTCCTCCGTTTCTTTCTTCGTTTCACCGTTTATTTCTTCGTTTATCCATTTATTTCTCCGTTTCTCCGTTTCATTCTTCGTTACTCCGTTTCTTTCTTCGTTTCTCCGTTTCTTTCTTCGTTTCTCCGTTTATTTCTTCGTTTATCCATTTATTTCTCCGATTCTCCGCTTCTTTCTTCGTTACTCCGTTTCTTTCATCGAATCTCCGTCTCTTTCTTCGTTTCTCCGTTTCTTTCTTCGTTTCTCCGTTCCTTTCTTCGTTTCTCCGTTTATTTCTTCGTTTCTCCATTTATTTCTCCGTTTCTCCGTTTCTTTCTT
Organism: Ptiloglossa arizonensis; assembly: GCF_051014685.1. NCBI lineage: Eukaryota > Metazoa > Arthropoda > Insecta > Hymenoptera > Colletidae > Ptiloglossa > Ptiloglossa arizonensis. Next base: position 109,348 of record NW_027478787.1, on the reverse strand, counting down.
CGTTTGTCCGTTTCCTTGTTCGTTTCTCCGTTTATTTCTTCGTTTCTCCATTTATTTCTCCGTTTCTCCGTTTGTTTCTTCGTTTCTCCGTTTCTTTCATCGAATCTCCGTTTCTTTCTTCGTTTCTCCGTTTCTTTCTTCGTTTCTCCGTTCCTTTCTTCGTTTCTCCGTTTATTTCTTCGTTTCTCCATTTATTTCTCTGTTTCTCCGTTTCTTTCTTCGTTTTTCCGTTTCTTTTTTCATTTCTCCGTTTCTTTCATCGTTTCTACGTTTCTTTGTTCGTTTCTCCGTTTCTTTGTTCGTTTCTCCGTTTCTTTCTTCGTTTCTCCGTTTCTTTCTTCGTGTCTCCGTTTCTTTCTTCGTTTCTCCGTTTATTTCTTCGTTTATCCATTTATTTCTCCGCTTCTCCGTATCTTTCTTCGTTTCTCCGTTTCTTTCATCGAATCTCCGTTTCTTTCTTCGTTTCTCCGTTTCCTTCTTCGTTTCGCCGTTCCTTTCTTCGTTTCTCCGTTTATTTCTTCGTTTCTCCATTTATTTCTCCGTTTCTCCGTTTCACTCTTCAATTGTCCGTTTCCTTGTTCGTTTCTCCGTTTATTTCTTCGTTTCTCCATTTATTTCTCCGTTTCTCCGTTTCTTTCTCCGTTTCTCCGTTTCTTTCTTCGTTTCTCCGTTTCTTTCTTCGTTTCTCCGTTTATTTCTTCGTTCATCCATTTATTTCTCCGATTCTCCGTTTCTTTCTTCGTTACTCCGTTACTTTCATCGAATCTCCGTCTCTTTCTTCGTTTCTCCGTTTCTTTCTTCGTTTCTCCGTTCCTTTCTTCGTTTCTCCGTTTATTTCTTCGTTTCTCCATTTATTTCTTCGTTACTCCGTTTCTTTCATCGAATCTCCGTTTCTTTCTTCGTTTATCCGTTTCTTTCTTCGTCTCTCCGTTTCCATGTTCGTTTCTCCGTTTATTTCTTTGTATCTCCATTTATTTCTCCGTTTCTCCGTTTCTTTCTTCGTTTCTCCGTTTCTTTGTTCGTTTCTCCGTTTCTTTGTTCGTTTCTCCGGTTCTTTCTTCGTTTCTCCGTTTCTTTCTTCGTTTCACCGTTTCTTTCTTCGTGTCTCCGTTTCTTTCTTCGTTTCTCCGTTTCTTTCTTCGTTTCTCCGTTTATTTGTTCGTATCTCCGTTTCTTTCTTCGTTTCTCCGTTTCTTTCTTCGTTTCTCCATTTCTTTCTTCGATTCTCCGTTTCTTTCTTCGTTTCTCCGTTTCCTGGTTCGTTCCTCCGTTTATTTCTTCGTTTCTACATTTATTTCTCCGTTTCTCCGTTTCTTTCTTCGTTACTCCGTTTCTTTCATCGTATCTCCGTTTCTTTCTTCGTTTCTCCGTTTCTTTCTTCGTTTCTCCGGTTCTTTCTTCGTTTCTCCTGTTCTTTCTTCGTTTCTCCGTTTCTCCGTTTCTTTGTTCGTTTCTCCGTTCCTTTCTCCGTTTCTCGGTTTATTTCTTCGTTTCTCCGGTTCTTTCTTCGTTTCTCCTGTTCTTTCTTCGTTTCTCCGTTTCTTTCTTCGTTTCTCCGTTTCTTTGTTGGTTTCTCCGTTCCTTTCTCCGTTTCTCGGTCTATTTCTTCGCTTCTCCATTTATTTCTCCGTTTCTCCGTTTCTTTCTCCGTTCCTCCGTTTCTCTCTTCGTTTCACCGTTTATTTCTTCGTTTATCCATTTATTTCTCCGTTTCTCCGTTTCTTTCTTCGTTACTCCGGTCCTTTCATCGAATCTCGGTTTCTTTCTTCGTTTCTCCGTTTCTTTCTTCGTTTCTCCGTTCCTTTCTTCGTTTCTCCGTTTATTTCTTCGTTTCTCCATTTATTTCTCCGTTTCTCCGTTTCTTTCTTCGTTTCTCCGTTTCCTTGTTCGTTTCTCCGTTTATTTCTTCGTTTATCCATTTATTTCTCCGTTTCTCCGTTTCTTCCCTCGTTTCTCCATTTATTTCTCCGTTTCTACGTTTCTTTGTTCGTTTCTCCGTTTCTTTGTTCGTTTCTCCGTTTCTTTCTTCGTTTCTCCGTTTCTTTCTTCGTGTCTCCGTTTCTTTCTTCGTTTCTCCGTTTCTTTCTTCGTTTCTCCGTTTATTTGTTCGTATCTCCGTTTCTTTCTTCGTTTCTCCGTTTCTTTCTTCGTTTCTCCATTTCTTTCTTCGATTCTCCGTTTCTTTCTTCGTTTCTCCGTTTCCTGGTTCGTTCCTCCGTTTATTTCTTCGTTTCTACATTTATTTCTCCGTTTCTCCGTTTCTTTCTTCGTTACTCCGTTTCTTTCATCGTATCTCCGTTTCTTTCTTCGTTTCTCCGTTTCTTTCTTCGTTTCTCCGGTTCTTTCTTCGTTTCTCCTGTTCTTTCTTCGTTTCTCCGTTTCTTTCTTCGTTTCTCCGTTTCTTTGTTCGTTTCTCCGTTCCTTTCTCCGTTTCTCGGTTTATTTCTTCGTTTCTCCGGTTCTTTCTTCGTTTCTCCTGTTCTTTCTTCGTTTCTCCGTTTCTTTCTTCGTTTCTCCGTTTCTTTGTTGGTTTCTCCGTTCCTTTCTCCGTTTCTCGGTCTATTTCTTCGCTTCTCCATTTATTTCTCCGTTTCTCCGTTTCTTTCTCCGTTCCTCCGTTTCTTTCTTCGTTTCACCGTTTATTTCTTCGTTTATCCATTTATTTCTCCGTTTCTCCGTTTCTTTCTTCGTTACTCCGTTTCTTTCATCGAATCTCCGTTTCTTTCTTCGTTTCTCCGTTTCTTTCTTCGTTTCTCCGTTCCTTTCTTCGTTTCTCCGTTCCTTTCTTCGTTTCTCCGTTTATTTCTTCGTTTCTCCATTTATTTCTCCGTTTCTCCGTTTCTTTCTTCGTTTCTCCGTTTCCTTGTTCGTTTCTCCGTTTATTTCTTCGTTTATCCATTTATTTCTCCGTTTCTCCGTTTCTTCCCTCGTTTCTCCATTTATTTCTCCGTTTCTACGTTTCTTTGTTCGTTTCTCCGTTTCTTTGTTCGTTTCTCCGCTTCTTTCTTCGTTTCTCCGTTTCTTTCTTCGTGTCTCCGTTTCTTTCTTCGTTTCTCCGTTTCTTTCTTCGTTTCTCCGTTTATTTGTTCGTATCTCCGTTTCTTTCTTCGTTTCTCCGTTTCTTTCTTCGTTTCTCCATTTCTTTCTTCGATTCTCCGTTTCTTTCTTCGTTTCTCCGTTTCCTGGTTCGTTCCTCCGTTTATTTCTTCGTTTCTACATTTATTTCTCCGTTTCTCCGTTTCTTTCTTCGTTACTCCGTTTCTTTCACCGTATCTCCGTTTCTTTCTTCGTTTCTCCGTTTCTTTCTTCGTTTCTCCGGTTCTTTCTTCGTTTCTCCTGTTCTTTCTTCGTTTCTCCGTTTCTTTCTTCGTTTCTCCGTTTCTTTGTTCGTTTCTCCGTTCCTTTCTCCGTTTCTCGGTTTATTTCTTCGTTTCTCCGGTTCTTTCTTCGTTTCTCCTGTTCTTTCTTCGTTTCTCCGTTTCATTCTTCGTTTCTCCGTTTCTTTGTTGGTTTCTCCGTTCCTTTCTCCGTTTCTCGGTCTATTTCTTCGCTTCTCCATTTATTTCTCCGTTTCTCCGTATCTTTCTCCGTTCCTCCGTTTCTTTCTTCGTTTCACCGTTTATTTCTTCGTTTATCCATTTATTTCTCCGTTTCTCCGTTTCTTTCTTCGTTACTCCGTTTCTTTCATCGAATCTCCGTTTCTTTCTTCGTTTCTCCGTTTCTTTCTTCGTTTCTCCGTTCCTTTCTTCGTTTCTCCGTTTATTTCTGCGTTTCTCCATTTATTTCTCCGTTTCTCCGTTTCTTTCTTCGTTTCTCCGTTTCCTTGTTCGTTTCTCCGTTTATTTCTTCGTTTATCCATTTATTTCTCCGTTTCTCCGTTTCTTTCTTCGTTTCTCCGTTTCTTTGTTCGTTTCTCCGTTTCTTTGTCCGTTTCTCCGGTTCTTTCTTCGTTTCTACTATTCTTTCTTCGTTTCTCCGTTTCTTTCTTCGTGTCCCCGTTTCTTTCTTCGTTTCTCCGTTTCTTTCTTCGTTTCTCCGTTTATTTTTTCGTATCTCCGTTTCTTTCTTCGTTTCTCCGTTTCTTTCTTCGTTTCTCCATTTCTTTCTTCGATTCTCCGTTTCTTTCTTCGTTTCTCCGTTTCCTGGTTCGTTCCTCCGTTTATTTCTTCGTTTCTACATTTATTTCTCCGTTTCTCCGTTTCTTTCTTCGTTACTCCGTTTCTTTCATCGTATCTCCGTTTCTTTCTTCGTTTCTCCGTTTCTTTCTTCGTTTCTCCGGTTCTTTCTTCGTTTCTCCTGTTCTTTCTTCGTTTCTCCGTTTCTTTCTTCGTTTCTCCGTTTCTTTGTTCGTTTCTCCGTTCCTTTCTCCGTTTCTCGGTTTATTTCTTCGTTTCTCCGTTTCTTTCTTCGTTTCTCCTGTTCTTTCTTCGTTTCTCCGTTTCTTTCTTCGTTTCTCCGTTTCTTTGTTCGTTTCTCCGTTCCTTTCTCCGTTTCTCGGTTTATTTCTTCGTTTCTCCATTTATTTCTCCGTTTCTCCGTTTCTTTCTCCGTTCCTCCGTTTCTTTCTTCGTTTCTTTCTTCGTTTCACCGTTTATTTCTTCGTTTATCCATTTATTGCTCCGTTTCTCCGTTTCTTTTTTCGTTACTCCGTTTCTTTCATCGAATCTCCGTTTCTTTCTTCGTTTCTCCGTTTCTTTCTTCGTTTCTCCGTTCCTTTCTTCGTTTCTCCGTTTATTTCTTCGTTTCTCCGTTTCCTTGTTCGTTCCTCCGTTTATTTCTTCGTTTCTCCATTTATTTCTCCGTTTCTCCGTTTCTTTCTTCGTTTCTCCGTTTCTTTGTTCGTTTCTCCGTTTATTTCTTCGTTTCTCCATTGTTTTCTCTGTCTCTCCGTTTCTTTCTTCGTTTCTCCGTTTCTTTCTTCGTTTCTTTCTTTGTTTCTCCGTTTATTTCTTCGTTTATCCATTTATTTCTCCGTTTCTTTCTTCGTTACTCCGTTTCTTTCATCGAATCTCCGTTTCTTTCTTCGTTTCTCCGTTTCTTTCTTCGTTTCGCCGTTCCTTTCTTCGTTTCTCCGTTTATTTCTTCGTTTCTCCATTTATTTCTCCGTTTCTCCGTTTCTTTCTTCGTTTCTCCGTTTCCTTGTTCGTTTCTCCGTTTATTTCTTCGTTTATCCATTTATTTCTCCGTTTCTCCGTTTCTTCCCTCGTTTCTCCATTTATTTCTCCGTTTCTCCGTTTCTTTCTCCGTTCCTCCGTTTCTCTCTTCGTTTCACCGTTTATTTCTTCGTTTATCCATTTATTTCTCCGTTTCTCCGTTTCTTTCTTCGTTACTCCGGTCCTTTCATCGAATCTCGGTTTCTTTCTTCGTTTCTCCGTTTCTTTCTTCGTTTCTCCGTTCCTTTCTTCGTTTCTCCGTTTATTTCTTCGTTTCTCCATTTATTTCTCCGTTTCTCCGTTTCTTTCTTCGTTTCTCCGTTTCCTTGTTCGTTTCTCCGTTTATTTCTTCGTTTATCCATTTATTTCTCCGTTTCTCCGTTTCTTCCCTCGTTTCTCCATTTATTTCTCCGTTTCTACGTTTCTTTGTTCGTTTCTCCGTTTCTTTGTTCGTTTCTCCGTTTCTTTCTTCGTTTCTCCGTTTCTTTCTTCGTGTCTCCGTTTCTTTCTTCGTTTCTCCGTTTCTTTCTTCGTTTCTCCGTTTATTTGTTCGTATCTCCGTTTCTTTCTTCGTTTCTCCGTTTCTTTCTTCGTTTCTCCATTTCTTTCTTCGATTCTCCGTTTCTTTCTTCGTTTCTCCGTTTCCTGGTTCGTTCCTCCGTTTATTTCTTCGTTTCTACATTTATTTCTCCGTTTCTCCGTTTCTTTCTTCGTTACTCCGTTTCTTTCATCGTATCTCCGTTTCTTTCTTCGTTTCTCCGTTTCTTTCTTCGTTTCTCCGGTTCTTTCTTCGTTTCTCCTGTTCTTTCTTCGTTTCTCCGTTTCTTTCTTCGTTTCTCCGTTTCTTTGTTCGTTTCTCCGTTCCTTTCTCCGTTTCTCGGTTTATTTCTTCGTTTCTCCGGTTCTTTCTTCGTTTCTCCTGTTCTTTCTTCGTTTCTCCGTTTCTTTCTTCGTTTCTCCGTTTCTTTGTTGGTTTCTCCGTTCCTTTCTCCGTTTCTCGGTCTATTTCTTCGCTTCTCCATTTATTTCTCCGTTTCTCCGTTTCTTTCTCCGTTCCTCCGTTTCTTTCTTCGTTTCACCGTTTATTTCTTCGTTTATCCATTTATTTCTCCGTTTCTCCGTTTCTTTCTTCGTTACTCCGTTTCTTTCATCGAATCTCCGTTTCTTTCTTCGTTTCTCCGTTTCTTTCTTCGTTTCTCCGTTCCTTTCTTCGTTTCTCCGTTCCTTTCTTCGTTTCTCCGTTTATTTCTTCGTTTCTCCATTTATTTCTCCGTTTCTCCGTTTCTTTCTTCGTTTCTCCGTTTCCTTGTTCGTTTCTCCGTTTATTTCTTCGTTTATCCATTTATTTCTCCGTTTCTCCGTTTCTTCCCTCGTTTCTCCATTTATTTCTCCGTTTCTACGTTTCTTTGTTCGTTTCTCCGTTTCTTTGTTCGTTTCTCCGCTTCTTTCTTCGTTTCTCCGTTTCTTTCTTCGTGTCTCCGTTTCTTTCTTCGTTTCTCCGTTTCTTTCTTCGTTTCTCCGTTTATTTGTTCGTATCTCCGTTTCTTTCTTCGTTTCTCCGTTTCTTTCTTCGTTTCTCCATTTCTTTCTTCGATTCTCCGTTTCTTTCTTCGTTTCTCCGTTTCCTGGTTCGTTCCTCCGTTTATTTCTTCGTTTCTACATTTATTTCTCCGTTTCTCCGTTTCTTTCTTCGTTACTCCGTTTCTTTCACCGTATCTCCGTTTCTTTCTTCGTTTCTCCGTTTCTTTCTTCGTTTCTCCGGTTCTTTCTTCGTTTCTCCTGTTCTTTCTTCGTTTCTCCGTTTCTTTCTTCGTTTCTCCGTTTCTTTGTTCGTTTCTCCGTTCCTTTCTCCGTTTCTCGGTTTATTTCTTCGTTTCTCCGGTTCTTTCTTCGTTTCTCCTGTTCTTTCTTCGTTTCTCCGTTTCATTCTTCGTTTCTCCGTTTCTTTGTTGGTTTCTCCGTTCCTTTCTCCGTTTCTCGGTCTATTTCTTCGCTTCTCCATTTATTTCTCCGTTTCTCCGTATCTTTCTCCGTTCCTCCGTTTCTTTCTTCGTTTCACCGTTTATTTCTTCGTTTATCCATTTATTTCTCCGTTTCTCCGTTTCTTTCTTCGTTACTCCGTTTCTTTCATCGAATCTCCGTTTCTTTCTTCGTTTCTCCGTTTCTTTCTTCGTTTCTCCGTTCCTTTCTTCGTTTCTCCGTTTATTTCTGCGTTTCTCCATTTATTTCTCCGTTTCTCCGTTTCTTTCTTCGTTTCTCCGTTTCCTTGTTCGTTTCTCCGTTTATTTCTTCGTTTATCCATTTATTTCTCCGTTTCTCCGTTTCTTTCTTCGTTTCTCCGTTTCTTTGTTCGTTTCTCCGTTTCTTTGTCCGTTTCTCCGGTTCTTTCTTCGTTTCTACTATTCTTTCTTCGTTTCTCCGTTTCTTTCTTCGTGTCCCCGTTTCTTTCTTCGTTTCTCCGTTTCTTTCTTCGTTTCTCCGTTTATTTTTTCGTATCTCCGTTTCTTTCTTCGTTTCTCCGTTTCTTTCTTCGTTTCTCCATTTCTTTCTTCGATTCTCCGTTTCTTTCTTCGTTTCTCCGTTTCCTGGTTCGTTCCTCCGTTTATTTCTTCGTTTCTACATTTATTTCTCCGTTTCTCCGTTTCTTTCTTCGTTACTCCGTTTCTTTCATCGTATCTCCGTTTCTTTCTTCGTTTCTCCGTTTCTTTCTTCGTTTCTCCGGTTCTTTCTTCGTTTCTCCTGTTCTTTCTTCGTTTCTCCGTTTCTTTCTTCGTTTCTCCGTTTCTTTGTTCGTTTCTCCGTTCCTTTCTCCGTTTCTCGGTTTATTTCTTCGTTTCTCCGTTTCTTTCTTCGTTTCTCCTGTTCTTTCTTCGTTTCTCCGTTTCTTTCTTCGTTTCTCCGTTTCTTTGTTCGTTTCTCCGTTCCTTTCTCCGTTTCTCGGTTTATTTCTTCGTTTCTCCATTTATTTCTCCGTTTCTCCGTTTCTTTCTCCGTTCCTCCGTTTCTTTCTTCGTTTCTTTCTTCGTTTCACCGTTTATTTCTTCGTTTATCCATTTATTGCTCCGTTTCTCCGTTTCTTTTTTCGTTACTCCGTTTCTTTCATCGAATCTCCGTTTCTTTCTTCGTTTCTCCGTTTCTTTCTTCGTTTCTCCGTTCCTTTCTTCGTTTCTCCGTTTATTTCTTCGTTTCTCCATTTATTTCTCCGTTTCTCCGTTTCTTTCTTCGTTTGTCCGTTTCCTTGTTCGTTTCTCCGTTTATTTCTTCGTTTCTCCATTTATTTCTCCGTTTCTCCGTTTGTTTCTTCGTTTCTCCGTTTCTTTCATCGAATCTCCGTTTCTTTCTTCGTTTCTCCGTTTCTTTCTTCGTTTCTCCGTTCCTTTCTTCGTTTCTCCGTTTATTTCTTCGTTTCTCCGTTTCCTTGTTCGTTCCTCCGTTTATTTCTTCGTTTCTCCATTTATTTCTCCGTTTCTCCGTTTCTTTCTTCGTTTCTCCGTTTCTTTGTTCGTTTCTCCGTTTATTTCTTCGTTTCTCCATTGTTTTCTCTGTCTCTCCGTTTCTTTCTTCGTTTCTCCGTTTCTTTCTTCGTTTCTTTCTTTGTTTCTCCGTTTATTTCTTCGTTTATCCATTTATTTCTCCGTTTCTTTCTTCGTTACTCCGTTTCTTTCATCGAATCTCCGTTTCTTTCTTCGTTTCTCCGTTTCTTTCTTCGTTTCGCCGTTCCTTTCTTCGTTTCTCCGTTTATTTCTTCGTTTCTCCATTTATTTCTCCGTTTCTCCGTTTCATTCTTCGTTTGTCCGTTTCCTTGTTCGTTTCTCCGTTTATTTCTTTGTTTCTCCATTTCTTTCTCCGTTTCTCCGTTTCTTTCTCCGTTTCCCCGTTTCTTTCTTCGTTTCTCCGTTTCTTTCTTCGTTTCTCCGTTTATTTCTTCGTTTATCCATTTCTTTCTCCGTTTCTCCGTTTCTTTCTTCGTTACTCCGTTTCTTTCATCGAATCTCCGTTTCTTACTTCGTTTCTCCGTTTCTTTCTTCGTTTCTCCGTTCCTTTCTTCGTTTCTCCGTTTATTTCTTCGTTTCTCCGTTTCTTTCTTCGTTTCTCCGTTTATTTCTTCGTTTATCCATTTATTTCTCCGTTTCTTTCTTCGTTACTCCGTTTCTTTCATCGAATCTCCGTTTCTTACTTCGTTTCTCCGTTTCTTTCTTCGTTTCTCCGTTCCTTTCTTCGTTTCTCCGTTTATTTCTTCGTTTCTCCGTTTCTTTCTTCGTTTCTTCGTTTCTTTCTTCGTTTCTCGGTTTCCCTGTTCGTTTCTCCGTTTCTTTCTCCGTTTCTCCGTTTCTTTCTTCGTTTCTCCATTTCTTTCTTCGATTCCCCGTTTCTTTCTTCGTTCCTCCGTTTCCTGGTTCGTTCCTCCGTTTATTTCTTCGTTTCTACATTTATTTCTCAGTTTCTCCGTTTCTTTCTTCGTTACTCCGTTTCTTTCATCGTATCTCCGTTTCTTTCTTCGTTTCTCCGTTTCTTTCTTCGTTTCGCCGTTCCTTTCTTCGTTTCTCCTGTTCTTTCTTCGTTTCTCCGTTTCTTTCTTCGTTTCTCCGTTTCTTTGTTCGTTTCTCCGTTCCTTTCTCCGTTTCTCGGTTTATTTCTTCGTTTCTCCGGTTCTTTCTTCGTTTCTCCTGTTCTTTCTTCGTTTCTCCGTTTCTTTCTTCGTTTCTCCGTTTCTTTGTTGGTTTCTCCGTTCCTTTCTCCGTTTCTCGGTCTATTTCTTCGCTTCTCCATTTATTTCTCCGTTTCTCCGTTTCTTTCTCCGTTCCTCCGTTTCTTTCTTCGTTTCACCGTTTATTTCTTCGTTTATCCATTTATTTCTCCGTTTCTCCGTTTCTTTCTTCGTTGCTCCGTTTCTTTCATCGAATCTCCGTTTCTTTCTTCGTTTCTCCGTTTCTTTCTTCGTTTCTCCGATCCTTTCTTCGTTTCTCCGTTTATTTCTTCGTTTCTCCATTTATTTCTCCGTTTCTTTCTTCGTTTGTCCGTTTCCTTGTTCGTTTCTCCGTTTATTTCTTCGTTTCTCCATTTATTTCTCCGTTTCTCCGTTTGTTTCTTCGTTTCTCCGTTTCTTTCATCGAATCTCCGTTTCTTTCTTCGTTTCTCCGTTTCTTTCTTCGTTTCTCCGTTCCTTTCTTCGTTTCTCCGTTTATTTCTTCGTTTCTCCATTTATTTCTCCGTTTCTCCGTTTCTTTCTCCGTTCCTCCGTCTCTTTCTTCGTTTCACCGTTTATTTCTTCGTTTATCCATTTATTTCTCCGTTTCTCCGTTTCTTTCTTCGTTACTCCGTTTCTTTCATCGAATCTCCGTTTCTTTCTTCGTTTCTCCGTTTCTTTCTTCGTTTCTCCGTTCCTTTCTTCGTTTCTCCGTTTATTTCTTCGTTTCTCCATTTATTTCTCCGTTTCTTTCTTCGTTTGTCCGTTTCCCTGTTCGTTTCTCCGTTTATTTCTTCGTTTCTCCATTTATTTCTCCGTTTCTACGTTTGTTTCTTCGTTTCTCCGTTTCTTTCATCGAATCTCCGTTTCTTTCTTCGTTTCTCCGTTTCTTTCTTCGTTTCTCCGTTCCTTTCTTCGTTTCTCCGTTTATTTCTTCGTTTCTCCGTTTCTTTCTTCGTTTCTCCGTTTCTTTGTTCGTTTCTCCGTTTCTTTGTCCGTTTCTCCGGTTCTTTCTTCGTTTCTACTATTCTTTCTTCGTTTCTCCATTTATTTCTCCGTTTCTCCGTTTCTTTCTTCGTTACTCCGTTTCTTTCATCGAATCTCCGTTTCTTTCTTCGTTTCTCCGTTTCTTTCTTCGTTTCTCCGTTCCTTTCTTCGTTTCTGCGTTTATTTCTTCGTTTCTCCATTTATTTCTCCGTTTCTCCGTTTCTTTCTTCGTTTCTCCGTTTCTTTGTTCATTTCTCCGTTTCTTTCATCGTTTCTCCGTTTCCTTCTTCGTTTCTCCGTTTCTTTCTTCGTTTCTCCGTTTCTTTCTTCGTTTCTCCGTTTCTTTGTTCGCTTCTCCGTTTCTTTCTTCGTTTCTCCGTTTCTTTCCTCGTTTCTCCGTTTCTTTCTTCGTTTCTCCATTTATTTCTCCGTTTCTACGTTTCTTTGTTCGTTTCTCCGGTTCTTTCTTCGTTTCTCCGTTTCTTTCTTCGTTTCTCCGTTTCTTTCTTCGTTTCTCCGTTTCTTTGTTCGTTTCTCCGTTTGTTTCTTCGTTTCTCCGTTTCTTTCATCGAATCTCCGTTTCTTTCTTCGTTTCTCCGTTTCTTTCTTCGTTTCTCCGTTCCTTTCTTCGTTTCTCCGTTTATTTCTTCGTTTCTCCATTTATTTCTCCGTTTCTTTCTTCGTTTGTCCGTTTCCTTGTTCGTTTCTCCGTTTATTTCTTCGTTTCTCCATTTATTTCTCCGTTTCTCCGTTTGTTTCTTCGTTTCTCCGTTTCTTTCATCGAATCTCCGTTTCTTTCTTCGTTTCTCCGTTTCTTTCTTCGTTTCTCCGTTCCTTTCTTCGTGTCTCCGTTTCTTTCATCGTTTCTCCGTTTCTTTCTCCGTTCCTCCGTTTCTTTCTTCGTTTCTTTCTTCGTTTCACCGTTTATTTCTTCGTTTATCCATTTATTTCTCCGTTTCTCCGTTTCTTTTTTCGTTACTCCGTTTCTTTCATCGAATCTCCGTTTCTTTCTTCGTTTCACCGTTTCTTTCTTCGTTTCTCCGTTCCTTTCTTCGTTTCTCCGTTTATTTCTTCGTTTCTCCATTTATTTCTCCGTTTCTCCGTTTCTTTCTTCGTTTGTCCGTTTCCTTGTTCGTTTCTCCGTTTATTTCTTCGTTTCTCCATTTATTTCTCCGTTTCTCCGTTTGTTTCTTCGTTTCTCCGTTTCTTTCATCGAATCTCCGTTTCTTTCTTCGTTTCTCCGTTTCTTTCTTCGTTTCTCCGTTCCTTTCTTCGTGTCTCCGTTTCTTTCATCGTTTCTCCGTTTCTTTATTCGTTGCTCCGATTCTTTCTTCGTTTCTCCGTTTCTTTGTTCGTTTCTCCGTTTATTTCTTCGTTTCTCCATTTATTTCTCCGTTTCTCCGTTTCTTTCTTCGTTTCTCCGTTTCTTTGTTCGTTTCTCCGTTTCTTTCTTCGTTTCTCCGGTTCTTTCTTCGTTTCTCCTGTTCTTTCTTCGTTTCTCCGTTTCTTTCTTCGTTTCTCCGTTTCTTTGTTCGTTTCTCCGTTCCTTTCTCCGTTTCTCGGTTTATTTCTTCGTTTCTCCGTTTCTTTCTTCGTTTCTCCTGTTCTTTCTTCGTTTCTCCGTTTCTTTCTTCGTTTCTCCGTTTCTTTGTTCGTTTCTCCGTTCCTTTCTCCGTTTCTCGGTTTATTTCTTCGTTTCTCCATTTATTTCTCAGTTTCTCCGTTTCTTTCTCCGTTCCTCCGTTTCTTTCTTCGTTTCTTTCTTCGTTTCACCGTTTATTTCTTCGTTTATCCATTTATTTCTCCGTTTCTCCGTTTCTTTTTTCGTTACTCCGTTTCTTTCATCGAATCTCCGTTTCTTTCTTCGTTTCACCGTTTCTTTCTTCGTTTCTCCGTTCCTTTCTTCGTTTCTCCGTTTATTTCTTCGTTTCTCCATTTATTTCTCCGTTTCTCCGTTTCTTTCTTCGTTTATCCGTTTCCTTGTTCGTTTCTCCGTTTATTTCTTCGTTTCTCCATTTATTTCTCCGTTTCTCCGTTTGTTTCTTCGTTTCTCCGTTTCTTTCATCGAATCTCCGTTTCTTTCTTCGTTTCTCCGTTTCTTTCTTCGTTTCTCCGTTCCTTTCTTCGTTTCTCCGTTTATTTCTTCGTTTCTCCGTTTCCTTGTTCGTTCCTCCGTTTATTTCTTCGTTTCTCCATTTATTTCTCCGTTTCTCCGTTTCTTTCTTCGTGTCTCCGTTTCTTTCTTCGTTTCTCCGTTTCTTTCTTCGTTTCTCCGGTTCTTTCTTCGTTTCTCCGTTTCTTTCTTCGTTTCTCCGTTTCTTTCTTCGTTTCTCCGTTTCTTTGTTCGTTTCTCCGTTTCTTTCTCCGTTTCTCGGTTTATTTCTTCGTTTCTCCATTGTTTTCTCCGTTTCTCCGTTTCTTTCTTCGCTTCTCCGTTTCTTTTTTCGTTTCTTTCTTCGTTTCTCCGTTTCTTTCTTCGTTTCTCCGTTCCTTTCTTCGTTTCTCCGTTTATTTCTTCGTTTCTCCGTTTCCTTGTTCGTTCCTCCGTTTATTTCTTCGTTTCTCCATTTATTTCTTCGTTTCTCCGTTTCTTTCTTCGTTTCTTCGTTTCTTTCTTCGTTTCTCGGTTTCCTTGTTCGTTTCTCCGTTTATTTCTTTGTTTCTCCATTTATTTCTCCGTTTCTCCGTTTCTTTCTCCGTTTCTCCGTTTCTTTCTTCGTTTCTCCGTTTCCTTGTTCGTTTCTCGGTTTATTTCTTCGTCTCTCCATTGTTTTCTCCGTTTCTCCGTCTCTTTCTTCGTTTCTCGGTTAATTTCTTCGTTTCTCCATTTATTTCTCCGTTTCTCCGTTTCTTTCTTCGTTTCTCCGTTTCCTTGTTCGTTTCTCCGTTTATTTCTTCGTTTCTCCATTTATATCTCCGTTTCTCCGTTTCTTTCTTCGTGTCTCCGTTTCTTTGTTCGTTTCTCCGTTTCTTTCTTCGTTTCTCCGGTTCTTTCTTCGTTTCTCCGTTTCTTTCTTCGTTTCTCCGTTTCTTTGTTCGTTTCTCCGTTTCTTTGTTCGTTTCTCCGTTTCTTTCTCCGTTTCTCGGTTTATTTCTTCGTTTCTCCATTGTTTTCTCCGTTTCTCCGTTTCTTTCTTCGTTTCTCCGTTTCTTTCTTCGTTTCTTTCTTCGTTTCTCCGTTTATTTCTTCGTTTATCCATTTATTTCTCCGTTTCTCCGTTTCTTTCTTCGTTATTCCGTTTCTTTCATCGAATCTCCGTTTCTTTCTTCGTTTCTCCGTTTCTTTCTTCGTTTCGCCGTTCCTTTCTCCGTTTCTCCGTTTCTTTCTTCGTTACTCCGTTTCTTTCATCGAATCTCCGTTTCTTTCTTCGTTTCTCCGTTTCTTTCTTCGTTTCTCCGTTTATTTCTTCGTTTCTCCATTTATTTCTCCGTTTCTCCGTTTCTTTCTCCGTTTCTGCGTTTCTTTCTTCGTTTCTCCGTTTCTTTCTTCGTTTCTCCATTTATTTCTCCGTTTCTCCGTTTCTTTCTTCGTTTCTCCGTTTCCTTGTTCGTTTCTCCGTTTATTTCTTTGTTTCTCCATTTATTTCTCCGTTTCTCCGTTTCTTTCTTCGTTTCTCCGTTTCTTTGTTCGTTTCTCCGTTTCTTTCTCCGTTTCTCGGTTTATTTCTTCGTTTCTCCATTGTTTTCTCCGTTTCTCCGTTTCTTTCTTCGTTTCTCCGTTTCTTTCTTCGTTTCTTTGTTCGTTTCTCCGTTTCTTTTTTCGTTTCTCCGGTTCTTTCTTCGTTTCTCCGTTTCTTTCTTTGTTTCTCCGTTTCTTTCTTCGTTTCTCCGTTTCTTTGTTCGTTTCTCCGTTTCTTTCTCCGTTTCTCGGTTAATTTCTTCGTTTCTCCATTTATTTCTCCGTTTCTCCGTTTCTTTCTTCGTTTCTCCGTTTGCTTGTTCGTTTCTCCGTTTATTTCTTCGTTTCTCCATTTATATCTCCGTTTCTCCGTTTCTTTCTTCGTGTCTCCGTTTCTTTGTTCGTTTCTCCGTTTCTTTCTTCGTTTCTCCGGTTCTTTCTTCGTTTCTCCGTTTCTTTCTTCGTTTCTCCGTTTCTTTGTTCGTTTCACCGTTTCTTTGTTCGTTTCTCCGTTTCTTTCTCCGTTTCTCGGTTTATTTCTTCGTTTCTCCATTGTTTTCTCCGTTTCTCCGTTTCTTTCTTCGTTTCTCCGTTCCTTTCTTCGTTCTTTCTTCGTTTCTCCGTTTCTTTCTTCGTTTCTCCATTTATTTCTCCGTTTCTCCGTTTCTTTCTTCGTTTCTCCGTTTCCTTGTTCGTTTCTCCGTTTATTTCTTTGTTTCTCCATTTATTTCTCCGTTTCTCCGTTTCTTTCTTCGTTTCTCCGTTTCTTTGTTCGTTTCTCCGTTTCTTTGTTCGTTTCTCCGTTTCTTTGTTCGTTTCTCCGTTTCTTTCTCCGTTTCTCGGTTTATTTCTTCGTTTCTCCATTGTTTTCTCCGTTTCTCCGTTTCTTTCTTCGTTTCTCCGTTTCTTACTTCGTTTCATTGTTCGTTTCTCCGTTTCTTTCTTCGTTTCTCCGGTTCTTTCTTCGTTTCTCCGTTTCTTTCTTCGTTTCTCCGTTTCTTTCTTCGTTTCTCCGTTTCTTTGTTCGTTTCTCCGTTTCTTTCTCCGTTTCTCGGTTAATTTCTTCGTTTATCCATTTATTTCACCGTTTCTCCGTTTCTTTCTTCGTTACTCCGTTTCTTTCATCGAATCTCCGTTTCTTTCTTCGTTTCTCCGTTTCTTTCTTCGTTTCGCCGTTCCTTTCTCCGTTTCTCCGTTTCTTTCTTCGTTTCTACGTTTCTTTCTTCGTTTCTCCGTTTCTTTCTTCGTTTCTCCGTTTCTTTCTCCGTTTCTCGGTTAATTTCTTCGTTTCTCCATTTATTTCCCCGTTTCTCCGTTTCTTCCTTCGTTTCTCCGTTTCTTTCTTCGTTTCTCCGTTTCTTTGTTCGTTTCTCCGTTTCTTTGTTCGTTTCTCCAGTTCTATCTTCGTTTCTCCGTTTCTTTCTTCGTTTCTCCGTTTCTTTGTTCGTTTCTCCGTTTCTTTGTTCGTTTCTCCGCTTCTTTCTCCGTTTCTCGGTTAATTTCTCCGTTTCTCCGTTTCTTTCTTCGTTTCTCCGTTTCTTTCTTCGTTTCTCCGTTTCTTTGTTCGTTTCTCCGTTTCTTTGTTCGTTTCTCCGTTTCTTTCTCCGTTTCTCGGTTTATTTCTTCGTTTCTCCATTGTTTTCTCCGTTTCTCCGTTTCTTTCTTCGTTTCTCCGTTTCTTACTTCGTTTCTTTGTTCGTTTCTCCGTTTCTTTCTTCGTTTCTCCGGTTCTTTCTTCGTTTCTCCGTTTCTTTCTTCGTTTCTCCGTTTCTTTCTTCGTTTCTCCGTTTCTTTGTTCGTTTCTCCGTTTCTTTCTCCGTTTCTCGGTTAATTTCTTCGTTTATCCATTTATTTCTCCGTTTCTCCGTTTCTTTCTTCGTTACTCCGTTTCTTTCATCGAATCTCCGTTTCTTTCTTCGTTTCTCCGTTTCTTTCTTCGTTTCGCCGTTCCTTTCTCCGTTTCTCCGTTTCTTTCTTCGTTTCTACGTTTCTTTCTTCGTTTCTCCGTTTCTTTCTTCGTTTCTCCGTTTCTTTCTCCGTTTCTCGGTTAATTTCTTCGTTTCTCCATTTATTTCCCCGTTTCTCCGTTTCTTCCTTCGTTTCTCCGTTTCTTTCTTCGTTTCTCCGTTTCTTTGTTCGTTTCTCCGTTTCTTTGTTCGTTTCTCCAGTTCTATCTTCGTTTCTCCGTTTCTTTCTTCGTTTCTCCGTTTCTTTGTTCGTTTCTCCGTTTCTTTGTTCGTTTCTCCGCTTCTTTCTCCGTTTCTCGGTTAATTTCTTCGTTTCTCCATTTATTTCTGCGTTTCTCCGTTTCTTTCTTCGTTTCTCCGATTCTTTGTTCGTTTCTCCGTTTCTTTGATCGTTTCTCCGTTTCTTTCTAAGTATCTCCGTTTCTTTGATCGTTTCTCCGTTTCTTTCTTCGTTTCTTCGTTTCTTTGTTCGTTTCTCCGTTTCTTTGTTCGTTTCTCCGGTTCTTTCTTCGTTTCTGCGTTTCTTTCTTCGTTTCTCCGTTTCTTTCTTCGTTTGTCCGTTTCTTTGATCGTTTCTCCGTTTCTTTCTCCGGTTCGCGGTTAATTTCTTCGTTTCTCCATTTATTTCCCCGTTTCTCCGTTTCTTCCTTCGTTTCTCCGTTTCTTTCTTCGTTTCTCCGTTTCTTTGTTCGTTCTCCGTTTCTTTGTTCGTTTCTCCGGTTCTTTCTTCGTTTCTCCGTTTCTTTCTTCGTTTCTCCGTTTCTTTCTTCGTTTCTCCGTTTCTTTCTTCGTTTCTCCGTTTCTTTGTTCGTTTCTCCGCTTCTTTCTCCGTTTCTCGGTTAATTTCTTCGTTTCTCCATTTATTTCTGCGTTTCTCCGTTTCTTTCTTCGTTTCTCCGATTCTTTGTTCGTTTCTCCGTTTCATTGATCGTTTCTCCGTTTCTTTCTAAGTATCACCGTTTCTTTGTTCGTTTATCCGTTTCTTTCTCCGTTTCTCGGTTTATTTCTTCGCTTCTCCATTTATTTCTCCGTTTCTCCGTTTCTTTCTTCGTTTCTCCGTTTCCTTGTTCGTTTCTCCGTTTATTTCTTCGTTTCTCCATTTATATCTCCGTTTCTCCGTTTCTTTCTTCGTGTCTCCGTTTCTTTGTTCGTTTCTCCGTTTCTTTCTTCGTTTCTCCGGTTCTTTCTTCATTTCTCCATTTCTTTCTTCGTTTCTCCGTTTCTTTGTTCGTTTCTCCGTTTCTTTGTTCGTTTCTCCGTTTCTTTCTCCGTTTCTCGGTTTATTTCTTCGTTTCTCCGCTTCTTTCTCCGTTTCTCGGTTAATTTCTTCGTTTCTCCATTTATTTCTGCGTTTCTCCGTTTCTTTCTTCGTTTCTCCGATTCTTTGTTCGTTTCTCCGTTTCATTGATCGTTTCTCCGTTTCTTTCTAAGTATCTCCGTTTCTTTGTTCGTTTATCCGTTTCTTTCTCCGTTTCTCGGTTTATTTCTTCGCTTCTCCATTTATTTCTCCGTTTCTCCGTTTCCTTCTTCGTTTCTCCGTTTCCTTGTTCGTTTCTCCGTTTATTCCTTCGCTTCTCCAATTTTTTCTCCGTTCCTTTCGTCGTTTCTCCGTTTCTTTATTCGTTTCTGCGTTTCTTTGTTCGTTTCTCCGGTTCTTTCTTCGTTTCTGCGTTTCTTTCTTCGTTTCTCCGTTTCTTTCTTCGTTTGTCCGTTTCTTTGATCGTTTCTCCGTTTCTTTCTCCGGTTCGCGGTTAATTTCTTCGTTTCTCCATTTATTTCCCCGTTTCTCCGTTTCTTCCTTCGTTTCTCCGTTTCTTTCTTCGTTTCTCCGTTTCTTTGTTCGTTCTCCGTTTCTTTGTTCGTTTCTCCGGTTCTTTCTTCGTTTCTCCGTTTCTTTCTTCGTTTCTCCGTTTCTTTCTTCGTTTCTCCGTTTCTTTCTTCGTTTCTCCGTTTCTTTGTTCGTTTCTCCGCTTCTTTCTCCGTTTCTCGGTTAATTTCTTCGTTTCTCCATTTCTTTCTGCGTTTCTCCGTTTCTTTCTTCGTTTCTCCGATTCTTTGTTCGTTTCTCCGTTTCATTGATCGTTTCTCCGTTTCTTTCTAAGTATCTCCGTTTCTTTGTTCGTTTATCCGTTTCTTTCTCCGTTTCTCGGTTTATTTCTTCGCTTCTCCATTTATTTCTCCGTTTCTCCGTTTCCTTCTTCGTTTCTCCGTTTCCTTGTTCGTTTCTCCGTTTATTCCTTCGCTTCTCCAATTTTTTCTCCGTTCCTTTCGTCGTTTCTCCGTTTCTTTATTCGTTTCTGCGTTTCTTTGTTCGTTTCTCCGTTTCTTTCTTCGTTTCTCCGTTTCTTTGTTCGTTTCTCCGTTTCGTTCTTCGTTTCGCCGTTTCTTTCTTCGTTTCTCAGTTTCTTTCTTCGTTTCACCGTTTCTTTCTTCGTTTCTCCGTTTATTTCTTCGTTTCTCCATGTATTTCTCCGTTTCTCCGTTTCTTTCTTCGTTTCTCCGTTTCTTTGTACGCTTCTCCGTTTGTTTGTTCGTTTCTCCGGTTCTTTCTTCGTTTCTCCATTTCTTTGTTCGGTTCTCCGTTTCTTTTTCCGTTTCTCGGTTTATTTCTTCGTTTCTCCATTTATTTCTCCGTTTCTTTATTCGTTTCTTCGTTTCTTTCTTCGTTACTCCGTTTCTTTCTTCGTTTCTCCGTTTCTTTCTTCGTTTCTTTCTTCGCTTCTCCGCTTCTTTCTTCGTTTCTGCGTTTCTTTCTTCGTTTCTCCGTTTCTTTCTTCGTTTCTCCATTTATTTCTTCGTTTCTCAGATTCTTTCTTCGTTTCTCCGTTTCTTTCTTCGTTTCTCCGTTTCTTTCTTCGTTTCTCCGTTTCTTTCTTCGTTTCTCCGTTTCTTTCTTCGTTTATCCGGTTCTTTCTTCGTTTCTCCGTTTCTTTCTTCGTTTCTCCGTTTCCTTCTTCGTTTCTCCGTTTCTTCTATCGTTTCTTCGTTTCTCCGTTTCTTTCTTCGTTTCTTTTATCGTTTCTTCGTTTCTCCGTTTCTTTCTTCGTTTCTCCGTTTATATCTTCGTTTCTCCATTTATTTCTCCGTTTCTTTCTTCGTTTCTCCGTTTCATTCTTCGTTTCTCCGTTTCTTTCTTCGTTTCTCCGTTTCTTTCTTCGTTTCTCCGTTTCTTTCTTCGTTTCTCCGTTTCTTTCTTCGTTTCTCCGTTTCTTTCTTCGTCTCTCCGTTTATATCTTCGTTTCTCCATTTATTTCTTCGTTTCTCCGTTTCTTTCTTCGTTTCTGCGTTTCTTTGTTCGTTTCTCCGTTTCTTTCTTCGTTTCTCCGTTTCTTTGTTCGTTTCTCCGTTTCGTTCTTCGTTTCGCCGTTTCTTTCTTCGTTTCTCCGTTTCTTTCTTCGTTTCACCGTTTCTTTCTTCGTTTCTCCGTTTATTTCTTCGTTTCTCCATGTATTTCTCCGTTTCTCCGTTTCTTTCTTCGTTTCTCCGTTTCTTTGTACGCTTCTCCGTTTGTTTGTTCGTTTCTCCGGTTCTTTCTTCGTTTCTCCGTTTCTTTGTTCTGTTCTCCGTTTCTTTTTCCGTTTCTCGGTTTATTTCTTCGTTTCTCCATTTATTTCTCCGTTTCTTTCTTCGTTTCTTCGTTTCTTTCTTCGTTACTCCGTTTCTTTCTTCGTTTCTCCGTCTCTTTCTTCGCTTCTCCGCTTCTTTCTTCGTTTCTGCGTTTCTTTCTTCGTTTCTCCGTTTCTTTCTTCGTTTCTCCGTTTCTTTGTTCGTTTCTCCGTTTCTTTCTTCGTTTCTCTGTGTATTTCTTCGTTTCGCCGTTTCTTTCTTCGTTTCTCCGTTTCTTTCTTCGTTTCACCGTTTCTTTCTTCGTTTCTCCGTTTCTTTCTTCGTTTCTCCGTTTCTTTCTTCGTTTCTCCGTTTCCTTGTTCGTTTCTCCCTTTATTTCTTCGTTTCTCCATTTATTTCTCCGTTTCTTTCTTCGTATCTCCGTTTCTTTCTTCGTTTCTCCGTTTCTTTCTTCGTTTCTCCGTTTCTTTCTTCGTTTCTCCGTTTCCTTCCTCGTTTCTCCGTTTCTTTCTTCGTTTCTCCATTTATTTCTTCGTTTCTCCATTTATTTCTCCGTTTCTCCGTTTCTGTCTTCGTATCTCCGTTTCTATGTTCGTTTCTTCGTTTCTTTGTTCGTTTCCCCGTTTCTTTCTTCGTTTCTCAGTTTCTTTCTTCGTTTCTCCGTTTCTATCTTCGTTTCTCCGTTTCTTTGTTCGTTTCTCCGTTCCTTTGTTCGTTTCTCCATGTATTTCTCCGTTTCTCCGTTTCTTTCTTCGTTTCTCCGTTTCTTTGTACGCTTCTCCGTTTGTTTGTTCGTTTCTCCGTTTCTTTGTACGCTTCTCCGTTTGTTTGTTCGTTTCTCCGGTTCTTTCTTCGTTTCTCCGTTTCTTTCTTGGTTTCTCCGTTTCTTTGTTTGTTTCTCCGTTTCTTTTTCGTTTCTCCGTTTCTTTCTTCGTTTCTCCGTTTCTTTCTTCGTTTCTGCGTTTCTTTGTTCGTTTCTCCGTTTCTTTCTTCGTTTCTCCGTTTCTTTGTTCGTTTCTCCGTTTCGTTCTTCGTTTCGCCGTTTCTTTCTTCGTTTCTCCGTTTCTTTCTTCGTTTCACCGTTTCTTTCTTCGTTTCTCCGTTTATTTCTTCGTTTCTCCATGTATTTCTCCGTTTCTCCGTTTCTTTCTTCGTTTCTCCGTTTCTTTGTACGCTTCTCCGTTTGTTTGATCGTTTCTCCGGTTCTTTCTTCGTTTCTCCGTTTCTTTGTTCGGTTCTCCGTTTCTTTTTCCGTTTCTCGGTTTATTTCTTTGTTTCTCCATTTATTTCTCCGTTTCTTTCTTCGTTTCTTCGTTTCTTTCTTCGTTACTCCGTTTCTTTCTTCGTTTCTCCGTTTCTTTCTTCGTTTCTTTCTTCGCTTCTCCGCTTCTTTCTTCGTTTCTGCGTTTCTTTCTTCGTTTCTCCCTTTCTTTCTTCGTTTCTCCGTTTCTTTCTTCGTTTCTCCGTATATGTCTTCGTTTCTTCATTTACTTCTCCGTTTCTCCGTTTCTTTCTTCATTTCTCCGTTTATTTCTTCGTTTCGCCGTTTCTTTCTTCGTTTCTCCGTTTCTTTCTTCGTTTCTCCGTTTATATCTTCGTTTCTCCATTTATTTTTCCGTTTCTTTCTTCGTTTCTCCGTTTCATTCTTCGTTTCTCCGTTTCTTTCTTCGTTCCTCCGTTTCTTTGTTCGTTTCTCCGTTTCTTTCTTTGTTTCTCCGTTTCTTTCTTCATTTCTCCGTTTATTTCTTCGTTTCTCCGTTTCATTCTCCGTTTCTGCGTTTCATTGTTCGTTTCTCCGTTTCTATCTTCATTTCTCCGTTTCTTTCTGCGTTTCTTCGTTTCTTTCTTCGTTTCTCCGTTTATTTCTGCGTTTCTCCGTTTCTTTGTTCGCTTCTCCGTTTCTTTCTTGGTTTCTTCCTTTCTTTCTTCGTTTCTCCGTTTATTTCTTCGTATCTCCGTTTCTTTCTTCGTTTCTCCGTTTCTTTCTTCTTTTCTCCGTTTATTTCTTCGTTTCTCCATTTATTTCTCCGTTTCTCCGTTTCTTTCTTCATTTCTCCGTTTATTTCTTCGTTTCGCCGTTTCTTTCTTCGTTTCTCCGTTTCTTTCTTCGTTTCTCCGTTTATATCTTCGTTTCTCCATTTATTTTTCCGTTTCTTTCTTCGTTTCTCCGTTTATTTCTTCGTTTCTCCATTTATTCCTCCGTTTCTTTGTTCGTTTCTCCGTTTCTTTGTTCGTTTCTCCGTTTCTTTGTCCGTTTCTCCGATTCTTTGTTCGTTTCTCCCTTTCTTTTTTCGTTTCTCCGTTTCTTTCTTCGTTTCTCCGTATATGTCTTCGTTTCTTCATTTACTTCTCCGTTTCTCCGTTTCTTTGTTTGTTTCTCCGTTTCTTTGTTCGGTTCTCCGTTTCTTTGTTCGTTTCTCCGCTTCTTTCTTCGTTTCTCCGGTTCTTTCTTTGTTTCTCCGTTTCTTTCTTCATTTCTCCGTTTATTTCTTCGTTTCGCCGTTTCTTTCTTCGTTTCTCCGTTTCTTTCTTCGTTTCTCCGTTTATATCTTCGTTTCTCCATTTATTTATCCGTTTCTTTCTTCGTTTCTCCGTTTCATTCTTCGTTTCTCCGTTTCTTTCTTCGTTCCTCCGTTTCTTTGTTCGTTTCTCCCTTTCTTTCTTCGTTTCTCCGTTTCTTTCTTCGTTTCTCCGTATATGTCTTCGTTTCTTCATTTACTTCTCCGTTTCTCCGTTTCTTTCCTCATTTCTCCGTTTATTTCTTCGTTTCGCCGTTTCTTTCTTCGTTTCTCCGTTTCTTTCTTCGTTTCTCCGTTTATATCTTCGTTTCTCCATTTATTTTTCCGTTTCTTTCTTCGTTTCTCCGTTTCATTCTTCATTTCTCCGTTTCTATCTTCATTTCTCCGTTTCTTTGTTCGCTTCTCCGTTTCTTTCTTCGTTTCTTCGTTTCTTTCTTCATTTCTCCGTTTATTTCTTCGTTTCTCCGTTTCTTTCTTCGGTTCACCGATTCTTTCTTCTTTTCTCCGTTTATTTCTTCGTTTCTCCATTTATTTCTCCGTATCTCCGTTTCTTTCTTCGTTTCTCCGTTTCTTTCTTCGTTTCTCCGTTTCTTTTCCCGTTTCTCGGTTTATTTCTTCGTTTCTCCAATTATTTCTCCGTTTCTTTCTTCGTTTCTCCTTTTCTTTCTTCATTTCTCCGTTTATTTCTTCGTTTCGCCGTTTCTTTCTTCGTTTCTCCGTTTCTTTCTTCGTTTCTCCGTTTATATCTTCGTTTCTCCATTTATTTTTCCGTTTCTTTCTTCGTTTCTCCGTTTCATTCTTCGTTTCTCCGTTTCTTTCTTCGTTTCTCCGTATATGTCTTCGTTTCTTCATTTACTTCACCGTTTCTCCGTTTCTTTGTTTGTTTCTCCGTTTCTTTGTTCGGTTCTCCGTTTCTTTGTTCGTTTCTCCGCTTCTTTCTTCGTTTCTCCGGTTCTTTCTTTGTTTCTCCGTTTCTTTCTTCATTTCTCCGTTTATTTCTTCGTTTCGCCGTTTCTTTCTTCGTTTCTCCGTTTCTTTCTTCGTTTCTCCGTTTATATCTTCGTTTCTCCATTTATTTATCCGTTTCTTTCTTCGTTTCTCCGTTTCATTCTTCGTTTCTCCGTTTCTTTCTTCGTTCCTCCGTTTCTTTGTTCGTTTCTCCCTTTCTTTCTTCGTTTCTCCGTTTCTTTCTTCGTTTCTCCGTATATGTCTTCGTTTCTTCATTTACTTCTCCGTTTCTCCGTTTCTTTCCTCATTTCTCCGTTTATTTCTTCGTTTCGCCGTTTCTTTCTTCGTTTCTCCGTTTCTTTCTTCGTTTCTCCGTTTATATCTTCGTTTCTCCATTTATTTTTCCGTTTCTTTCTTCGTTTCTCCGTTTCATTCTTCATTTCTCCGTTTCTATCTTCATTTCTCCGTTTCTTTGTTCGCTTCTCCGTTTCTTTCTTCGTTTCTTCGTTTCTTTCTTCATTTCTCCGTTTATTTCTTCGTTTCGCCGTTTCTTTCTTCGTTTCTCCGTTTCTTTCTTCGTTTCTCCGTTTATATCTTCGTTTCTCCATTTATTTTTCCGTTTCTTTCTTCGTTTCTCCGTTTCATTCTTCGTTTCTCCGGTTCTTTCTTCGTTTCTCCGTTTCTTTGTTCGGTTCTCCGTTTCTTTTTCCGTTTCTCGGTTTATTTCTTCGTTTCTCCATTTATTTCTCCGTTTCTTTCTTCGTTTCTTCGTTTCTTTCTTCGTTACTCCGTTTCTTTCTTCGTTTCTCCGTTTCTTTCTTCGTTTCTTTCTTCGCTTCTCCGATTCTTTCTTCGTTTCTGCGTTTCTTTCTTCGTTTCTCCGTTTCTTTCTTCGTTTCCCCGTTTCTTTGTTCGTTTCTCCGTTTCTTTCTTCGTTTCTCTGTGTATTTCTTCGTTTCGCCATTTATTTCTCCGTTTCTCCGTTTCTATCTTCGCTTCTCCGTTTCTTTGTTCGTTTCTCCGTTCCTTTGTTCGTTTATCCGTTTCTTTCTTCGTTTCTCCGTTTCTTTCTTCGTTTCTCCGTTTATATCTTCGTTTCTCCATTTATTTATCCGTTTCTTTCTTCGTTTCTCCGTTTCATTCTTCGTTTCTCCGTTTCTTTCTTCGTTCCTCCGTTTCTTTGTTCGTTTCTCCCTTTCTTTCTTCGTTTCTCCGTTTCTTTCTTCGTTTCTCCGTATATGTCTTCGTTTCTTCATTTACTTCTCCGTTTCTCCGTTTCTTTCCTCATTTCTCCGTTTATTTCTTCGTTTCGCCGTTTCTTTCTTCGTTTCTCCGTTTCCTTCTTCGTTTCTCCGTTTATATCTTCGTTTCTCCATTTATTTTTCCGTTTCTTTCTTCGTTTCTCCGTTTCATTCTTCGTTTCTCCGTTTCTATCTTCATTTCTCCGTTTCTTTGTTCGCTTCTCCGTTTCTTTCTTCGTTTCTTCGTTTCTTTCTTCATTTCTCCGTTTATTTCTTCGTTTCTCCGTTTCTTTCTTCGTTTCACCGATTCTTTCTTCTTTTCTCCGTTTGTTTCTTCGTTTCTCCATTTATTTCTCCGTATCTCCGTTTCTTTCTTCGTTTCTCCGTTTCTTTCTCCGTTTCTCCGTTTCTTTTCCCGTTTCTCGGTTTATTTCTTCGTTTCTCCAATTATTTCTCCGTTTCTTTCTTCGTTTCTCCTTTTCTTTGTTCGTTTCTCCGTTTCTTTCTTCGTTTCTTCGTTTCTTTCTTCGTTTCTCCGTTTCTTTCTTCGTTTCTCCGTTTGTTTCTTCGTTTCTCCGTTTATTTCTTCGTTTCTCCGTTTCTTTCTTCGTTTCTCCGTTTATTTCTTCGTTTCTCCATTTATTTCTCCGTTCCTCCGTTTCTTTCTTTGTTTCTCCGCTTCTTTGTTCGTTTCTCCATTTCTTTCTTCATTTCTCCGTTTCTTTCTTCGTTCCCTCGTTTCTTTCTCCGTTTCTCCGTTTCTTTCTCCGTTTCTCCGTTTCCTTGTTCATTTCTCCATTTATTTCTTCTTTTCTCCATTTATTTCCCCGTCTCTTTTTTCGTTTCTCCGTTTCTTTGTTCGTTTCTCCGTTTCTTTGTTCGTTTCTCCGTTTCTTACTTCGTTTCTCCGTTTCTTTTTTCGTTTCTGCGTTTCTTTCTTCGGTTCTCCGTTTCTTTCTTCGTTTCTCTGTTTCTTTCTTCGTTTCTCCGTTTCTTTCTTCGTTTCTCCCTTTCTTTCTTCGTTTCTCCGTTTCTTTCTTCGTTTCTCCGTTTCTTTCTTCGTTTCTCCGTTTATTTTTTCGTTTCTCCGTTTCCTTCTTCGTTTCTCCGTATATGTCTTCGTTTCTTCATTTACTTCACCGTTTCTCCGTTTCTTTCTTCATTTCTCCGTTTATTTCTTCGTTTCGCCGTTTCTTTCTTCGTTTCTCCGTTTCATTCTTCGTTTCTCCGTTTCTTTCTTCGTTCCTCCGTTTCTTTGTTCGTTTCTCCGTTTCTTTCTTTGTTTCTCCGTTTCTTTCTTCATTTCTCCGTTTATTTCTTCGTTTCTCCGTTTCATTCTCCGTTTCTGCGTTTCATTGTTCGTTTCTCCGTTTCTATCTTCATTTCTCCGTTTCTTTGTTCGCTTCTCCGTTTCTTTCTTCGTTTCTTCGTTTCTTTCTTCGTTTCTCCGTTTATTTCTTCGTTTCTCCGTTTCTTTGTTCGCTTCTCCGTTTCTTTCTTGGGTTCTTCGTTTCTTTCTTCGTTTCTCCGTTTATTTCTTCGTTTCTCCGTTTCTTTCTTCGTTTCTCCGTTTCTTTCATCTTTTCTCCGTTTATTTCTTCGTTTCTCCATTTATTTCTCCGTTTCTCCGTTTCTTTCTTCATTTCTCCGTTTATTTCTTCGTTTCGCCGTTTCTTTCTTCGTTTCTCCGTTTCTTTCTTCGTTTCTCCGTTTATATCTTCGTTTCTCCATTTATTTTTCCGTTTCTTTCTTCGTTTCTCCGCTTATTTCTTCGTTTCTCCTTTTATTCCTCCGTTTCTTTGTTCCTTTCTCCGTTTCTTTGTTCGTTTCTCCGTTTCTTTGTCCGTTTCTCCGATTCTTTGTTCGTTTCTCCCTTTCTTTCTTCGTTTCTCCGTTTCTTTCTTCGTTTCTCCGTATATGCCTTCGTTTCTTCATTTACTTCTCCGTTTCTCCGTTTCTTTGTTTGTTTCTCCGTTTCTTTGTTCGTTTCTCCGTTTCTTTGTTCGTTTCTCCGCTTCTTTCTTCGTTTCTCCGGTTCTTTCTTTGTTTCTCCGTTTCTTTCTTCATTTCTCCGTTTATTTCTTCGTTTCGCCGTTTCTTTCTTCGTTTCTCCGTTTCTTTCTTCGTTTCTCCGTTTATATCTTCGTTTCTCCATTTATTTATCCGTTTCTTTCTTCGTTTCTCCGTTTCATTCCTCGTTTCTCCGTTTCTTTCTTCGTTCCTCCGTTTCTTTGTTCGCTTCTCCGTTTCTTTCTTTGTTTCTCCGTTTCTTTCTTCGTTTCTTCGTTTCTTTCTTCATTTCTCCGTTTATTTCTTCGTTTCTCCGTTTCTTTCTTCGTTTCTCCGTTTCTTTCTTCTTTTCTCCGTTTATTTCTTCGTTTCTCCATTTATTTCTCCGTATCTCCGTTTCTTTCTTCGTTGCTCCGTTTCTTCCTTCGTTTCATCGTTTCTCCGTTTCTCCGTTTCTCGGTTTATTCCTTCGTTTCTCCATTTATTTCTCCGATTCTCCGTTTCTTTCTTCGTTTCTTCGTTTCTTTCATCGTTACTGCGTTTCTTTCTTCGTTTCTCCATTTATTTCTCCGTTTCTTCGTTTCTTTCTTCGTTTCTCCGTTTATATCTTCGTTTCTCCATTTATTTATCCGTTTCTTTCTTCGTTTCTCCGTTTCATTCCTCGTTTCTCCGTTTCTTTCTTCGTTCCTCCGTTTCTTTGTTCGCTTCTCCGTTTCTTTCTTTGTTTCTCCGTTTCTTTCTTCGTTTCTTCGTTTCTTTCTTCATTTCTCCGTTTCTTTCTTCGTTTCTCCGTTTCTTTCATCGTTACTCCGTTTCTTTCTTCGTTTCTTCGTTTCTTTCTTCGTTACTCCGTTTCTTTCTCCGATTCTCGGTTTATTTCTTCGTTTCTCCATTTATTTCTCCGATTCTGTGTTTCTTTCTACGTTTCTTTCTTCTTTGCTCCGTTTCTTCCTTCGTTTCATCGTTTCTCCATTTCTCCGTTTGTCGGTTTATTCCTTCGTTTCTCCATTTATTTCTCCGACTCTCCATTTCTTTCTGCGTTTCATCGTTTCTCTCTTTGTTACTCCGTTTCTTTCTTCGTTTCTCAGTTTCTTTCCTCGTGTCTCCGTTTCTTTCTTCGTTTCTACGTTTATTTCTTCGTTTCTCGGTTTCTTTCTTCGTTTCTCCGTTTCTTCCTTCGTTTCTCCATTTATTTCTTCGTTTCTCCATTTACTTCTCCGTTTCTCCGTTTCTTTGTTCGTTTCTGCGTTTCATTGGTCATTTCTCCGTTTCTTTCTCCGTTTCTCGGTTTACTTCTTCGTTCCACCATTTATTTCTCCGATTCTCCGTTTCTTTCTCCGTTTCTCGGTTTATTTCTTCGTGTCTCCATTTATTTCTCCGATTTTCTGTTTCTTTCTTCGTCTCTTCGTTTCTTTCTTCGTTTCTCCGTTTCTTCCTTCGTTTCTCCGTTTCTCTCCTCGTTTCTCCGTTTCTTTCTTCGTTTCTCCGTTTCTTTCTTCGTTTCTACGTTTATTTCTTCGTTTCTCCATTTATTTCTCCGTTTCTTTCTTCGTTTCTCCGTTTCATCCATCGTTTCTCCGTTTCTTTGTTGGTTTCTCCGTTTCTTTCTTTGTTTCTCCGTTCGTTTCTTCATTGCTCCGTATATTTTTTCGTTTCTCCGTTTCATTCTTCGTTTCTGCGTTTCTTTGTTCGTTTCTCCGTTTCTTTCTTCGTTTCTCCGTTTCTTTCTTCGTTTCTCCGTTTCTTTCTCCGTTTCTCCGTTTCTTTGTTCGTTTCTCCATTTATTTCTCCGTTTCTCCGTATATTTCTTCGTTTCTCCGTTTCTTTTTTCGTTTCTCCGTTTCTTTCTTCGTTTCTCCGTTTATTTCTTCGTTTCTCCATTTATTTCTCCGTTTCTCCGTTTCCTTCTTCGTTTCTCCGTTTCTTTCTTCGTTTCTCCGTATATGTCTTCGTTTCTTCATTTACATCTCCGTTTCTCCGTATGTGTCATCGTTTCTTCATTTACTTCTCCGTTTCTCCGTTTCTTTGTTCGTTTCTCCGTTTCTTTGTTCGTTTCTCCGTTTCTTTCTTCGATTCTCCGTTTATTTCTTCGTTTCACCGTATCTTTCTTCGTTTCTCCGTTTATTTCTTCGTTTCTCCGTTTCTTTGTTCGTTGCTGCGTTTCATTGGTCATTTCTCCGTTTCTTTCTCCGTTTCTCGGTTTACTTCTTCGTTCCACTATTTATTTCTCCGATTCTCCGTTTCTTTCTTCGTTTCTTCGTTTCTTTCTTCGTTACTCCGTTTCTTCCTTCGTTTCTCCGCTTCTCTCTTCGCTTCTCCGTTTCTTTCTCCGTTTCTCCGTTTCTTTCGTCGTTCCTCCGTTTCTTTGTTCGTTCTCCGTTTCGTTGATCGTTTCTCCGTTTATTTCTCCGTTTCTCGGTTTATTTCTTCGTGTCTCCATTTATTTCTCCGATTCTCCGTTTCTTTCGTCGTTTCTTCGTTTCTTTCTTCGTTTCTCCGTTTCTTCCTTCGTTTCTCCGCTTCTCTCTTCGTTTCTCCGTTTCTTTCTTCGTTTCTCCGTTTCTGTGTCCGTTTCTCCGTTTCGTTGATCGCTTCTCTTTCTCCGTTTCTCGGTTTATTTCTTCGTGTCTCCATTTATCTCTCCGATTCTGTGTTTCTTTCTACGTTTCTTTCTTCGTTGCTCCGTTTCTTCCTTCGTTTCATCGTTTCTCCGTTTCTCCGTTTCTCGGTTTATTCCTTCGTTTCTCCATTTATTTCTCCGATTCTCCGTTTCTTTCTTCGTTTCTTCGTTTCTTTCATCGTTACTGCGTTTCTTTCTTCGTTTCTCCGTTTCTTTCTTCGTTTCTCCGTTTCTTTCTTCGTTTCTCCGTTTGCTTCTTCGATTCTCCGTTTATTCCTTCGTTTCTCCGTTTCTTTCTTCGTTTCTCCGTTTATTTCTTCGTTTCTCCGTTTCTTTCTTCGTTTCTTCGTTTCTTTCTTCGTTCCTCCGTCTCTTCCTTCGTTTCATCGTTTCACCGTTTCTCTGTTTCTCGGTTTATTCCTTCGTTTCTCCATTTATTTCTCCGATTCTCCGTTTCTTTCTTCGTTTCTTCGTTTCTTTCATCGTTACTCCGTTTCTTTCTTCGTTTCTTCGTTTCTTTCTTCGTTACTCCGTTTCTTTCTCCGATTCTCGGTTTATTTCTTCGTTTCTCCATTTATTTCTCCGATTCTGTGTTTCTTTCTACGTTTCTTTCTTCTTTGCTCCGTTTCTTCCTTCGTTTCATCGTTTCTCCATTTCTCCGTTTGTCGGTTTATTCCTTCGTTTCTCCATTTATTTCTCCGACTCTCCATTTCTTTCTGCGTTTCATCGTTTCTCTCTTTGTTACTCCGTTTCTTTCTTCGTTTCTCAGTTTCTTTCCTCGTGTCTCCGTTTCTTTCTTCGTTTCTACGTTTATATCTTCGTTTCTTCATTTATTTCTCCGTTTCTTCGTTTCTTTCTTCGTTTCTCGGTTTCTTTCTTCGTTTCTCCGTTTCTTCCTTCGTTTCTCCATTTATTTCTTCGTTTCTCCATTTACTTCTCCGTTTCTCCGTTTCTTTGTTCGTTTCTGCGTTTCATTGGTCATTTCTCCGTTTCTTTCTCCGTTTCTCGGTTTACTTCTTCGTTCCACCATTTATTTCTCCGATTCTCCGTTTAGTTCTCCGTTTCTCGGTTTATTTCTTCGTGTCTCCATTTATTTCTCCGATTTTCTGTTTCTTTCTTCGTCTCTTCGTTTCTTTCTTCGTTTCTCCGTTTCTTCCTTCGTTTCTCCGTTTCTCTCCTCGTTTCTCCGTTTCTTTCTTCGTTTCTCCGTTTCTTTCTTCGTTTCTACGTTTATTTCTTCGTTTCTCCATTTATTTCTCCGTTTCTTTCTTCGTTTCTCCGTTTCATCCATCGTTTCTCCGTTTCTTTGTAGGTTTCTCCGTTTCTTTCTTTGTTTCTCCGTTCGTTTCTTCATTTCTCCGTATATTTTTTCGTTTCTCCGTTTCATTCTTGGTTTCTGCGTTTCTTTGTTCGTTTCTCCGTTTCTTTCTTCGTTTCTCCGTCTCTTTCTTCGTTTCTCCGTTTCTTTCTCCGTTTCTCCGTTTCTTTGTTCGTTTCTCCATTTATTTCTCCGTTTCTCCGTATATTTCTTCGTTTCTCCGTTTCTTTTTTCGTTTCTCCGTTTCTTTCTTCGTTTCTCCGTTTATTTCTTCGTTTCTCCATTTATTTCTCCGTTTCTCCGTTTCCTTCTTCGTTTCTCCGTTTCTTTCTTCGTTTCTCCGTTTCTTTCTTCGTTTCTCCGTTTCTGTCTTCGTTTCTCCGTTTATTTCTTCGTTTCTCCATTTATTCCTCCGTTTCTTTGTTCGTTTCTCCGTTTCTTTGTTCGTTTCTCCGTTTCTTTGTCCGTTTCTCCGTTTCTTTGTTCGTTTCTCCCATTCTTTCTTCGTTTCTCCGTTTCTTTCTTCGTTTCTCCGTATATGTCTTCGTTTCTTCATTTACATCTCCGTTTCTCCGTATGTGTCATCGTTTCTTCATTTACTTCTCCGTTTCTCCGTTTCTTTGTTCGTTTCTCCGTTTTTTTGTTCGTTTCTCCGTTTCTTTGTTCGTTTCTCCGCTTCTTTCTTCGTTTCTCCGGTTCTTTCTTTGTTTCTCCGTTTCTTTCTTCATTTCTCCGTTTATTTCTTCGTTTCGCCGTTTCTTTCTTCGTTTCTCCGTTTCTTTCTTCGTTTCTCCGTTTATATCTTCGTTTCTCCATTTATTTCTCCGTTTCTTTCTTCGTTTCTCCGTTTCATTCTTCGTTTCTCCGTTTCTTTCTTCGTTCCTCCGTTTCTTTGTTCGTTTCTCCGTTTCTTTCTTTGTTTCTCCGTTTCTTTCTTCATTTCTCCGTTTATTTCTTCGTTTCTCCGTTTCATTCTCCGTTTCTGC
Organism: Ptiloglossa arizonensis; assembly: GCF_051014685.1. NCBI lineage: Eukaryota > Metazoa > Arthropoda > Insecta > Hymenoptera > Colletidae > Ptiloglossa > Ptiloglossa arizonensis. Next base: position 77,726 of record NW_027478787.1, on the reverse strand, counting down.
GTTTCATTGTTCGTTTCTCCGTTTCTATCTTCACTTCTCCGTTTCTTTGTTCGCTTCTCCGTTTCTTTCTTCGTTTCTTCGTTTCTTTCTTCGTTTCTCCATTTATTTCTCCGTTTCTTTCTTCGTTTCTCCGTTTCATTCTTCGTTTCTGCGTTTCATTGTTCGTTTCTCCGTTTCTTTCTTCGTTTCTCCTTTTCTTTGTTCGTTTCTCCGCTTCTTTGTTCGTTTCTCCGTTTCATTGATCGTTTCTCCGTTTCTTTCTCCGTTTCTCGATTTATTTCTTCGTTTCTCCATTTATTTCTCCGTTTCTCCGTTTCTTTCTTCGTTTCTTCGTTTCTTTCATCGTTACTCCGTTTCTTCCTTCGTTTCTCTGTTTCTCTCTTCGCTTCTCCGTTTATTTCTTCGTTTCTCCGTTTCTTTGTTCGTTTCTCCGTTTCTTTGTTCGTTTCGCCATTTCTTTGTTCGTTTCTCCGTTTATTTCTTCGTTTCTCCATTTATTTCTCCGTTTCTCCGTTTCTTTCTTCGTTTCTCCGTTTCCTTGCTCGTTTCTCCATTTATTTCTCCGTTTCTTCGTTTCTCTGTTTCTTTCCTCGTTTCTCCGTTTCTTTCTTCGTTTCTCCGTTTATTTCTTCGTTTCTCCATTTATTTCTCCGTTTCTCCGTTTCTTTCTTCGTTTCTCCGTTTCTTTGTTCGTTTCTCCGTTTCATTGATCGTTTCTCCGTTTCTTTCTCCGTTTCTCGGTTTATTTCTTCGTTTCTCCATTTATTTCCCCGATTGTCCGTTTCATTCTTCGTTTCTTCGTTTCTTTCTTCGTTACTCCGTTTCTTCCTTCGTTTCTCCGTTTCTCTCTTCGTTTGTCCGTTTCTTTCTGCGTTACGTCGTTTCTTTCTTCGTTACCCCGTTTCTACCTTCGTTTCTGCGTTTCTTTCCTCGTTTCTCCGTTTCTTTCTTCGTTTCTACGTTTATTTCTTCGTTTCTCCATTTATTTCTCCGTTTCTCCGTTTCTTTGTTCGTTTCTCCGTTTCTTTGTTCGTTTCTCCGCTTCTTTCTTCGTTTCTCCGGTTCTTTCTTTGTTTCTCCGTTTCTTTCTTCATTTCTCCGTTTATTTCTTCGTTTCGCCGTTTCTTTCTTCGTTTCTCCGTTTCTTTCTTCGTTTCTCCGTTTATTTCTTCGTTTCTCCATTTATTTCTCCGTTTCTCCGTTTCTTTCTTCGTTTCTCCGTTTCTGTTTTCGTTTCTCCGTTTCTTTCTTCGTTTCTCCGTTTCTCTCTTCGTTTCTCCATTTATTTCTCCGTTTCTCCGTTTCTTTCTTCGTTTCTTCGTTTCTTTCATCATTACTCCGTTTCTTCCTTCGTTTCTCCGTTTCTCTCTTCGTTTCTCCGTTTCTTTCTCCGTTTCTCCGTTTCTTTCTTCGTTTCTCCGTTTCTTTGTTCGTTTCGCCGTTTCTTTCTTCGTTTCTCCGTTTCTTTCTTCGTTTCTCCGTTTATTTCTTCGTTTCTCCATTTATTTCTCCGTTTCTCCGTTTCCTTCTTCGTTTCTCCGTTTCTTTCTTCGTTTCTCCGTTTCTTTCTTCGCTTCTCCGTTTCTGTCTTCGTTTCTCCGTTTATTTCTTCGTTTCTCCATTTATTCCTCCGTTTCTTTGTTCGTTTCTCCGTTTCTTTGTTCGTTTCTCCGTTTCTTTGTCCGTTTCTCCGTTTCTTTGTTCGTTTCTCCCATTCTTTCTTCGTTTCTCCGTTTCTTTCTTCGTTTCTCCGTATATGTCTTCGTTTCTTCATTTACATCTCCGTTTCTCCGTATGTGTCATCGTTTCTTCATTTACTTCTCCGTTTCTCCGTTTCTTTGTTCGTTTCTCCGTTTTTTTGTTCGTTTCTCCGTTTCTTTGTTCGTTTCTCCGCTTCTTTCTTCGTTTCTCCGGTTCTTTCTTTGTTTCTCCGTTTCTTTCTTCATTTCTCCGTTTATTTCTTCGTTTCGCCGTTTCTTTCTTCGTTTCTCCGTTTCTTTCTTCGTTTCTCCGTTTATATCTTCGTTTCTCCATTTATTTCTCCGTTTCTTTCTTCGTTTCTCCGTTTATTTCTTCGTTTCTCCGTTTCATTCTCCGTTTCTGCGTTTCATTGTTCGTTTCTCCGTTTCTATCTTCATTTCTCCGTTTCTTTGTTCGCTTCTCCGTTTCTTTCTTCGTTTCTTCGTTTCTTTCTTCGTTTCTCCATTTATTTCTCCGTTTCTTTCTTCGTTTCTCCGTTTCATTCTTCGTTTCTGCGTTTCATTGTTCGTTTCTCCGTTTCTTTCTTCGTTTCTCCTTTTCTTTGTTCGTTTCTCCGCTTCTTTGTTCGTTTCTCCGTTTCATTGATCGTTTCTCCGTTTCTTTCTCCGTTTCTCGGTTTATTTCTTCGTTTCTCCATTTATTTCTCCGTTTCTCCGTTTCTTTCTTCGTTTCTTCGTTTCTTTCATCGTTACTCCGTTTCTTCCTTCGTTTCTCTGTTTCTCTCTTCGTTTCTCCGTTTATTTCTTCGTTTCTCCGTTTCTTTGTTCGTTTCTCCGTTTCCTTGTTCGTTTCGCCATTTCTTTGTTCGTTTCTCCGTTTCTTTGTTCGTTTCTCCGTTTCTTTATTCGTTTCTCCGTTTATTTCTTCGTTTCTCCATTTATTTCTCCGTTTCTCCGTTTCTTTCTTCGTTTCTCCGTTTCCTTGCTCGTTTCTCCATTTATTTCTCCGTTTCTTCGTTTCTCTGTTTCTTTCCTCGTTTCTCCGTTTCTTTCTTCGTTTCTCCGTTTATTTCTTCGTTTCTCCATTTATTTCTCCGTTTCTCCGTTTCTTTCTTCGTTTCTCCGTTTCTTTGTTCGTTTCTCCGTTTCATTGATCGTTTCTCCGTTTCTTTCTCCGTTTCTCGGTTTATTTCTTCGTTTCTCCATTTATTTCCCCGATTCTCCGTTTCATTCTTCGTTTCTTCGTTTCTTTCTTCGTTACTCCGTTTCTTCCTTCGTTTCTCCGTTTCTCTCTTCGTTTCTCCGTTTCTTTCTGCGTTACGTCGTTTCTTTCTTCGTTACCCCGTTTCTACCTTCGTTTCTGCGTTTCTTTCCTCGTTTCTCCGTTTCTTTCTTCGTTTCTACGTTTATTTCTTCGTTTCTCCATTTATTTCTCCGTTTCTCCGTTTCTTTGTTCGTTTCTCCGTTTCTTTGTTCGTTTCTCCGCTTCTTTCTTCGTTTCTCCGGTTCTTTCTTTGTTTCTCCGTTTCTTTCTTCATTTCTCCGTTTATTTCTTCGTTTCGCCGTTTCTTTCTTCGTTTCTCCGTTTCTTTCTTCGTTTCTCCGTTTATTTCTTCGTTTCTCCATTTATTTCTCCGTTTCTCCGTTTCTTTCTTCGTCTCTCCGTTTCTGTTTTCGTTTCTCCGTTTCTTTCTTCGTTTCTCCGTTTCTCTCTTCGTTTCTCCATTTATTTCTCCGTTTCTCCGTTTCTTTCTTCGTTTCTTCGTTTCTTTCATCATTACTCCGTTTCTTCCTTCGTTTCTCCGTTTCTCTCTTCGTTTCTCCGTTTCTTTCTCCGTTTCTCCGTTTCTTTCTTCGTTTCTCCGTTTCTTTGTTCGTTTCTCCGTTTCATTGATCGTTTCTCAGTTTCTTTCTCCGTTTCTCGGTTTATTTCTTCGTGTCTCCATTTATTTCTCCGATTCTCCGTTTCTTTCTTAGTTTCTTCGTTTCTCTCTTCGTTACTCCGTTTCTTCCTTCGTTTCTCCGTTTATTTCTTCGTTTCTCCATTTATTTCTCCGTTTCTCCGTTTCTTTCTTCGTTTCTCCGATTCTTTGTTCGTTTCTCCATTTCATTGATCGTTTCTCCGTTTCTTTCTCCGTTTCTCGGTTTATTTCTTCGTTTCTCCATTTATTACTCCGATTCTCCGTTTCTTCGTTTCTTTGTTCGTTACTCCGTTTCTCTCTTCGTTTCTCTGTTTCTTTCTCCGTTTCTCCGTTTCTTTCGGCGTTTCATTGTTTCTTTCTTCGTTACCCCGTTTCTATCTTCGTTACTCCGTTTCTTTCCTCGTTTCTCCGTTTCTTTCCTCCTTTCTCCGTTTCTTTCTTGGTTTCTACGTTTATTTCTTCGTTTCTCCATTTATTTCTCCGTTTCTTTCTTCGTTTCTCCGTTTCATCCTTCGTTTCTCCGTTTCTTTGTTGGTTTCTCCGTTTCTTTCTTTGTTTCTCCGTTCGTTTCTTCATTTCTCCGTATATTTTTTCGTTTCTCCGTTTCATTCTTCGTTTCTGCGTTTCTTTGTTCGTTTCTCCGTTTCTTTCTTCGTTTCTCCGTTTCTTTCGCCGTTTCTCCGTTTCTTTGTTCGTTTCTCCGTTTCTTTGTTCGTTTCTCCGTTTCTTTCTTCGTATCTCCGTTTCTTTCTTCGTTCCTCCGTTTCTTTCTTCGTTTCTCCGTTTCTTTCTTAGTTTCTCCGTTTCTTTCTTCGTTTCTCCGTTTCATTGTTCGTTTCTCCGTTTCTTTCTTCGTATCTCCGTTTCTTTCTTCGTTCCTCCGTTTCTTTCTTCGTTTCTCCGTTTCTTTCTTAGTTTCTCCGTTTCTTTCTTCGTTTCTCCGTTTCATTGTTCGTTTCTCCGTTTCTTTCTTCATTTCTTCGTTTCTTTCTTCGTTACTCCGTTTCTTTCTTCGTTTCTCCGTTTCTTTCTTCGTTTCTCCGTTTCTTTCTTCGTTTCTCCGTTTATTTCTTCGTTTCTCCATTTATTTCTCCGTTTCTCCGTTTCTTCCTTCGTTTCTCCGTTTCTTTTTTCGTTTCTCCGTTTCGTTCTTCGTTTCTCCGTTTATTTCTTCGTTTCTCCATTTATTTCTCCGTTTCTCCGTTTCTTCCTTCGTTTCTCCGTTTCTTTTTTCGTTTCTCCGTTTCGTTCTTCGTTTCTCCGTTTATTTCTTCGTTTCTCCATTTATTTCTCCGTTTCTCCGTTTCTTTCTTCGTTTCGTCGTTTCTTTCATCGTTACTCCGTTTCTTCCTTCGTTTCTCCGTTTCTCTCTTCGTTTCTCCGTTTCTTTCTCCGTTTCTCCGTTTCTTTCTTCGTTTCTCCGTTTCTTTGTTCGTTTTTCCGTTTCGTTGATCGTTTCTCCATTTCTTTCTCCGTTTCTCGGTTTATTTCTTCGTGTCTCCATTTATTTCTCCGATTCTCCGTTTCTTTCTCCGTTTCTCCGTTTCCTTCTTCGTTTCTTCGTTTCTTTCTTCGTTTCTCCGTTTCTTCCTTCGTTTCTCCGTTTCTCTCTTCGTTTCTCCATTTATTTCTCCGTTTCTCCGTTTCTTTCTTCGTTTCTTCGTTTCTTTCATCGTTACTCCGTTTCTTCCTTCGTTTCTCCGTTTCTCTCTTCGTTTCTCCGTTTCTTTCTCCGTTTCTCCGTTTCTTTCTTCGTTTCTCCGTTTCTTTGTTCGTTTCTCCGTTTCATTGATCGTTTCTCAGTTTCTTTCTCCGTTTCTCGGTTTATTTCTTCGTGTCTGCATTTATTTCTCCGATTCTCCGTTTCTTTCTTAGTTTCTTCGTTTCTCTCTTCGTTACTCCGTTTCTTCCTTCGTTTCTCCGTTTATTTCTTCGTTTCTCCATTTATTTCTCCGTTTCTCCGTTTCTTTCTTCGTTTCTCCGTTTCTTTGTTCGTTTCTCCATTTCATTGATCGTTTCTCCGTTTCTTTCTCCGTTTCTCGGTTTATTTCTTCGTTTCTCCATTTATTACTCCGATTCTCCGTTTCTTCGTTTCTTTGTTCGTTACTCCGTTTCTCTCTTCGTTTCTCTGTTTCTTTCTCCGTTTCTCCGTTTCTTTCGGCGTTTCATTGTTTCTTTCTTCGTTACCCCGTTTCTATCTTCGTTACTCCGTTTCTTTCCTCGTTTCTCCGTTTCTTTCCTCCTTTCTCCGTTTCTTTCTTCGTTTCTACGTTTATTTCTTCGTTTCTCCATTTATTTCTCCGTTTCTTTCTTCGTTTCTCCGTTTCATCCTTCGTTTCTCCGTTTCTTTGTTGGTTTCTCCGTTTCTTTCTTTGTTTCTCCGTTCGTTTCTTCATTTCTCCGTATATTTTTTCGTTTCTCCGTTTCATTCTTCGTTTCTGCGTTTCTTTGTTCGTTTCTCCGTTTCTTTCTTCGTTTCTCCGTTTCTTTCGCCGTTTCTCCGTTTCTTTGTTCGTTTCTCCGTTTCTTTGTTCGTTTCTCCGTTTCTTTCTTCGTATCTCCGTTTCTTTCTTCGTTCCTCCGTTTCTTTCTTCGTTTCTCCGTTTCTTTCTTAGTTTCTCCGTTTCTTTCTTCGTTTCTCCGTTTCATTGTTCGTTTCTCCGTTTCTTTCTTCGTATCTCCGTTTCTTTCTTCGTTCCTCCGTTTCTTTCTTCGTTTCTCCGTTTCTTTCTTAGTTTCTCCGTTTCTTTCTTCGTTTCTCCGTTTCATTGTTCGTTTCTCCGTTTCTTTCTTCATTTCTTCGTTTCTTTCTTCGTTACTCCGTTTCTTTCTTCGTTTCTCCGTTTCTTTCTTCGTTTCTCCGTTTCTTTCTTCGTTTCTCCGTTTATTTCTTCGTTTCTCCATTTATTTCTCCGTTTCTCCGTTTCTTCCTTCGTTTCTCCGTTTCTTTTTTCATTTCTCCGTTTCGTTCTTCGTTTCTCCGTTTATTTCTTCGTTTCTCCATTTATTTCTCCGTTTCTCCGTTTCTTTCTTCGTTTCTCCGTTTCTTTCTTCGTTTCTCCGTTTCCTTGTTCGTTTCTCCGTTTATTTCTTCGTTTCTCCATTTATTTCTCCGTTTCTCCGTTTCTTTCTTCGTTTCGTCGTTTCTTTCATCGTTACTCCGTTTCTTCCTTCGTTTCTCCGTTTCTCTCTTCGTTTCTCCGTTTCTTTCTCCGTTTCTCCGTTTCTTTCTTCGTTTCTCCGTTTCTTTGTTCGTTTTTCCGTTTCGTTGATCGTTTCTCCATTTCTTTCTCCGTTTCTCGGTTTATTTCTTCGTGTCTCCATTTATTTCTCCGATTCTCCGTTTCTTTCTCCGTTTCTCCGTTTCCTTCTTCGTTTCTTCGTTTCTTTCTTCGTTTCTCCGTTTCTTCCTTCGTTTCTCCGTTTCTCTCTTCGTTTCTCCATTTATTTCTCCGTTTCTCCGTTTCTTTCTTCGTTTCTTCGTTTCTTTCATCGTTACTCCGTTTCTTCCTTCGTTTCTCCGTTTCTCTCTTCGTTTCTCCGTTTCTTTCTCCGTTTCTCCGTTTCTTTCTTCGTTTCTCCGTTTCTTTGTTCGTTTCTCCGTTTCATTGATCGTTTCTCAGTTTCTTTCTCCGTTTCTCGGTTTATTTCTTCGTGTCTGCATTTATTTCTCCGATTCTCCGTTTCTTTCTTAGTTTCTTCGTTTCTCTCTTCGTTACTCCGTTTCTTCCTTCGTTTCTCCGTTTATTTCTTCGTTTCTCCATTTATTTCTCCGTTTCTCCGTTTCTTTCTTCGTTTCTCCGTTTCTTTGTTCGTTTCTCCATTTCATTGATCGTTTCTCCGTTTCTTTCTCCGTTTCTCGGTTTATTTCTTCGTTTCTCCATTTATTACTCCGATTCTCCGTTTCATTCTTCGTTTCTTCGTTTCTTTGTTCGTTACTCCGTTTCTCTCTTCGTTTCTCCGTTTCTTTCTCCGTTTCTCCGTTTCTTTCGGCGTTTCATTGTTTCTTTCTTCGTTACCCCGTTTCTATCTTCGTTACTCCGTTTCTTTCCTCGTTTCTCCGTTTCTTTCCTCCTTTCTCCGTTTCTTTCTTCGTTTCTACGTTTATTTCTTCGTTTCTCCATTTATTTCTCCGTTTCTTTCTTCGTTTCTCCGTTTCATCCTTCGTTTCTCCGTTTCTTTGTTGGTTTCTCCGTTTCTTTCTTTTTTTCTCCGTTCGTTTCTTCATTTCTCCGTATATTTTTTCGTTTCTCCGTTTCATTCTTCGTTTCTGCGTTTCTTTGTTCGTTTCTCCGTTTCTTTCTTCGTTTCTCCGTTTCTTTCGCCGTTTCTCCGTTTCTTTGTTCGTTTCTCCGTTTCTTTGTTCGTTTCTCCGTTTCTTTCTTCGTATCTCCGTTTCTTTCTTCGTTCCTCCGTTTCTTTCTTCGTTTCTCCGTTTCTTTCCTGGTTCTCCGTTTCTTTCTTCGTTTCTCCGTTTCATTGTTCGTTTCTCCGTTTCTTTCTTCGTATCTCCGTTTCTTTCTTCGTTCCTCCGATTCTTTCTTCGTTTCTCCGTTTCTTTCTTAGTTTCTCCGTTTCTTTCTTCGTTTCTCCGTTTCATTGTTCGTTTCTCCGTTTCTTTCTTCGTTTCTTCGTTTCTTTCTTCGTTACTCCGTTTCTTTCTTCGTTTCTCCGTTTCTTTCTTCGTTTCTCCGTTTCTTTCTTCGTTTCTACGTTTATTTCTTCGTTTCTCCATTTATTTCTCCGTTGCTCCGTTTCTTTCTTCGTTTCTCCGTTTCTTTTTTCGTTTCTCCGTTTCGTTCTTCGTTTCTCCGTTTATTTCTTCTTTTCTCCATTTATTTCTCCGTTTCTCCGTTTCTTTCTTCGTTTCTCCGTTTCTTTCTTCGTTTCTCCGTTTCCTTGTTCGTTTCTCCGTTTATTTCTTCGTTTCTCCATTTATTTCTCCGTTTCTCCGTTTCTTTCTTCGTTTCTTCGTTTCTTTCATCGTTACTCCGTTTCTTCCTTCGTTTCTCCGTTTCTCTCTTCGTTTCTCCGTTTCTTTCTCCGTTTCTCCGTTTCTTTCTTCGTTTCTCCGTTTCTTTGTTCGTTTTTCCGTTTCGTTGATCGTTTCTCCATTTCTTTCTCCGTTTCTCGGTTTATTTCTTCGTGTCTCCATTTATTTCTCCGATTCTCCGTTTCTTTCTCCGTTTCTCCGTTTCTTTCTTCGTTTCTTTCTTCGTTTCTCCGTTTCTTCCTTCGTTTCTCCGTTTCTCTCTTCGTTTCTCCATTTATTTCTGCGTTTCTCCGTTTCTTTCTTCGTTTCTTCGTTTCTTTCATCGTTACTCCGTTTCTTCCTTCGTTTCTCCGTTTCTCTCTTCGTTTCTCCGTTTCTTTCTCCGTTTCTCCGTTTCTTTCTTCGTTTCTCCGTTTCTTTGTTCGTTTCTCCGTTTCATTGATCGTTTCTCAGTTTCTTTCTCCGTTTCTCGGTTTATTTCTTCGTGTCTGCATTTATTTCTCCGATTCTCCGTTTCTTTCTTAGTTTCTTCGTTTCTCTCTTCGTTACTCCGTTTCTTCCTTCGTTTCTCCGTTTATTTCTTCGTTTCTCCATTTATTTCTCCGTTTCTCCGTTTCTTTCTTCGTTTCTCCGTTTCTTTGTTCGTTTCTCCATTTCATTGATCGTTTCTCCGTTTCTTTCTCCGTTTCTCGGTTTATTTCTTCGTTTCTCCATTTATTACTCCGATTCTCCGTTTCTTCGTTTCTTTGTTCGTTACTCCGTTTCTCTCTTCGTTTCTCTGTTTCTTTCTCCGTTTCTCCGTTTCTTTCGGCGTTTCATTGTTTCTTTCTTCGTTACCCCGTTTCTATCTTCGTTACTCCGTTTCTTTCCTCGTTTCTCCGTTTCTTTCCTCCTTTCTCCGTTTCTTTCTTCGTTTCTACGTTTATTTCTTCGTTTCTCCATTTATTTCTCCGTTTCTTTCTTCGTTTCTCCGTTTCATCCTTCGTTTCTCCGTTTCTTTGTTGGTTTCTCCGTTTCTTTCTTTGTTTCTCCGTTCGTTTCTTCATTTCTCCGTATATTTTTTCGTTTCTCCGTTTCATTCTTCGTTTCTGCGTTTCTTTGTTCGTTTCTCCGTTTCTTTCTTCGTTTCTCCGTTTCTTTCGCCGTTTCTCCGTTTCTTTGTTCGTTTCTCCGTTTCTTTGTTCGTTTCTCCGTTTCTTTCTTCGTATCTCCGTTTCTTTCTTCGTTCCTCCGTTTCTTTCTTCGTTTCTCCGTTTCTTTCTTAGTTTCTCCGTTTCTTTCTTCGTTTCTCCGTTTCATTGTTCGTTTCTCCGTTTCTTTCTTCGTATCTCCGTTTCTTTCTTCGTTCCTCCGTTTCTTTCTTCGTTTCTCCGTTTCTTTCTTAGTTTCTCCGTTTCTTTCTTCGTTTCTCCGTTTCATTGTTCGTTTCTCCGTTTCTTTCTTCATTTCTTCGTTTCTTTCTTCGTTACTCCGTTTCTTTCTTCGTTTCTCCGTTTCTTTCTTCGTTTCTCCGTTTCTTTCTTCGTTTCTCCGTTTATTTCTTCGTTTCTCCATTTATTTCTCCGTTTCTCCGTTTCTTCCTTCGTTTCTCCGTTTCTTTTTTCATTTCTCCGTTTCGTTCTTCGTTTCTCCGTTTATTTCTTCGTTTCTCCATTTATTTCTCCGTTTCTCCGTTTCTTTCTTCGTTTCTCCGTTTCTTTCTTCGTTTCTCCGTTTCCTTGTTCGTTTCTCCGTTTATTTCTTCGTTTCTCCATTTATTTCTCCGTTTCTCCGTTTCTTTCTTCGTTCCTCCGTTTCTTTCTTCGTTTCTCCGTTTCTTTCTTAGTTTCTCCGTTTCTTTCTTCGTTTCTCCGTTTCATTGTTCGTTTCTCCGTTTCTTTCTTCGTATCTCCGTTTCTTTCTTCGTTCCTCCGTTTCTTTCTTCGTTTCTCCGTTTCTTTCTTAGTTTCTCCGTTTCTTTCTTCGTTTCTCCGTTTCATTGTTCGTTTCTCCGTTTCTTTCTTCATTTCTTCGTTTCTTTCTTCGTTACTCCGTTTCTTTCTTCGTTTCTCCGTTTCTTTCTTCGTTTCTCCGTTTCTTTCTTCGTTTCTCCGTTTATTTCTTCGTTTCTCCATTTATTTCTCCGTTTCTCCGTTTCTTCCTTCGTTTCTCCGTTTCTTTTTTCATTTCTCCGTTTCGTTCTTCGTTTCTCCGTTTATTTCTTCGTTTCTCCATTTATTTCTCCGTTTCTCCGTTTCTTTCTTCGTTTCTCCGTTTCTTTCTTCGTTTCTCCGTTTCCTTGTTCGTTTCTCCGTTTATTTCTTCGTTTCTCCATTTATTTCTCCGTTTCTCCGTTTCTTTCTTCGTTTCGTCGTTTCTTTCATCGTTACTCCGTTTCTTCCTTCGTTTCTCCGTTTCTCTCTTCGTTTCTCCGTTTCTTTCTCCGTTTCTCCGTTTCTTTCTTCGTTTCTCCGTTTCTTTGTTCGTTTTTCCGTTTCGTTGATCGTTTCTCCATTTCTTTCTCCGTTTCTCGGTTTATTTCTTCGTGTCTCCATTTATTTCTCCGATTCTCCGTTCCTTTCTCCGTTTCTCCGTTTCCTTCTTCGTTTCTCCGTTTCTTTCTTCGTATCTCCGTTTCTTTCTTCGTTCCTCCGTTTCTTTCTTCGTTTCTCCGTTTCTTTCTTAGTTTCTCCGTTTCTTTCTTCGTTTCTCCGTTTCATTGTTCGTTTCTCCGTTTCTTTCTTCGTATCTCCGTTTCTTTCTTCGTACCTCCGTTTCTTTCTTCGTTTCTCCGTTTCTTTCTTCGTTTCTCCGTTTCTTTGTTCGTTTTTCCGTTTCGTTGATCGTTTCTCCATTTCTTTCTCCGTTTCTCGGTTTATTTCTTCGTGTCTCCATTTATTTCTCCGATTCTCCGTTTCTTTCTCCGTTTCTCCGTTTCTTTCTTCGTTTCTTTCTTCGTTTCTCCGTTTCTTCCTTCGTTTCTCCGTTTCTCTCTTCGTTTCTCCATTTATTTCTCCGTTTCTCCGTTTCTTTCTTCGTTTCTTCGTTTCTTTCATCGTTACTCCGTTTCTTCCTTCGTTTCTCCGTTTCTCTCTTCGTTTCTCCGTTTCTTTCTCCGTTTCTCCGTTTCTTTCTTCGTTTCTCCGTTTCTTTGTTCGTTTCTCCGTTTCATTGATCGTTTCTCAGTTTCTTTCTCCGTTTCTCGGTTTATTTCTTCGTGTCTGCATTTATTTCTCCGATTCTCCGTTTCTTTCTTAGTTTCTTCGTTTCTCTCTTCGTTACTCCGTTTCTTCCTTCGTTTCTCCGTTTATTTCTTCGTTTCTCCATTTATTTCTCCGTTTCTCCGTTTCTTTCTTCGTTTCTCCGTTTCTTTGTTCGTTTCTCCATTTCATTGATCGTTTCTCCGTTTCTTTCTCCGTTTCTCGGTTTATTTCTTCGTTTCTCCATTTATTACTCCGATTCTCCGTTTCATTCTTCGTTTCTTCGTTTCTTTGTTCGTTACTCCGTTTCTCTCTTCGTTTCTCCGTTTCTTTCTCCGTTTCTCCGTTTCTTTCGGCGCTTCATTGTTTCTTTCTTCGTTACCCCCGTTTCTATCTTCGTTACTCCGTTTCTTTCCTCGTTTCTCCGTTTCTTTCCTCCTTTCTCCGTTTCTTTCTTCGTTTCTACGTTTATTTCTTCGTTTCTCCATTTATTTCTCCGTTTCTTTCTTCGTTTCTCCGTTTCATCCTTCGTTTCTCCGTTTCTTTGTTGGTTTCTCCGTTTCTTTCTTTGTTTCTCCGTTCGTTTCTTCATTTCTCCGTATATTTTTTCGTTTCGTCGTTTCATTCTTCGTTTCTGCGTTTCTTTGTTCGTTTCTCCGTTTCTTTCTTCGTTTCTCCGTTTCTTTCGCCGTTTCTCCGTTTCTTTGTTCGTTTCTCCGTTTCTTTGTTCGTTTCTCCGTTTCTTTCTTCGTATCTCCGTTTCTTTCTTCGTTCCTCCGTTTCTTTCTTCGTTTCTCCGTTTCTTTCTTAGTTTCTCCGTTTCTTTCTTCGCTTCTCCGTTTCATTGTTCGTTTCTCCGTTTCTTTCTTCGTATCTCCGTTTCTTTCTTCGTTCCTCCGTTTCTTTCTTCGTTTCTCCGTTTCTTTCTTAGTTTCTCCGTTTCTTTCTTCGTTTCTCCGTTTCATTGTTCGTTTCTCCGTTTCTTTCTTCGTTTCTTCGTTTCTTTCTTCGTTACTCCGTTTCTTTCTTCGTTTCTCCGTTTCTTTCTTCGTTTCTCCGTTTCTTTCTTCGTTTCTCCGTTTATTTCTTCGTTTCTCCATTTATTTCTCCGTTTCTCCGTTTCTTTCTTCGTTTCCCCCGTTTCTCCGTTTCTCCGTTTCTCCGTTTCTCCGTTTCGATTAAATGATTATAATAGTTATAATTTCTATTATCAATCACTTGAGCTATAGTTAAATTATACACTAGTACTCTAAATACATATTTAATATATTTTTTAATCTCTTTAGCCTCCAGAAGAATTTTATTTATACTATTTACTATATATAATAATTTACACAGAATCGGAAAGAAATCTAATTATTTATTTAGAATGATTTTTTTTTTCACTTATCTTACAAATTTGGATGTACTCTTTAACTGTTCGATTCATTTCTTTAATTTATTCATTAAATTGATTTAATCTATTCTTTATAATAACTTTAATAAAATTAATCTCGATAATTATTATAGAACTCATATTAAAATTTAATAATGAAATTTATTTTATTTGCCTAATTAATGTAATTATTGCCCCTATCATTTGCTTGAACAAAAAATCAATCATAATAATTATAGGATATTCATCTGTTATACAAACATCTATTATAGTTATTTTATTAATAATTAACAAAAATACATTTTTAACATATTTCATTTTATATTCAATAATTTCTTCAATTTTAATTTTAATATTTAAAATAATAAAGATTAACTCTTCTTCCTTATTTAATATATTAACCTCTAATAAAAGAAAAATTATTTTATACTCAATAATTATTATGTACACAAATTTCCCACCTATAGCACTCTTTATACTGAAATGAATCGTTCTAGAAACATTAATAAATTCAAGAATAAAATTTACCGTGGAAGGTTTAATTTTACATTTATTCGAAAGATGAAACATACAAAAGTTTGTACAAAGGTATTTATTTATTTTATCGCACGGTAGGGAATATCATACAAATGGAAATACTTATCTCTAATGTCGGTAAATTGTACTTGTCGCCATCTATTTGTGGAAATTAGAACAATTCCTCGACAAGCTTGAGCGTTTCTCCGCCAGGTGTTTTCACCCCTTAAGTGTAGTTTAACCCTTTCTCCAATAGATGGCAACCCATGTAATTACCACGTTACAGGGATTTGTAATTGCGGGTTCAGAATATATTTGCATACATACAAACTATAATTCCGATATGTAGCGAAATATTCATTTATTTTATCGCACGGTTTCTTCGATTGTATTTGTTCGATCTAACCAAATACTTCAAGAAATTGATGGCTTTATAGCCATTATTTATACCGGAACATTGTGAAAAATTGTTTAATCTACGGTCCAACGACGGTTGTTAATTATTATGATAAATAAACGTCAAGATATTGCGAAATCTGCGAAGGCGAACGGTTTCGGTGAATGTTTGTTCATTTCCCCCATTGTTACTAACATTTATGTATGTTCCCAATTTTAATCGAACAATGTGCATCCTATTTATGCATTGAAAATGATTAAGTACCTCATAGAAATTAATTTGGATCGAGATTCAAAGTAAAACATGTTTCGTAAAGTTTTATAGCAGGGAAAGTAACAATTGTTTGTTAAATACATCAATTTAACATTTGCTTAATTCTTATAATTTACACAATACGCGTAGTAGTTGCATTTTTTATTTAAAAGCGCTGAAATTCAATTAATCGCTTTTCTAGATGCAACAATCACAGCGATGGACGCTTGTGAATCGGTCATCGATACGTGTAACCTTGAGAATGTCAGTTTGATCTCAACGAAAAATTCCATCGCGAGCAATGAATATTTCGATGAAATGATATTTTAAGCCTTTATTTATACTAGGGCATTGTTAATAATTATTTAAACTATGGTACTACGACAATTGTTAATAATTATGATAAATAAACATCAAGATATTGCAAAATCTGCGAAGGCGAATAGTTTCGGTGAATGTTTATTCATTTCCGCGAGTTTTACTAACATTCATGCATGTTCCCAATATTAATCGAACAATGTTCACCTTATTGATGCATTACAAATGATTAAGAACTTATAGAAATTAATTTTGATCGAGCTTCGATGGAAAGAGATGATTCTTAAAGTTTTAAAATGAAAAGTGAAGTAATTTATTACTATAATTTGGTTTAAAAAATCAATTCCTTTGTCAGACATCTAATGATTTGATTTAATTAAATATTATATGAGTAGGTTAAAATTTAATTTTGGTTGTTAATTCAATTAATAAAGTTTGAATAATTAGTTCTTTCCACAACAATTGGCATAAATCTGTGATTAGCTCCGCAGATTTCAGAACATTGTCCAAAAATACTCCAGGTCGATTAGTAATTAAATTTATTTGGTTAATTCGCCCTGGTACTGAGTCTATTTTTAAGCCTAAAGACGGAACAGTTCAAGAGTGAATTACGTCGTTTGATGTTGTTAATATTCGAATTAGTGTATTAGATGGAATAATTATTCGATTATCTACGTCTAGGAGACGAAAAATGTAAATATTATTTAAATCTTTATCTATATAGGAGTCAAAATTTAAATTATTAAATTCTGGGTATTCATAGGATCAATATCATTGGTACCCAATTGATTTGATTGTTAAGTATACGGGTATTCATAGTTCATCAATAAAATATAGGGTTTTTAAAGAAGGAAGTGCAATTACTCCTAAAATTATTATTGGGAGTAAAGTTCATACAATTTCAATATGATGATTTTTAAGTAAAAATCGATTGATAAATTTATTAGTAAAAATATCTAATATAATTATTAGAGTTAATGAAGAGATTATAATTATTGTGAAGTTGTGAAAAAATTTAAATTATCGGCATATGGCGAATTGGGGTCTTGGAAATTAATTATTTTTCAATGGGACATTTTTAATAAAAATATTAAATTTTATAAATGAATCTTAAATTCATGCACTAATCTGCCATATTAAGATTTGTTTTTAATAATTAGAGGAATAGAGAGGAATGAGTGGTCCTTTGGGGAAAAGTTTTGGGGTCATTCTAGTGATGATTGATTAAATTTAAATATAGCTAGACGTTTAGTTATAAATCTCTCCAATATAATAAACAAGAGTAAAATTATTCTTTTGAATGAAATTATTGAGCCAATAGATGATAATAAATTTTCACAGTAGTAGGAATCCGGGTAATCTGAAAACGTCGAGGTATTCCTATCATTCCTAAAAAATGCTGAAGGAAAAAAGTTATATTTACCCCAATAAATATTATATAAAATTGAGTTTTAAGATAAAATTGATTTAGGGTAAATCCTGTGAATAAAGGGAATCAATGAATTAATGAAGCAATAATAGAAAATACTGCTCCTATTGACAGTACATAGTGGAAATGAGAGACAACACAGTATGAATCATGTAGTATAATATCAATATATGAGTTTGATAATATAATTCCTGTTAATCCTCCTATTGTAAATAAAAAAATAAAGCCAAATTATCAAATAATAGAAGGATTAATAATAAGTTTTGACCCGTTGTACGTAGCTAGTCATCTAAATACTTTGATTCCTGTGGGAATTGCAATGATTATAGTTGCCGAAGTGAAATAAGCTCGTGTGTCTACATCTAAGCCTACTGTGAATATGTGATGTGCTCACACAATAAATCCTAGAAATCCAATTCCGAGTATTGCATAAACTATCCCTAGGTTCCCAAAAGTTTCCTTTTTCCCTCTTTCATTGAAAATGATATGGGAGATTAATCCAAACCCGGGTAAAATTAAAATATAGACTTCAGGATGCTCAAAAAATCAAAATAAATGTTGAAATAAAATTGGGTCCCCTCCCCCAGTAGGATCAAAGAAGGAAGTATTTAAATTTCGGTCTGTTAATAACATAGTAATAGCTCCGGCTAATACAGGTAGTGAGAGAAGAAGCAAAATTGTAGTAATTAATACTGACCAAGCAAATAAGGATATTTGATCGAATTTTAAAGCATTATTTTTTATTTTAAGAATTGTAACAATAAAATTAATTGATCCTATAATTGAAGAGATACCTGCAATATGCAAAGAAATAATTGTAAAGTCTATAGATGAAGATGGGTGATAAAGATTTGATGACAAAGGAGGGTAGATTGTTCATCCAGTTCCCGAGCCTGGGAATAATAGTGTTGTAAGAATTAAAAGTAATAATGAAGGGGGGATTAGTCACAATCTTATATTATTTATTCGGGGAAATGCTGTATCAGGGGATCCAATTATTAAGGGAATTATTCAGTTTCCGAATCCTCCGATTATAAATGGTAAAACTATAAAAAAAATTATTACAATGGCATGTGATGTTACAATTGAGTTATAAATTTGGTCGATATTAATTCAAGTTCCTGGCTTATTTAATTCTATTCGAATTAGTATCCTTAAAGAAGAACCAATTATACCAGATCATATAGCTGATATGAAATATAATATCCCAAAATTTTTGTGATTTGTTGAATACATATATTAATTATGCTAAAAATTAATATAACCAGTAGATCTTAAATATAAATATAAATATTAAAAAAGTTATAAATAGATAATAGTTTAGAAAATTAAGGTTAATTTAATTATATATATTTTATTTAATTGAAGGGAAAAAATATAAGAAGGATATATTTAAATAATTTCATGATGTAATTAATCTTATAAAAAGATATACAATTATTAAAAGTATAAATTTTATTCATGAATTTATTAATGTTTCTAGGACGATTCATTTCAGTATAAAGAGAGCTATACGTGGGAAATTTGTGTACATAATAATTATTGAGTATAAAATAATTTTTCTTTTATTAGAGGTTAATATATTAAATTAGGAAGAAGAATTAATCTTTATTATTTTAAATATAAAAATTAAATTTGAAGAAATTATTGAATATAAAATGAAATATGTTAAAAATGTATCTTTGTTAATTATTAATAACATAACTATAATAGATGTTTGTATAACAGATGAATACCCTATAATTATTTTGATTGATTTTTTATTTAAGCAAATGATAGGGGCAATAATTACATTAATTAGGCAAATAAAATAAATTTCATTATTAAATTTTAATAGGAGTTCTATAATAATTATAGGGATTAATTTTATTAAAGTTATTATAAAGAATAGATTAATTCAATTTAATGAATAAATTAAAGAAATGAATCGAACATTTAAAGAGTACATCCCAATTTTTAAGATAAGTGAAAAAAAAATTATTATTATAAATAAATAATTAGATTTATTTCCAATTCTGTGTAAATTATTATATATAGTAAATAGTATAAATAAAATTCTTCTGGAGGCTAAAGAGATTAAAAAATATACTAAATATGTATTTAGAGTATTAGTGTCAAATTTAACTATAGATCAAATAATTTATAATAGAAATTATAAATATTCTCCCATATCTCGCGAACGGATTGACGAACTTCAGAAATTCCTGTTGCATCTGAAAGTTGAAACTCGCCCGATTACAATGGTATGTGTAGTTTTCACCTAAGCCATTATAGTTATTGGTTTCGAGTATCAGACTTGCGAAAATTTTGATGGTTTCTCAACCATTCCGTAACTTCAAACTCCCATGTCTCGCGAACGGATTGACGAAATCGAGAAATTTCTGTTGCATCTGAAAGTAGAAACCCGCCCGATTACAACGGTATGTGTATTTTTGCCCTAGGCCATAGTAGTTATTGGTTTCGAGTATCAGACTTGCGAAAATTTTGATGGTTTCTCAACCATTCCTTAACTTCGAACTCCCATATCTCGCGAACGGATTGACGAACTCCAGAAATTCCTGTTGCATCTGAAAGTTGAAACTCGCCCGATTACAATGGCATGTGTATTTTTCCCCTAAGCCATTATAGTTATTGGTTTCGAGTATCAGACTTGCGAAAATTTTGATGGTTTCTCAACCATCTCTTAACTCCAAACTCCGATATTTCGCGAACGGATTGACGAACTTGAGAAATTCCTGACGCATCTGAAAGCAGAAACTCGACCGATTACAATGGTGTGTGTACTTTTCCCCGAGGCCATTCCAGTTATTGCTTTCTATTATCAGACTTGCGAAAATTTTGATGGTTTCTCAACCATTCCTTAACTTCAAACTCCCATATCTCGCGAACGGATTGACGAACTCGAGAAATTCCTGTTGCATCTGAAAGCAGAAACTCGCCCGATTACAATGGTGTGTGTACTTTTCCCCTAGGCCATTGTAGTTATTGATTTCGAGTATCTAACCAGCGAAAATTTTGATGGTTGCTCAACCATCTCTTAACTGCAAACTCCGATATTTCGCGAACGGATTGATGAACTTTAGAAATTACTGACGCATCTGAAAGTAGAAACTCGCCCGATTACAATGGTGTGTGTACTTGTCACCGAGGCCATTCCAGTTATTGGTTTCGAGTATCAGACTTGCGAAATTTTGATGGTTCCTCAACCATTCCTTCACTTCAAACTCCTATATCTCGCGAACGGATTGACGAACTCGAGAAATGCCTGTTGCATCTAAAAGCAGAAACTCGCCCGACTACAACGGTATGTGTATTTATGCCCTAGGCCATAGTAGTTATTGGTTTCGAGTATCAGACTTGGGAAAATTTTGATGGTTTCTCAACCATTCCTTAACTTCAAACTCCCATATCTCGCGAACGGATTGACGAACTCGAGAAATTCCTGTTGCATCTGAAAGTAGAAACTCGCCTCAATACAATGGTGTGTGTACTTTTCGCCTAGGCCATTCCAGTTATTGGTTTCGAGTACCAGAATTGCGAAAATTTTGATGGTTTCTCAACCATTCCTTAACTTCAAACTCCCATATCTCGCGAAAGGATTGACGAACTCGAGAACTTCCTGTTGCGTCTGAAAGTAGAAACTCGCCCGATTTCTATGGTGTGTGTACTTTTCCTCTAGGTCACTCCAGTTATTGGTTTCGAGTATCAGGGTTGCGAAAATTTGGATGGTTTCTCAACCATTCCTTAACTTCAAACTCCCATATCTCGCGAACGGATTGACGAACTCGAGAAATTCCTGTTGCATCTGAAAGTAGAAACTCGCCTCAATACAATGGTGTGTGTACTTTTCGCCTAGGCCATTCCAGTTATTGGTTTCGAGTACCAGAATTGCGAAAATTTTGATGGTTTCTCGACCATTCCTTAACTTCAAACTCCCATATCTCGCGAACGGATTGACGAACTCGAGAAATTCCTGTTGCGTCTGAAAGTAGAAACTCGCCCGATTACAATGGTATGTGTACTTTACCATAGGCCATTCCAGTTATTCGTTTCTTGCATCATAATTGCGAAAATTTTGATGGTTTCTGAACCATCTCTTAATTCCAAACTCCGATACTTCCCGGACGGATTGACGAATCCGAAAAATTTCTGTTGCATCTGAAAGTAGAAACACTCCCGATTACAACGGTATATGTATTTTTCCCCTAGGCAATTGTAGTTATTGGTTTCGAGTATCAGACTTGCGAAACTATGATGGTTTCTCAACCATTACTTCACTTCAAACTCCTATATCTCGCGAACGGACTGAGGAAATCGAGAAATTCCTGTTGCATCTGAAACTAGAAACTCGCCCGATTACAATGGTGTGTCTACTTTTCCCCGAGGCCATTCCAGTTATTGGTTTCTAGTATCAGACTTGCGAAAATTTTGATTGTTTGTCAACCATTCCATAACTTCAATCTCCCATATCTCGCGAACGGATTGACGCATCCGAAAAATTTCTGTCGCATCTGAAAGTAGAAACTCGCCCGATTACAACGGTATGTGTATTTTTCCCCTAGGCCATTGTAGTTATTGGTTTCGAGTATCAGACTTGCCAAATTTTGATGGTTTCTCAACCATTCCTCCACTTCAAACTCCTATATCTCGCGAACGGACTGAGGAAATCGAGAAATTTCTGTTGCATCTGAAAGTAGAGACTCTCCCGATTACAACGGTATGTGTATTTTTGCCCTAGGCCATAGTAGTTATTGGTTTCGAGTATGAGACTTGCGAAATTTTGATGGTTTCTCAACCATACCTTAACTTCAAACTCCCATATCTCGCGAACGGATTGACGAACTCGAGAAATTCCTGTTGCATCTGAAAGTAGAAACTCGCCCCATTACAATGGTGTGTGTACTTTTCCCCTAGGCCATTCTAGTTATTGATTTCGAGTATCTGACCAGCGAAAATTTTGATGGTTGCTCAACCATCTCTTAACTCCAAAATCCGATATTTCGCGAACAGATTGACGAATCCGACAAATTTCTGCTGCGTCTGAAAGTAGAAGCTCTCCCGATTACAACGGTATGTGTATTTTTCCCCTAGGCCATTGTAGTTATTTGTTTCGAGTATCAGACTTACGAAAATGTTGATGGTTTCTCAACCATTCCTTAACTTCAAACTCCCATACCTCGCGAACGGATTGACGAACTCGAGATATTCCTGTTGCGTCTGAAAGTAGAGACTCGCCCGATTACTATGGTGTGTGTACTTTTCCCCTAGGCCACTCCAGTTATTGGTTTCGAGTATCAGAATTGCGAAAATTTTGATGGTTTCTCAACCATTCCTTAACTTCAAACTCCCATACCTCGCGAACGGATTGACGAACTCGAGAAATTCCTGTTGCGTCTGAAAGTAGAGACTCGCCCGATTACTATGGTGTGTGTACTTTTCCCCTAGGCCACTCCAGTTATTGGTTTCGAGTATCAGACTTGCGAAAATTTTGATGGCTTCTCAACCATTCCTTAACTTCAAACTCCCATATCTGTCGAACGGATTGACGAACTCGAGAATTTCCTATTGCATCTGAAAGCAGAAACTCGCCCGATTACAATGGTATGTGTATTTTTGCCCTAGGCCATAGTAGTCATTGGTCTCGAATATCAGACTTGCGAAAATTTTGATGGTTTCTCAACCACTCCTTAACTTCAAACTCCCATATCTCGCGAACGGATTGACGAACTCGAGAAATGCCTGTTGCATCTGAAAGTAGAAACTCGCCCGATTACTATGGTGTGTGTACTTTTCCTCTAGGTCACTCCAGTTATTGGTTTCGAGTATCAGGGTTGCGAAAATTTGGATGGTTTCTCAACCATTCCTTAACTTCGAACTCCCATATCTCGCGAACGGATAGACGAACTCGAGAAATTCTTGTTGCATCTGAAAGTATAAACTCGACCGATTACAATGGTGTGTGTACTTCTCGCCTCGGCCATTCCAGTTATTGGATTCTAGCATCAGACATGCGAAAATTTTGATGGATTCTCAACCATTCCTTAACTTCAAACTCCCATATCTCGCGAACGGATTGACGAACTCGAGAAATTCCTGTTGCGTCTGAAAGTAGAAACTCGCCCGATTACAATGGTATGTGTACTTTACCCTAGGCCATTCCAGTTATTCGTTTCTTGCATCATAATTGCGAAAATTTTGATGGTTTCTGAACCATCTCTTAATTCCAAACTCCGATACTTCCCGGACGGATTGACGAATCCGAAAAATTTCTGTTGCATCTGAAAGTAGAAACACTCCCGATTACAACGGTATATGTATTTTTCCCCTAGGCAATTGTAGTTATTGGTTTCGAGTATCAGACTTGCGAAACTATGATGGTTTCTCAACCATTACTTCACTTCAAACTCCTATATCTCGCGAACGCACTGAGGAAATCGAGAAATTCCTGTTGCATCTGAAACTAGAAACTCGCCCGATTACAATGGTGTGTCTACTTTTCCCCGAGGCCATTCCAGTTATTGGTTTCTAGTATCAGACTTGCGAAAATTTTGATTGTTTGTCAACCATTCCATAACTTCAATCTCCCATATCTCGCGAACGGATTGACGCATCCGAAAAATTTCTGTCGCATCTGAAAGTAGAAACTCGCCGGATTACAACGGTATGTGTATTTTTCCCCTAGGCCATTGTAGTTATTGGTTTCGAGTATCAGACTTGCCAAATTTTGATGGTTTCTCAACCATTCCTCCACTTCAAACTCCTATATCTCGCGAACGGACTGAGGAAATCGAGAAATTTCTGTTGCATCTGAAAGTAGAGACTCTCCCGATTACAACGGTATGTGTATTTTTGCCCTAGGCCACAGTAGTTATTGGTTTCGAGTATGAGACTTGCGAAATTTTGATGGTTTCTCAACCATACCTTAACTTCAAACTCCCATATCTCGCGAACGGATTGACGAACTCGAGAAATTCCTGTTGCATCTGAAAGTAGAAACTCGCCCCATTACAATGGTGTGTGTACTTTTCCCCTAGGCCATTCTAGTTATTGATTTCGAGTATCTGACCAGCGAAAATTTTGATGGTTGCTCAACCATCTCTTAACTCCAAAATCCGATATTTCGCGAACAGATTGACGAATCCGACAAATTTCTTCTGCGTCTGAAAGTAGAAGCTCTCCCGATTACAACGGTATGTGTATTTTTCCCCTAGGCCATTGTAGTTATTTGTTTCGTGTATCAGACTTACGAAAATGTTGATGGTTTCTCAACCATTCCTTAACTTCAAACTCCCATACCTCGCGAACGGATTGATGAACTCGAGAAATTCCTGTTGCGTCTGAAATTAGAGACGCGCCCGATTACTACGGTGTGTGTACTTTTCCCCTAGGCCACTCCAGTTATTGGTTTCGAGTATCAGACTTGCGAAAATTTTGATGGCTTCTCAACCATTCCTTAACTTCAAACTCCCATATCTGTCGAACGGATTGACGAACTCGAGAATTTCCTATTGCATCTGAAAGCAGAAACTCGCCCGATTACAATGGTATGTGTATTTTTGCCCTAGGCCATAGTAGTCATTGGTCTCGAATATCAGACTTGCGAAAATTTTGATGGTTTCTCAACCACTCCTTAACTTCAAACTCCCATATCTCGCGAACGGATTGACGAACTCGAGAAATTCCTGTTGCATGTGAAAGTAGAAACTCACCCGATTACAACGGTATGTGTATTTTTGCCCTAGGCCATAGTAGTCATTGGTCTCGAATATCAGACTTGCGAAAATTTTGATGGTTTCTCAACCATTCCTTAACTTCAAACTCCCATACCTCGCGAACGGATTGACGAACTCGAGAAATTCCTGTTGCGTCTGAAAGTAGAAACTCGCCCGATTACAATGGTGTGTGTACATTTCCCCTAGACCGTTCCAGTTATTGGTTTCGAGTATCAGACTTGCGAAAATTTTGATGGTTTCTCAACCATTCCTTAACTTCAAACTCCCATATCTCGCGAACGGATTGACGAACTCGAGAAGTTCCTGTTGCATCTGAAAGTAGAAACTCGCCCGATTACAATAGTGTGTGTACTTTTCCCCTAGGCCATTCCAGTTATTGGTTTCGAGTATCAGACCAGCGAATATTTTAATGGTTTCTCAATCATTCCTTAACTTCAAACTATATTATCTCGCGAACGGATTGACGAACTCCAGAAATTCCTGTTGCATCTGAAAGCAGAAACTCGCCCGATTACAATGGTATGTGTATTTTTGCCCTAGGCCATAGTAGTTATTGGTTTCGTGTGTCAGACTTGCGAAAATTTTGATGGCTTCTCAACCATTCCTTAACTTCAAACTCCCATATCTCTCGAACGGATTGACGAACACGAGAATTTCCTATTGCATCTGAAAGCAGAAACTCGCCCGATTACAATGGTATGTGTATTTTTGCCCTAGGCCATAGTAGTCATTGGTCTCGAATATCAGACTTGCGAAAATTTTGATGGTTTCTCAACCACTCCTTAACTTCAAACTCCCATATCTCGCGAACGGATTGACGAACTCGAGAAATTCCTGTTGCATGTGAAAGTAGAAACTCACCCGATTACAATAGTGTGTGTACTTTTCCCCTAGGCCATTCCAGTTATTGGTTTCGAGTATCAGACCAGCGAATATTTTAATGGTTTCTCAATCATTCCTTAACTTCAAACTGTATTATCTCGCGAACGGATTGACGAACTCGAGAAATTCCTGTTGCATCTGAAAGTAGAAACTCGCCCGATTGCAATGGTATGTGTATTTTTCCCCTAGGCCATTCCAGTTATTGGTTTCAAGTATCAGACTTGCGAAAATTTTGATGGTTTCTCAACCATTCCTTAACTTCAAACTCCCACATCTCTCGAACGGATTGACAAACTCTAGAATTTCCTATTGCATCTGAATGCAGAAACTCGCCCGATTACAACGGTATGTGTATTTTTGCCCTAGGCCATAGTAGTCATTGGTCTCGAATATCAGACTTGCGAAAATTTTGATGGTTTCTCAACCATTCCTTAAATTCAAACTCCCATATCTCGCGAACGGATTGACGAACTCGAGAAGTTCCTGTTGCGTCTGAAAGTAGAAACTCGCCCGATTACAATGGTGTGTGTACATTTCCCCTAGACCGTTCCAGTTGTTGGTTTCGAGTATCAGACTTGCGAAAATTTTGATGGTTTCTCAACCATCTCTTAACTCCAAACGCCGATATTTCGCGAACGGATTGACGAACTTGAGAAATTCCTGACGCATCTGAAAGTAGAAACTTGCCCGATTATAATGGTGTGTGTACATTTCCCCTAGACCATTCCAGTTATTGGTTTCGAGTATCAGACTTGCGAAAATTTTGATGGTTTCTCAACCATCTCTTAACTTCAAACTCCAATATCTCGCGAACGGACTGACGAACTAGAGAAATTCCAGTTGCATCTGAAAGTTGAAACTCGCCCGATTACAACGGTATGTGCATTTTTGCTCTAGACCATAGTTGTTATTGGTTTCGAGTATCAGACTTGCGAAAATTTTGATGGTTCCTCAACCATTCCTTAACTTCAAACTCCCATATCGCGCGAACCGAATGACGAACCCGAGAAGTTCCTGTTGCATCTGAAAGTAGAAACTCGCCCGATTACAAAGAAGTGTGTACTTTTCCCCTAGGCCATTCCAGTTATTGGTTTCGAGTAACAGACTTGCGTAAATTTGAATGGACTCTCAACCATTCCTTAAATTCAAACTCTCATATCTCGCGAACCGGTTGAAGAACTCGAGAAATTCCTGTTGCATCTGAAAGTTGAAACTCGCCCGATTACAACGGTATGTGCATTTTTGCTCTAGACCATAGTTGTTATTGGTTTCGAGTATGAGACTTGCGAAAACTTTGATGGTTTCTCAACCATTCCTTAATTTCAAACTACCATATCTCGCGAACGGATTGACGAACTCGAGAAATTCCTGTTGCATCTGACAGCAGAAACTCGCCCGATTACAATGGTATGTGTATTTTTGCCCTAGGCCATAGTAGTTATTGGTTTCGAGTATCAGACTTGCGAAAATTTTGATGGTTTTCAACTATTCCTTAACTTCACACTCCCATATCTCGCGAACGGATTGACGTTCTCGAGAAGTTCCTGTTGCATCTGAAAGCAGATACTCGCCCGATTACAATGGTATGTGTATTTTTGCCCTAGGCCATAGTAATTATTGGTTTCGTGTGTCAGACTTGCGAAAATTTTGATGGCTTCTCAACCATTCCTTAACTTCAAACTCCCATATCTCTCGAACGGATTGACGAACACGAGAATTTCCTATTGCATCTGAAAGCAGAAACTCGCCCGATTACAATGGTATGTGTATTTTTGCCCTAGGCCATAGTAGGCATTGGTCTCGAATATCAGACTTGCGAAAATTTTGATGGTTTCTCAACCACTCCTTAACTTCAAACTCCCATACCTCGCGAACGGATTGACGAACTCGAGAAATTCCTGTTGCATCTGAAAGTAGAAACTCGCCCGATTGCAATGGTATGTGTATTTTTCCCCCAGGCCATTCCAGTTATTGGTTTCGAGTATCAGACTTGCGAAAATTTTGATGGTTTCTCAACCATTCCTTAACTTCAAACTCCCACATCTCTCGAACGGTTTGACAAACTCTAGAATGTCCTATTGCATCTGAAAGCAGAAACTCGCCCGATTACAAAGGTATGTGTATTTTTGCCCTAGGCCATAGTAGTCATTGGTCTCGAATATCAGACTTGCGAAAATTTTGATGGTTTCTCAACCATTCCTTAACTTCAAACTCCCATACCTCGCGAACGCATTGACGAACTCGAGAAATTCCTGTTGCATCTGAAAGTAGAAACTCGCCCGATTACAATGGTGTGTGTACATTTCCCCTAGACCGTTCCAGTTATTGGTTTCGAGTATCAGACTTGCGAAAATTTTGATGGTTTCTCAACCATTCCTTAACTTCAAACTCCCATATCTCGCGAACGGATTGACGAACTCGAGAAGTTCCTGTTGCATCTGAAAGTAGAAACTCGCCCGATTACAATAGTGTGTGTACTTTTCCCCTAGGCCATTCCAGTTATTGGTTTCGAGTATCAGACCAGCGAATATTTTAATGGTTTCTCAATCATTCCTTAACTTCAAACTGTATTATCTCGCGAACGGATTGACGAACTCCAGAAATTCCTGTTGCATCTGAAAGCAGAAACTCGCCCGATTACAATGGTATGTGTATTTTTGCCCTAGGCCATAGTAGTTATTGGTTTCGTGTGTCAGACTTGCGAAAATTTTGATGGCTTCTCAACCATTCCTTAACTTCAAACTCCCATATCTCTCGAACGGATTGACGAACACGAGAATTTCCTATTGCATCTGAAAGCAGAAACTCGCCCGATTACAATGGTATGTGTATTTTTGCCCTAGGCCATAGTAGTCATTGGTCTCGAATATCAGACTTGCGAAAATTTTGATGGTTTCTCAACCACTCCTTAACTTCAAACTCCCATATCTCGCGAACGGATTGACGAACTCGAGAAATTCCTGTTGCATGTGAAAGTAGAAACTCACCCGATTACAATAGTGTGTGTACTTTTCCCCTAGGCCATTCCAGTTATTGGTTTCGAGTATCAGACCAGCGAATATTTTAATGGTTTCTCAATCATTCCTTAACTTCAAACTGTATTATCTCGCGAACGGATTGACGAACTCGAGAAATTCCTGTTGCATCTGAAAGTAGAAACTCGCCCGATTGCAATGGTATGTGTATTTTTCCCCTAGGCCATTCCAGTTATTGTTTTCAAGTATCAGACATGCGAAAATTTTGATGGTTTCTCAACCATTCCTTAACTTCAAACTCCCACATCTCTCGAACGGATTGACAAACTCTAGAATTTCCTATTGCATCTGAAAGCAGAAACTCGCCCGATTACAACGGTATGTGTATTTTTGCCCTAGGCCATAGTAGTCATTGGTCTCGAATATCAGACTTGCGAAAATTTTGATGGTTTCTCAACCATTCCTTAACTTCAAACTCCCATCCCTCGCGAACGGATTGACGAACTCGAGAAATTCCTGTTGCATCTGAAAGAGGAAACTCGCCGGATTACAATGGTGTGTGTACATTTCCCCTAGAACGTTCCAGTTATTGGTTTCGAGTATCAGACTTGCGAAAATTTTGATGGTTTCTCAACCATTCCTTAACTTCAAACTCCCATATCTCGCGAACGGATTGACGAACTCGAGAAGTTCCTGTTGCATCTGAAAGTAGAAACTCGCCCGATTACAATGGTGTGTGTACATTTCCCCTAGACCGTTCCAGTTGTTGGTTTCGAGTATCAGACTTGCGAAAATTTTGATGGTTTCTCAAACATCTCTTAACTCCAAACGCCGATATTTCGCGAACGAATTGACGAACTTGAGAAATTCCTGACGCATCTGAAAGTAGAAACTTGCCCGATTACAATGGTGTGTGTACATTTCCCCTAGACCATTCCAGTTATTGGTTTCGAGTATCAGACTTGCGAAAATTTTGATGGTTTCTCAACCATCTCTTAACTTCAAACTCCAATATCTCGCGAACGGACTGACGAACTAGAGAAATTCCTGTTGCATCTGACAGCAGAAACTCGCCCGATTACAATGGTATGTGTATTTTTGCCCTAGGCCATAGTAGTTATTGGTTTCGAGTATCAGACTTGCGAAAATTTTGATGGTTTTCAACTATTCCTTAACTTCACACTCCCATATCTCGCGAACGGATTGACGTTCTCGAGAAGTTCCTGTTGCATCTGAAAGCAGATACTCGCCCGATTACAATGGTATGTGTATTTTCGCCCTAGGCCATAGTAGTTATTGGTTTCGTGTGTCAGACTTGCGAAAATTTTGATGGCTTCTCAACCATTCCTTAACTTCAAACTCCCATATCTCTCGAACGGATTGACGAACACGAGAATTTCCTATTGCATCTGAAAGCAGAAACTCGCCCGATTACAATGGTATGTGTATTTTTGCCCTAGGCCATAGTAGTCATTGGTCTCGAATATCAGACTTGCGAAAATTTTGATGGTTTCTCAACCACTCCTTAACTTCAAACTCCCATATCTCGCGAACGGATTGACGAACTCGAGAAATTCCTGTTGCATGTGAAAATAGAAACTCACCCGATTACAATAGTGTGTGTACATTTCCCCTAGACCGTTCCAGTTATTGATTTCGAGTATCAGACTTGCGAAAATTTTGATGGTTTCTCAACCATTCCTTAACTTCAAACTCCCATATCTCGCGAACGGATTGACGAACTCGAGAAATTCCTGTTGCGTCTGAAAGTAGAAACTTGCCCGATTACAATGGTGTTTGTACTTTTCCCCTAGGCCATTCCAGTTATTGGTTTCGAGTATCAGACTTGCGAAAATTTTGATGGTTTCTCAACCATTCCTTAACTTCAAACTCCCATATCTCGCGAACGGATTGACGAACTCGAGAAGTTCCTGTTGCATCTGAAAGTAGAAACTCGCCCGATTACAATGGTGTGTGTACATTTCCCCTAGACCGTTCCAGTTGTTGGTTTCGAGTATCAGACTTGGGAAAATTTTGATGGTTTCTCAACCATCTCTTAACTCCAAACGCCGATATTTCGCGAACGGATTGACGAACTTGAGAAATTCCTGACGCATCTGAAAGCAGAAACTTGCCCGATTACAATGGTGTGTGTACATTTCCCCTAGACCATTCCAGTTATTGGTTTCGAGTATCAGACTTGCGAAAATTTTGATGGTTTCTCAACCATCTCTTAACTTCAAACTCCAATATCTCGCGAACGGACTAAAGAACTAGAGAAATTCCTGTTGAATCTGAAAGCAGAGGCTCGCCCGATTACAACGGTATGTGTATTTTTGCCCTAGGCCATAGTAGTTAATGGTTTAGAGTATCAGATTCCTAAAATATTGATGGTTTCTCAACCATTCCTTAACTTCAAATTCCCATATCTCGCGAACGGATTGACGAACTCGTGAAGTTCCTGTTGCATCTGAAAGTAGAAACTTGCCCGATTACAATGGTGTGTGTACTTTTCCCCTAGGCCATTCCAGTTATTGGTTTCGAGTATCAGACTTGCGAAATTTTGATGCTTTCTCAACCATACCTTAACTTCAAACTCCCATATCTCGCGAACGGATAGACGAACTCGAGCAATTCCTGTTGCATCTGCAAGTACAAACTCGCCCGATTACAAAGATATGTGTATTTTTCGACTACGCCTTTGTAGTTATTGGTTTCGAGTATCAGACTTGCGAAAATTTTGATGGTTTCTCAACCATTCCTTAACTTCAAACTCCCATACCTCGCGAACGGATTGACGAACTCGAGAAATTCCTACTGCATCTGAAAGTAGAAACTCGCCCGATTACAATGGTGTGTGTACATTTCCCCTAGACCATTCCAGTTATTGGTTTCGAGTATCAGACTTGCGAAAATTTTGATGGTTTCTCAACCATCTCTTAACTTCAAACTCCAATATCTCGCGAACGGACTAAAGAACTAGAGAAATTCCTGTTGAATCTGAAAGCAGAAACTCGCCCGATTACAACGGCATGTGTATTTTTGCCCTAGACCATAGTAGTTAATGGTTTAGAGTATCAGATTCCTAAAATTTTGATGGTTTCTCAACCATTCCTTATTTCCAAACTCCCATATCTCGCGAACAGATTGACGAACTCGAGAAATTCCTGTTGCATCTGAAAGTAGAAACTTGCCCGATTACAATGGTGTGTGTTCTTTTCCCCTATGCCATTCCAGTTATTCGTTTCTAGCATCAGAATTGCGAAAATTTTGTTGGTTTCTCAACCGTCTCTTAACTCCAAACTCCCATATCTCGCGAACGGATTGACGAACTCGAGGAATTCCTGTTGCATCTGAAAGTAGAAACTCGCCCGATTACAACGGTATGTGTATTTTTCCCCTGGGTCTTTGTAGTTATTGGTTTCGAGTATCAGACTTGCGAAGAATTTGATGCTGTCTCAACCATTCCTTAACTTCAAACTCCCACATCTCGCGAACGGATTGACGAACTGGAGAAATTCCTGTTGCATCTGAAAGTAGAAACTCGCTCGATTACAAAGGTGTGTGTGCTTTTCCCCTAGTCCATTCCAGTTATTCGTTTCTAGCATCAGAATTGCGAAAATTTTGATGGTTTCGCAACCATCTCTTAACTCCAAACCCCGATATTTCGCGAACGGATTGACGAATCCGAAAAGTTTCTGTTGCATCTGAAAGTAGACACTCCCCCGATTACAATGGTATGTGTTCTTTTCCCCTAGGCCAATCCAGTTATTCGTTTCTAGCATCAGAATTGCGAAAATTTTGATGGTTTCTCAACCGTCTCTTAACTCCAAACTCCCATATCTCGCGAAAGGATTGACGAACTCGAGAAATTCCTGTTGCATCTGAAAGTAGAACCTCGCCCGATTACAATGGTTTGTGTACTTTTCCCCTAGGCCATTGTAGTTATAGGTTTCGAGTATCAGACTTGCGAAAATTTTGATGGTTTCTCAACCATTCCTTAACTTCAAACTCCCACACCTCGCGAACGGGTTGACGAACTGGAGAAATTCCTGTTGCATCTGAAAGTAGAAACTCGCCCGATTACAATGGTATGTGTATTTTTCCCCTAGGTCTTTGTTGTTATTGGTTTCGAGTATCAGACTTGCGAAGATTTTGATGCTGTCTCAACCATTCCTTAACTTCGAACTCCCACATCTCGCGAACGGATTGACGATCTGGAGAAATTCCTGTTGCATCTGAAAGTAGAATCTCGCCAGATTACAACGGTGTGTGTACTATTCCCCTAGGCCATTCCTGTTATTGGTTTCGACTATCAGAATTCCGAAAATTTTGATGGTTTCTCAACCGTCTCTCAATTCCAAACTCCCATATCTCGCGAACGGATTGACGAACTCGAGAAATTCCTGTTGAATTTGAAAGCAGAAGCTCGCCCGATTACGACGGTTTGTGTATTTTTGGCCTAGGTCATAGTAGTTATTGGTTTCGAGTATCAGACTTGCGAAAACTTTGATGGTTTCTCAACCATTCCTTAACTTCAATCTCCCATATCTCGCGGACGGATTGACGAACTCGAGGAATTCCTGTTGCATCTGAAAGTAGAAACTCGCCCGATTACAATGGTGTGTGTTCTCTTCCCCTAGGCCATTCCAGTTATTGGTTTCGAGTATCAGAATTGCGAAAATTTTGATGGTTTCTCAACATTTCCATAATTTCAAACTACCATATCTCGCGAACGGATTGACGAACTCGAGAAATTCCTGTTGCATCTGACAGCAGAAACTCGCCCGATTACAATGATATGTGTATTTTTGCCCTAGGCCATAGTATTTATTGGTTTCGAATATCAGACTTGCGAAAATTTTGATGGTTTTCAACCATTCCTTAATTTCGAACTTCCATATCTCGCGAACGGATTGACGAACTCGAGAAATTCCTGTTGCATATGAAAGCAGAAACTCGCCCGACTACATCGCTATGTGTATAATTGCCCTACGAAATAGTAGTTATTGGTTTCGGGTATCAGACTTGCGAAAATTTTGATGGTTTCTCAACCATTCCTTAACTTCAAACTCCCATATCTCTCGAACGGATTGACAAACTCGAGAATTTCCTATTGCATCTGAAAGCAGAAACTCGCCCGATTACAACGGTATGTGTATTTTTGCTCTAGGCCATAGTAGTCATTGGTCTCGAATATCAGACTTGCGAAAATTTTGATGGTTTCTCAACCATTCCTTAACTTCAAACTCCCATATCTCGCGAACGGATTGACGCACTCGAGAAATTCCTGTTGCATCTGAAAGTAGAAACTCGCCCGATTACAAAGGTATGTGTTCTTTTCCCCTATGCCATTCCAGTTATGCGTTTCTAGCATCAGAATTGCGAAAATTTTGATGGTTTCTCAACCGTCTCTTAACTCCAAACTCCCATATCTCGCGAACGGGTTGACGAACTCGAGAAATTCCTGTTGCATCTGAAAGTAGAAACTCGCCCGATTGCAACGGTATGTGTTCTTTTCCCCTAGGCCATTCCAGTTATTCGTTTCTAGCATCAGAATTGCGAAAATTTTGATGGTTACTCAACCGTCTCTTAACTCCAAACTCCCATATCTCGCGAACGGATTGACGAACTCGAGAAATTCCCGTTGCATCTGAATGCAGAAACTCGCCCGATCACAACGGTATGTGTATTTTTGCCCTAGGCAATAGTAGTTATTGGTTTCGAGTATCAGACTTGCGAAAATTTTGATTGTTTCTCAACCATTCCTTAATTTCAAACTCCCATATCCCGCAAACGGATTGACGAACTCGAGAAATTCCTGTTGCATCTGAAAGCAGAAACTCGCCCGATTACAACGGTATGTGTATTTTTGCCCTAGGCAATTGTAGTTATTGGTTTCTAGTATCAGACTTGCGAAAATTTTGATGGTTTCTCAACCATTCCTTAACTTCACACTCCCACATCTAGCGAACGGATTGACGATCGCGAGAAGATCCTGTTGCATCTGAAAGCAGTTACTCGCCCGATTAGAACGGTCTGTGTATTTTTCCCCTAGGTCATTGTAGTTATTGGTTTCGAGTATCAGACTTGCGAAAATTTTGATGGTTTCTCAACCATTCCTTAACTTCAAACTCCCATATCTCGCGAACGGAATGACGAACTCGAGAAATTCCTGTTGCATCTGAAAGTAGAAACTCGCCCGATTACAATGGTGTGTGTCCTTTTCCCCTCGGCCATTCCAGTTATAGGTTTCGAGTATCAGACCAGGGCAAATTTTTATGGTTTCTCAACCAATCCTTAACTCCAAACACCCATATCTCGCGAACAGACTGACGAACTCGGGAAATTCCTGTTCCATCTGAAAGCAGAAACTCGCCCGATCACAACGGCATGTGTATTTTTGCCCTAGGCCATTGTAGTTATTGGTTTCGCGTATCAGACTTTCGAAAATATTGATGGTTTCTCAAGCATTCCTTAACTTCATACTCCCATATCTCGCGAACGGATTGACGAACTCAATTATTTCCTGTTGCATCTGAAAGTAGAAACTCGACCGATTACAATGGTGTGTGTACTTTTCCCCTAGGTCATTCCAGTTATTCGTTTCTAGCATCAGAATTGCGAAAATTTTGATAGTTTCTCAACCATTCCTTATCTTCAAACTCCCATATCTCGCGAACAGATTGACGAACTCGAGACATTCCTGTTGCATTTGAAAGTAGAAACTCGCCCAATTACAAAGGTATGTATATTTTTCCCATAGGCCATAGTAGTTATTGGTTTCGAGTATCAGACTTGCGAAAATTGTGATTGTTTCTCAACCATTCCTTAATTTCAAACTCCCATATCTCGCGAACGGATTGACGAGCTCGAGAAATACCTGTTGCATCTGAAAGTAGAAACTCGCCCGATTACAAAGGTACGTGTATTTTTCCCCTAGGCCTTTGTAGGTATTGGTTTCGAGTATCAGACTTGCGAAAATTTTGATGGTTTCTCAAGCATTCCTTAACTTCAAACTCCCATATCGCGCGAAAGGATTGTCGAACTCGATTATTTCCTGTTGCATCTGAAACCAGAAACTCGTCCGATTACAACGGAATGTGTATTTTTGCCCTAGGCCATAGTCGTTATTGGTTTCGAGTATCAGACCTTCGAAAATTTTGATGGTTTCTCAACCATTCCTTAACTTCAAACTCCCATATCTCGCGAACGGATTGACATACTCGAGAAATTCCTGTTGCATCTGAAAGTAGAAACTCGCCCGATTACAATGGTGTGTGTACTTTTCCCCTAGGTCATTCCAGTTATTCGTTTCTAGCATCAGAATTGCGAAAATTTTGATGGTTTCTCAACCATTCCTTAATTTCAAACTCCCATATCTCGCGAACGGATTGACGAACTCGAGAAATTCCTGTTGCCTCTGAAAGTAGAAAGTCGGCCGATTACAATGGTGTGTGTACTTTTCCCCTATGTCATTCCAGTTATTCGTTTCTAGCATCAGAATTGCGAAAATTTTGATGGTTTCTCAAGCATTCCTTAACTTCAAACTCCCATATCTCGCGAACGGATTGAAGAACTCGATTATTTCCTGTTGCATCTGAAAGTAGAAACTCGACCGATTACAATGGTGTGTGTACCTTTCCCCTAGGTCATTCCAGTTATTCGTTTCTAGCATCAGAATTGCGAAAATTTTGATGGCTTCTCAACCATTCCTTAACTTCAAACTCCCATATCTCGCGAACGGATTGACATACTCGAGAAATTCCTGTTGCAACTGAAAGTAGAAACTCGCCCAATTACAAAGGTATGTGTATTTTTCCCCTAGGCCACAGTAGTTATTGGTTTCGAGTATCAGACTTGCGAAAATTGTGATTGTTTCTCAACCATTCCTTAACTTCAAAATCCCATATCTCGCGAACGGATTGACGAACTCGAGAAATTCCTGTTGCATCTGAAACAGAAACTCGTCCGATTACAATGGTATGTGTATTTTTGCCCTAGGCCTTTGTAGTTACTTGTTTCGAGTATCAGACTTGCGAAAATTTTGTTGGTTTCTCAACCATTCCTTAACTTCAAACTCCCATATCTCGCGAACGGACTAACGAACTCGAGAATTTCCTATTGCATCTGAAAGCAGAAACTAGCCCGATTACAAAGGTATGTGTATTTTTCCCCTAGGCCATAGTAGTTATTTGTTTCGAGTATCAGACTTGCGAAAAATGTGATGGTTTCTCAACCATTCCTTAACTTCAAACTCCCATATCTCGCGAACGGAATGACGTAGTCGAGAAATTCCGGTTGCATCTGGAAGAAGAAACTCTCCCGATTACAACGGTATGTGTATTTTTCCCCTAAGCCTTTGTAGTTATTGGTTTCGAGTATCAGACTTGCGAAAATTTTGATGGTTTCTCAACCGTTCCTTAATTTCAAACTCCCATATCTCGCGAACGGATTGACGAACTCAATTATTTCCTGTTGCATCTGAAGTAGAAACTCGACCGATTACAATGGTGTGTGTACTTTTCCCCTAGGTCATTCCAGTTATTCGTTTCTAGCATCAGAATTGCGAAAATTTTGATTGTTTCTCAACCATTCCTTATCTTCAAACTCCCATATCTCGCGAACAGATTGACGAACTCGAGAAATTCCTGTTGCATCCGAAAGTAGAAACTCGCCCAATTACAAAGGTATGTGTATTTTTCCCATAGGCCATAGTAGTTATTGGTTTCGAGTATCAGACTTGCGAAAATTGTGATTGTTTCTCAACCATTCCTTAACTTCAAAATCCCATATCTCGCGAACGGATTGACGAACACGAGAAATTTCGGTTGCACCTGGAAGAAGAAACTCTCCCGACTACAACGGTATGTGAATTTTGCCCCTAAGCCTTTGTAGTTATTGGTTTCGAGTATCAGACTTCCGAAAATTTTGATGGTTTCTCAACCGTTCCTTAATTTCAAACTCCCATATCTCGCGAACGGATTGACGAGCTCGAGAAATTCCTGTTGCATCTGAAAGTAGAAACTCGCCCGATTACAAAGGTATGTGTATTTTTCCCCTAGGCCTTTGCAGTTATTGGTTTCGAGTATCAGACTTGCGAAAATTTTGATGGTTTCTCAACCGTTCCTTAATTTCAAACTCCCATATCTCGCGAACGGATTGACGAACTCGAGAAATTCCTGTTGCATCTGAAACCAGAAACTCGTCCGATTACAACGGTATGTGTATTTTTGCCCTAGGCCATTCCAGTTATTGGTTTCGAGTATCAGACTTGCGAATATTTTGATGGTATCTCAAGCATTCCTTAACTTCAAACTCCCATATCTCGCGAACGGATTGACGAACTCGAGAAATTCCTGTTGCATCTGAAGGTAGAAACACGCCCGATTACAAAGGTATGTGTATTTTTCCCCTAGGCCATTGTAGTTATTGGTTTCGCGTATCAGACTTGCTAATATTTTGATGGTTTCTCAAGCATTCCTTAACTTCAAACCCCCCTATCTCGCGAACGGAATGACGAACTCGAGAAATTCCTGTTGCATCTGAAAGTAGAAACTCGCCCGATTACAATGGTGTGTGTATTTTTCCCCTAGGCCATTGTAGTTCTTGGTTTCGCGTATCAGACTTACTAATATTTTGATGGTTTCTCAAGCATTCCTTAACTTCAAACCCCCCTATCTCGCGAACGGAATGACGAACTCGAGAAATTCCTGTTGCATCTGAAAGTAGAAACTCGCCCGATTACAATGGTGTGTGTACTCTTCCCCTAGGCCATTCCAGTTATTGGTTTCGAGTATCAGACTTGCGAATATTTTGATGGATTCTCAAGCATTCCTTAACTTCAAACTCCCATATCTCGCGAACGGATTGACGAACTCGAGAAATTCCTGTTGCATCTGAAAATAGAAACACGCCCGATTACAAAGGTATGTGCATTTTTCCCCTGGGCCATTGTAGTTATTGGTTTCGCGTATCAGACTTGCGAAAATTTTGATGGTTTCTCAAGCATTCCTTAACTTCAAACTCCCATACCTCGCGAACGGATTGGCGAACTCGAGAAATTCCTGTTGCATCTGAAAGTGGAAACTCGCACAATTACAATGGTGTGTGTACTTTTCCCGTAGGCCATTCCAGTTGTTGGTTTCGAGAATCAGACTTGCGAAAATTTTGATGGTTTCTCAACCACTCCTTAACTTCAAACTCCCATATCTCGCGAACGGATTGACGAACTCGAGAAATTCCTGTTGCATCTGATAGTAGGTACACGCCCGATTACAAAGGTATGTGTATTTTTCCCCTAGGCCATTGTAGTTATTGGTTTCGCGTATCAGACTTGCTAATATTTTGATGGTTTCTCAAGCATTCCTTAACTTCAAACCCCCATATCTCACGAACGGATTGACGAACTCGAGAAATTCGTGTTGCATCTGAAAGCAGAAACTCGCCCGATTACAATGGTGTGTGTACTTTTCCCCTAGGCCATTCCAGTTATCGGTTTCGAGAATCAGACCAGCAAAAATTTTGATGGTTTCTCAACCATTCCTTAACTTCAAACTCCCATATCTCGCGAACGGACTAACGAACTCGAGAATTTCCTATTGCATCTGAAAGCAGAAACTAGCCCGATTACAAAGATATGTGTATTTTTCCCCTAGGCCATAGTAGTTATTTGTTTCGAGTATCAGACTTGCGAAAATTGTGATGGTTTCTCAACCATTCCTTAACTTCAAACTCCCATATCTCGCGAACGGAATGACGTACACGAGAAATTCCGGTTGCATCTGGAAGAAGAAACTCTCCCGATTACAACGGTATGTGTATTTTTCCCCTAAGCCTTTGTAGTTATTGGTTTCGAGTATCAGACTTGCGAAAATTTTGATGGTTTCTCAACCGTTCCTTAATTTCAAACTCCCATATCTCGCGAACGGATTGACATACTCGAGAAGTTCCTGTTGCTTCTGAAAGTAGAAACTCGCCCAATTACAAAGGTATGTGTATTTTTCCCCTAGGCCACAGTAGTTATTGGTTTCGAGTATCAGACTTGCGAAAATTGTGATTGTTTCTCAACCATTCCTTACCTTCAAACACCCATATCTCGCGAACGGAATGACGAACTCGATTATTTCCTGTTGCATCTGAAAGTAGAAAGTCGACCGATTACAATGGTGTGTGCACTTTTCTCCCAGGTCATTCCAGTTATTGGTTCCGTGTATCAGACCGGCGAAAATTTTGATGGTTTCTCAACCATTCCTTACCTTCAAACACCCATATCTCGCGAACGGAATGACGAACTCGATTATTTCCTGTTGCATCTGAAAGTAGAAAGTCGACCGATTACAATGGTGTGTGTACTTTTCCTCCAGGTCATTCCAGTTATTCGTTTCGAGTATCAGACTTGCGAAAATTTTGATGGTTTCTCAAGCATTCCTTAACTTCAAACTCCCATATCTCGCGAACGGATTGAAGAACTCGATTATTTCCTGTTGCATCTGAAAGTAGAAACTCGACCGATTACAATGGTGTGTGTACTTTTCCCCTAGGTCATTCCAGTTATTCGTTTCTAGCATCAGAATTGCGAAAATTTTGATGGCTTCTCAACCATTCCTTAACTTCAAACTCCCATATCTCGCGAACGGATTGACATACTCGAGAAATTCCTGTTGCATCTGAAAGTAGAAACTCGCCCAATTACAAAGGTATGTGTACTTTTCCCCTAGGCCACAGTAGTTATTGGTTTCGAGTATCAGACTTGCGAAAATTGTGATTGTGTCACAACCATTCCTTAACTTCAAACTCCCATATCTCGCGAACGGATTGACATACTCGAAAAATTCCTGTTGCATCTGAAAGTAGAAACTCGCCCGATTACAAAGGTATGTGTATTCTTCCCCTAGGCCATAGTAGTTATTCGTTTCGAGTATCAGACTTGCGAAAACTGTGATGGTCTCTCAACCATTCCTTAACTTCAAACTCCCATATCTCGCGAACGGATTGACGAACTCGAGGAATTCCTGTTGCATCTGAAAGTAGAAACTCGCCCCATTACAATGGTGTGTGTACTTTTCCCCTAAGCCTTTGTAGTTATTGTTTTCGAGTATCAGACTTGCGAAAATTTTGATGGTTTCTCAAGCATTCCTTAACTTCAAACTCCCATATCGCGCGAAAAGATTGTCGAACTCGATTATTTCCTGTTGCATCTGAAAGTAGAAAGTCGACCGATTACAATGGTGTGTGTACTTTTCCCCCAGGTCATTCCAGTTATTCGTTTTTAGCATCAGAATTGCGAAAATTTTGATGGTTTCTCAACCATTTCTTAACTTCAAACTCCCATATCTCGCGAACGGATTGACGAACTCGAGAAATTCCTGTTGCATCTGAAAGTAGAAACTCGCCCAATTACAAAGGTATGTGTATTTTTCCCCTAGGCCACAGTAGTTATTGGTTTCGAATATAAGACTTGCGAAAATTGTGATTGTGTCTCAACCATTCCTTAACTTCAAACTCCCATATCTCGCGAACGGAATGACGTGCTCGAGAAATTCCTGTTGCATCTGAAAGTAGAAACTCGCCCAATTACAAAGGTATGTGTATTTTTCCTCTAGGCCATAGTAGTTATTGGTTTCGAGTATCAGACTTGCGAAAATTGTGATTGTTTCGCAACCATTCCTTAACTTCAAACTCCCATATCTCGCGAACGGATTGACGAACACGAGAAATTCCGGTTGCATCTGGAAGAAGAAACTCTCCCGATTACAACGGTATGTGTATTTTTCCCCTAAGCCTTTGTAGTTATTGGTTAGGAGTATCAGACTTGCGGAAATTTTGATGGTTTCTCAACCGTTGCTTAACTTCAAACTCCCATATCTCGCGGACGGATTGACATACTCGAGAAGTTCCTGTTGCTTCTGAAAGTAGAAACTCGCCCAATTACAAAGGTATGTGTATTTTTCCCCTAGGCCACAGTAGTTATTGGTTTCGAGTATCAGACTTGCGAAAATTGTGATTGTTTCTCAACCATT
The DNA here is from genome assembly GCF_051014685.1 of Ptiloglossa arizonensis. Classification (NCBI taxonomy): domain Eukaryota; kingdom Metazoa; phylum Arthropoda; class Insecta; order Hymenoptera; family Colletidae; genus Ptiloglossa; species Ptiloglossa arizonensis. The sequence continues at coordinate 37,033 of NW_027478787.1, read as the reverse complement.
CCTTACCTTCAAACACCCATATCTCGCGAACGGAATGACGAACTCGATTATTTCCTGTTGCATCTGAAAGTAGAAAGTCGACCGATTACAATGGTGTGTGCACTTTTCCCCCAGGTCATTCCAGTTATTGGTTCCGAGTATCAGACCGGCGAAAATTTTGATGGTTTCTCAACCATTCCTTACCTTCAAACACCCATACCTCGCGAACGGAATGACGAACTCGATTATTTCCTGTTCCATCTGAAAGTAGAAAGTCGACCGATTACAATGGTGTGTGTACTTTTCCTCCAGGTAATTCCAGTTATTCGTTTCGAGTATCAGACTTGCGAAAATTTTGATGGTTTCTCAAGCATTCCTTAACTTCAAACTCCTATATCTCGCGAACGGATTGAAGAACTCGATTATTTCCTGTTGCATCTGAAAGTAGAAACTCGACCGATTACAATGGTGTGTGTACTTTTCCCCTAGGTCATTCCAGTTATTCGTTTCTAGCATCAGAATTGCGAAAATTTTGATGGCTTCTCAACCATTCCTTAACTTCAAACTCCCATATCTCGCGAACGGATTGACATACTCGAGAAATTCCTGTTGCATCTGAAAGTAGAAACTCGCCCGATTACAATGGTGTGTGTACTTTTCCCCTAGGTCATTCCAGTTATTCGTTTCTAGCATCAGAATTGCGAAAATTTTGATGGCTTCTCAACCATTCCTTAACTTCAAACTCCCATATCTCGCGAACGGATTGACATACTCGAGAAATTCCTGTTGCAACTGAAAGTAGAAACTCGCCCAATTACAAAGGTATGTGTATTTTTCCCCTAGGCCACAGTAGTTATTGGTTTCGAGTATCAGACTTGCGAAAATTGTGATTGTTTCTCAACCATTCCTTAATTTCAAACTCCCATATCTCGCGAACGGATTGACGAACTCGAGAAATTCCTGTTGCCTCTGAAAGTAGAAAGTCGACCGATTACAATGGTGTGTGTACTTTTCCCCTATGTCATTCCAGTTATTCGTTTCTAGCATCAGAATTGCGAAAATTTTGATGGTTTCTCAAGCATTCCTTAACTTCAAACTCCCATATCTCGCGAACGGATTGAAGAACTCGATTATTTCCTGTTGCATCTGAAAGTAGAAACTCGACCGATTACAATGGTGTGTGTACTTTTCCCCTAGGTCATTCCAGTTATTCGTTTCTAGCATCAGAATTGCGAAAATTTTGATGGTTTCTCAACCATTTCTTAACTTCAAACTCCCATATCTCGCGAACGGATTGACGAACTCGAGAAATTCCTGTTGCATCTGAAAGTAGAAACTCGCCCAATTACAAAGGTATGTGTATTTTTCCCCTAGGCCACAGTAGTTATTGGTTTCGAATATAAGACTTGCGAAAATTGTGATTGTGTCTCAACCATTCCTTAACTTCAAACTCCCATATCTCGCGAACGGAATGACGTGCTCGAGAAATTCCTGTTGCATCTGAAAGTAGAAACTCGCCCAATTACAAAGGTATGTGTATTTTTCCTCTAGGCCATAGTAGTTATTGGTTTCGAGTATCAGACTTGCGAAAATTGTGATTGTTTCGCAACCATTCCTTAACTTCAAACTCCCATATCTCGCGAACGGATTGACGAACACGAGAAATTCCGGTTGCATCTGGAAGAAGAAACTCTCCCGATTACAACGGTATGTGTATTTTTCCCCTAAGCCTTTGTAGTTATTGGTTAGGAGTATCAGACTTGCGGAAATTTTGATGGTTTCTCAACCGTTGCTTAACTTCAAACTCCCATATCTCGCGGACGGATTGACATACTCGAGAAGTTCCTGTTGCTTCTGAAAGTAGAAACTCGCCCAATTACAAAGGTATGTGTATTTTTCCCCTAGGCCACAGTAGTTATTGGTTTCGAGTATCAGACTTGCGAAAATTGTGATTGTTTCTCAACCATTCCTTACCTTCAAACACCCATATCTCGCGAACGGAATGACGAACTCGATTATTTCCTGTTGCATCTGAAAGTAGAAAGTCGACCGATTACAATGGTGTGTGCACTTTTCCCCCAGGTCATTCCAGTTATTGGTTCCGAGTATCAGACCGGCGAAAATTTTGATGGTTTCTCAACCATTCCTTACCTTCAAACACCCATACCTCGCGAACGGAATGACGAACTCGATTATTTCCTGTTCCATCTGAAAGTAGAAAGTCGACCGATTACAATGGTGTGTGTACTTTTCCTCCAGGTAATTCCAGTTATTCGTTTCGAGTATCAGACTTGCGAAAATTTTGATGGTTTCTCAAGCATTCCTTAACTTCAAACTCCTATATCTCGCGAACGGATTGAAGAACTCGATTATTTCCTGTTGCATCTGAAAGTAGAAACTCGACCGATTACAATGGTGTGTGTACTTTTCCCCTAGGTCATTCCAGTTATTCGTTTCTAGCATCAGAATTGCGAAAATTTTGATGGCTTCTCAACCATTCCTTAACTTCAAACTCCCATATCTCGCGAACGGATTGACATACTCGAGAAATTCCTGTTGCATCTGAAAGTAGAAACTCGCCCGATTACAATGGTGTGTGTACTTTTCCCCTAGGTCATTCCAGTTATTCGTTTCTAGCATCAGAATTGCGAAAATTTTGATGGCTTCTCAACCATTCCTTAACTTCAAACTCCCATATCTCGCGAACGGATTGACATACTCGAGAAATTCCTGTTGCAACTGAAAGTAGAAACTCGCCCAATTACAAAGGTATGTGTATTTTTCCCCTAGGCCACAGTAGTTATTGGTTTCGAGTATCAGACTTGCGAAAATTGTGATTGTTTCTCAACCATTCCTTAATTTCAAACTCCCATATCTCGCGAACGGATTGACGAACTCGAGAAATTCCTGTTGCCTCTGAAAGTAGAAAGTCGACCGATTACAATGGTGTGTGTACTTTTCCCCTATGTCATTCCAGTTATTCGTTTCTAGCATCAGAATTGCGAAAATTTTGATGGTTTCTCAAGCATTCCTTAACTTCAAACTCCCATATCTCGCGAACGGATTGAAGAACTCGATTATTTCCTGTTGCATCTGAAAGTAGAAACTCGACCGATTACAATGGTGTGTGTACTTTTCCCCTAGGTCATTCCAGTTATTCGTTTCTAGCATCAGAATTGCGAAAATTTTGATGGCTTCTCAACCATTCCTTAACTTCAAACTCCCATATCTCGCGAATGGATTGACATACTCGAGAAATTCCTGTTGCAACTGAAAGTAGAAACTCGCCCAATTACAAAGGTATGTGTATTTTTCCCCTAGGCCACAGTAGTTATTGGTTTCGAGTATCAGACTTGCGAAAATTGTGATTGTTTCTCAACCATTCCTTAACTTCAAAATCCCATATCTCGCGAACGGATTGACGAACTCGAGAAATTCCTGTTGCATCTGAAACAGAAACTCGTCCGATTACAATGGTATGTGTATTTTTGCCCTAGGCCTTTGTAGTTACTTGTTTCGAGTATCAGACTTGCGAAAATTTTGTTGGTTTCTCAACCATTCCTTAACTTCAAACTCCCATATCTCGCGAACGGACTAACGAACTCGAGAATTTCCTATTGCATCTGAAAGCAGAAACTAGCCCGATTACAAAGGTATGTGTATTTTTCCCCTAGGCCATAGTAGTTATTTGTTTCGAGTATCAGACTTGCGAAAAATGTGATGGTTTCTCAACCATTCCTTAACTTCAAACTCCCATATCTCGCGAACGGAATGACGTAGACGAGAAATTCCGGTTGCATCTGGAAGAAGAAACTCTCCCGATTACAACGCTATGTGTATTTTTCCCCTAAGCCTTTGTAGTTATTGGTTTCGAGTATCAGACTTGCGAAAATTTTGATGGTTTCTCAACCGTTCCTTAATTTCAAACTCCCATATCTCGCGAACGGATTGACGAACTCAATTATTTCCTGTTGCATCTGAAAGTAGAAACTCGACCGATTACAATGGTGTGTGTACTTTTCCCCTAGGTCATTCCAGTTATTCGTTTCTAGCATCAGAATTGCGAAAATTTTGATTGTTTCTCAACCATTCCTTATCTTCAAACTCCCATATCTCGCGAACAGATTGACGAACTCGAGAAATTCCTGTTGCATCCGAAAGTAGAAACTCGCCCAATTACAAAGGTATGTATATTTTTCCCATAGGCCATAGTAGTTATTGGTTTCGAGTATCAGACTTGCGAAAATTGTGATTGTTTCTCAACCATTCCTTAATTTCAAACTCCCATATCTCGCGAACGGATTGACGAGCTCGAGAAATACCTGTTGCATCTGAAAGTAGAAACTCGCCCGATTACAAAGGTACGTGTATTTTTCCCCTAGGCCTTTGTAGGTATTGGTTTCGAGTATCAGACTTGCGAAAATTTTGATGGTTTCTCAAGCATTCCTTAACTTCAAACTCCCATATCGCGCGAAAGGATTGTCGAACTCGATTATTTCCTGTTGCATCTGAAACCAGAAACTCGTCCGATTACAACGGAATGTGTATTTTTGCCCTAGGCCATAGTCGTTATTGGTTTCGAGTATCAGACCTTCGAAAATTTTGATGGTTTCTCAACCATTCCTTAACTTCAAACTCCCATATCTCGCGAACGGATTGACATACTCGAGAAATTCCTGTTGCATCTGAAAGTAGAAACTCGCCCGATTACAATGGTGTGTGTACTTTTCCCCTAGGTCATTCCAGTTATTCGTTTCTAGCATCAGAATTGCGAAAATTTTGATGGTTTCTCAACCATTCCTTAATTTCAAACTCCCATATCTCGCGAACGGATTGACGAACTCGAGAAATTCCTGTTGCCTCTGAAAGTAGAAAGTCGACCGATTACAATGGTGTGTGTACTTTTCCCCTATGTCATTCCAGTTATTCGTTTCTAGCATCAGAATTGCGAAAATTTTGATGGTTTCTCAAGCATTCCTTAACTTCAAACTCCCATATCTCGCGAACGGATTGAAGAACTCGATTATTTCCTGTTGCATCTGAAAGTAGAAACTCGACCGATTACAATGGTGTGTGTACTTTTCCCCTAGGTCATTCCAGTTATTCGTTTCTAGCATCAGAATTGCGAAAATTTTGATGGCTTCTCAACCATTCCTTAACTTCAAACTCCCATATCTCGCGAACGGATTGACATACTCGAGAAATTCCTGTTGCAACTGAAAGTAGAAACTCGCCCAATTACAAAGGTATGTGTATTTTTCCCCTAGGACACAGTAGTTATTGGTTTCGAGTATCAGACTTGCGAAAATTGTGATTGTTTCTCAACCATTCCTTAACTTCAAAATCCCATATCTCGCGAACGGATTGACGAACTCGAGAAATTCCTGTTGCATCTGAAACAGAAACTCGTCCGATTACAATGGTATGTGTATTTTTGCCCTAGGCCTTTGTAGTTACTTGTTTCGAGTATCAGACTTGCGAAAATTTTGTTGGTTTCTCAACCATTCCTTAACTTCAAACTCCCATATCTCGCGAACGGACTAACGAACTCGAGAATTTCCTATTGCATCTGAAAGCAGAAACTAGCCCTATTACAAAGGTATGTGTATTTTTCCCCTAGGCCATAGTAGTTATTTGTTTCGAGTATCAGACTTGCGAAAAATGTGATGGTTTCTCAACCATTCCTTAACTTCAAACTCCCATATTTCGCGAACGGAATGACGTAGACGAGAAATTCCGGTTGCATCTGGAAGAAGAAACTCTCCCGATTACAACGGTATGTGTATTTTTCCCCTAAGCCTTTGTAGTTATTGGTTTCGAGTATCAGACTTGCGAAAATTTTGATGGTTTCTCAACCGTTCCTTAATTTCAAACTCCCATATCTCGCGAACGGATTGACGAACTCAATTATTTCCTGTTGCATCTGAAAGTAGAAACTCGCCCGATTACAATGGTGTGTGTATTTTTCCCCTAGGCCATTGTAGTTATTGGTTTCGCGTATCAGACTTACTAATATTTTGATGGTTTCTCAAGCATTCCTTAACTTCAAACCCCCCTATCTCGCGAACGGAATGACGAACTCGAGAAATTCCTGTTGCATCTGAAAGTAGAAACTCGCCCGATTACAATGGTGTGTGTACTCTTCCCCTAGGCCATTCCAGTTATTGGTTTCGAGTATCAGACTTGCGAATATTTTGATGGATTCTCAAGCATTCCTTAACTTCAAACTCCCATATCTCGCGAACGGATTGACGAACTCGAGAAATTCCTGTTGCATCTGAAAATAGAAACACGCCCGATTACAAAGGTATGTGCATTTTTCCCCTGGGCCATTGTAGTTATTGGTTTCGCGTATCAGACTTGCGAAAATTTTGATGGTTTCTCAAGCATTCCTTAACTTCAAACTCCCATACCTCGCGAACGGATTGGCGAACTCGAGAAATTCCTGTTGCATCTGAAAGTGGAAACTCGCCCAATTACAATGGTGTGTGTACTTTTCCCGTAGGCCATTCCAGTTGTTGGTTTCGAGAATCAGACTTGCGAAAATTTTGATGGTTTCTCAACCACTCCTTAACTTCAAACTCCCATATCTCGCGAACGGATTGACGAACTCGAGAAATTCCTGTTGCATCTGATAGTAGGTACACGCCCGATTACAAAGGTATGTGTATTTTTCCCCTAGGCCATTGTAGTTATTGGTTTCGCGTATCAGACTTGCTAATATTTTGATGGTTTCTCAAGCATTCCTTAACTTCAAACCCCCATATCTCACGAACGGATTGACGAACTCGAGAAATTCCTGTTGCATCTGAAAGCAGAAACTCGCCCGATTACATTGGTGTGTGTACTTTTCCCCTAGGCCATTCCAGTTATCGGTTTCGAGAATCAGACCAGCAAAAATTTTGATGGTTTCTCAACCATTCCTTAACTTCAAACTCCCATATCTCGCGAACGGACTAACGAACTCGAGAATTTCCTATTGCATCTGAAAGCAGAAACTAGCCCGATTACAAAGATATGTGTATTTTTCCCCTAGGCCATAGTAGTTATTTGTTTCGAGTATCAGACTTGCGAAAATTGTGATGGTTTCTCAACCATTCCTTAACTTCAAACTCCCATATCTCGCGAACGGAATGACGTACACGAGAAATTCCGGTTGCATCTGGAAGAAGAAACTCTCCCGATTACAACGGTATGTGTATTTTTCCCCTAAGCCTTTGTAGTTATTGGTTTCGAGTATCAGACTTGCGAAAATTTTGATGGTTTCTCAACCGTTCCTTAATTTCAAACTCCCATATCTCGCGAACGGATTGACATACTCGAGAAGTTCCTGTTGCTTCTGAAAGTAGAAACTCGCCCAATTACAAAGGTATGTGTATTTTTCCCCTAGGCCACAGTAGTTATTGGTTTCGAGTATCAGACTTGCGAAAATTGTGATTGTTTCTCAACCATTCCTTACCTTCAAACACCCATATCTCGCGAACGGAATGACGAACTCGATTATTTCCTGTTGCATCTGAAAGTAGAAAGTCGACCGATTACAATGGTGTGTGTACTTTTCCTCCAGGTCATTCCAGTTATTCGTTTCGAGTATCAGACTTGCGAAAATTTTGATGGTTTCTCAAGCATTCCTTAACTTCAAACTCCCATATCTCGCGAACGGATTGAAGAACTCGATTATTTCCTGTTGCATCTGAAAGTAGAAACTCGACCGATTACAATGGTGTGTGTACTTTTCCCCTAGGTCATTCCAGTTATTCGTTTCTAGCATCAGAATTGCGAAAATTTTGATGGCTTCTCAACCATTCCTTAACTTCAAACTCCCATATCTCGCGAACGGATTGACATACTCGAGAAATTCCTGTTGCATCTGAAAGTAGAAACTCGCCCAATTACAAAGGTATGTGTACTTTTCCCCTAGGCCACAGTAGTTATTGGTTTCGAGTATCAGACTTGCGAAAATTGTGATTGTGTCACAACCATTCCTTAACTTCAAACTCCCATATCTCGCGAACGGATTGACATACTCGAAAAATTCCTGTTGCATCTGAAAGTAGAAACTCGCCCGATTACAAAGGTATGTGTATTCTTCCCCTAGGCCATAGTAGTTATTCGTTTCGAGTATCAGACTTGCGAAAACTGTGATGGTCTCTCAACCATTCCTTAACTTCAAACTCCCATATCTCGCGAACGGATTGACGAACTCGAGGAATACCTGTTGCATCTGAAAGTAGAAACTCGCCCCATTACAATGGTGTGTGTACTTTTCCCCTAAGCCTTTGTAGTTATTGTTTTCGAGTATCAGACTTGCGAAAATTTTGATGGTTTCTCAAGCATTCCTTAACTTCAAACTCCCATATCGCGCGAAAAGATTGTCGAACTCGATTATTTCCTGTTGCATCTGAAAGTAGAAAGTCGACCGATTACAATGGTGTGTGTACTTTTCCCCAAGGTCATTCCAGTTATTCGTTTTTAGCATCAGAATTGCGAAAATTTTGATGGTTTCTCAACCATTTCTTAACTTCAAACTCCCATATCTCGCGAACGGATTGACGAACTCGAGAAATTCCTGTTGCATCTGAAAGTAGAAACTCGCCCAATTACAAAGGTATGTGTATTTTTCCCCTAGGCCACAGTAGTTATTGGTTTCGAATATAAGACTTGCGAAAATTGTGATTGTGTCTCAACCATTCCTTAACTTCAAACTCCCATATCTCGCGAACGGAATGACGTGCTCGAGAAATTCCTGTTGCATCTGAAAGTAGAAACTCGCCCAATTACAAAGGTATGTGTATTTTTCCTCTAGGCCATAGTAGTTATTGGTGTCGAGTATCAGACTTGCGAAAATTGTGATTGTTTCTCAACCATTCCTTAACTTCAAACTCCCATATCTCGCGAACGGATTGACGAACACGAGAAATTCCGGTTGCATCTGGAAGAAGAAACTCTCCCGATTACAACGGTATGTGTATTTTTCCCCTAAGCCTTTGTAGTTATTGGTTTGGAGTATCAGACTTGCGGAAATTTTGATGGTTTCTCAACCGTTGCTTAACTTCAAACTCCCATATCTCGCGGACGGATTGACATACTCGAGAAGTTCCTGTTGCTTCTGAAAGTAGAAACTCGCCCACTTACAAAGGTATGTGTATTTTTCCCCTAGGCCACAGTAGTTATTGGTTTCGAGTATCAGACTTGCGAAAATTGTGATTGTTTCTCAACCATTCCTTACCTTCAAACACCCATATCTCGCGAACGGAATGACGAACTCGATTATTTCCTGTTGCATCTGAAAGTAGAAAGTCGACCGATTACAATGGTGTGTGCACTTTTCCCCCAGGTCATTCCAGTTATTGGTTCCGAGTATCAGACCGGCGAAAATTTTGATGGTTTCTCAACCATTCCTTACCTTCAAACACCCATATCTCGCGAACGGAATGACGAACTCGATTATTCCCTGTTGCATCTGAAAGTAGAAAGTCGACCGATTACAATGGTGTGTGTACTTTTCCTCCAGGTAATTCCAGTTATTCTTTTCGAGTATCAGACTTGCGAAAATTTTGATGGTTTCTCAAGCATTACTTAACTTCAAACTCCTATATCTCGCGAACGGATTGAAGAACTCGATTATTTCCTGTTGCATCTGAAAGTAGAAACTCGACCGATTACAATGGTGTGTGTACTTTTCCCCTAGGTCATTCCAGTTATTCGTTTCTAGCATCAGAATTGCGAAAATTTTGATGGCTTCTCAACCATTCCTTAACTTCAAGCTCCCATATCTCGCGAACGGATTGACATACTCGAGAAATTCCTGTTGCATCTGAAAGTAGAAACTCGCCCGATTACAATGGTGTGTGTATTTTTCCCCTAGGCCATTGTAGTTATTGGTTTCGCGTATCAGACTTGCTAATATTTTGATGGTTTCTCAAGCATTCCTTAACTTCAAACCCCCTTATCTCGCGAACGGAATGACGAACTCGAGAAATTCCTGTTGCATCTGAAAGTAGAAACTCGCCCGATTACAATGGTGTGTGTACTTTTCCCCTAGGCCATTCCAGTTATTGGTTTCGAGTATCAGACTTGCGAATATTTTGATGGATTCTCAAGCATTCCTTAACTTCAAACTCCCATATCTCGCGAACGGATTGACGAATTTGAGAAATTCCTGTTGCATCTGAAAATAGAAACACGCCCGATTACAAAGGTATGTGCATTTTTCCCCTGGGCCATTGTAGTTATTGGTTTCGCGTATCAGACTTGCGAAAATTTTGATGGTTTCTCAAGCATTCCTTAACTTCAAACTCCCATACCTCGCGAACGGATTGACGAGCTCGAGAAATTCCTGTTGCATCTGAAAGTAGAAACTGGCCCGATTACAAAGGTATGTGTATTTTTCCCCTAGGCCTTTGCAGTTATTGGTTTCGAGTATCAGACTTGCGAAAATTTTGATGGTTTCTCAACCGTTCCTTAATTTCAAACTCCCATATCTCGCGAACGGATTGACGAACTCGAGAAATTCCTGTTGCATCTGAAAGCAGAAACTCGCCCGATTACAACGGTGTGTGTACTTTTCCCCTAGTCCATTCCAGTTGTTGGTTTCGAGTATCAGACCAGCGAACATTTTGATGGTTTCTCTAGAATTCCTTAACTTCAAACTTCCATATCTCACGAACGGATTGACGAACTCGAGAATTTCCTATTGCATCTGAATGCAGAAACTCGCCCCATTACAACGGTATGTGTATTTTTGCCCTAGGCCATAGTAGTTGTTGGTTTCGAGTATCAGACCAGCGAAAATTTTGATGGTTTCTCATGCATTCCTTAACTTCAAACTTTCATATCTCGCGAACGGATTGACGAACTCGAGAATTTCCTATTGCATCTGACAGCAGAAACCCGCCCGATTACAATGGTATGTGTATTTTTCCCCTAGGCATTTGTAGTTATTGGTTTCGAGTATCAGACTTGCGAAAATTTTGATGGTTTCTCAACCATTCCTTAACTTCAAACTCCCATATCTCGCGAACGGATTGACGAACTCGAGAAATTCCTGTTGCATCTGAAAGTAGAAACTCGCCCGATTACAATGGTATGTGTATTTTTCCCCTAGACATTTGTAGTTATTGGTTTCGAGTATCAGATTTGCGAAAATTTTGATGGTGTCTCATGCATTCCTTAACTTCAAACTTCCATATCCCGCGAACGGATGGACGAACTCGAGAAATTCCGGTTGCATGTGAAAGTAGAAAGTCGCCCGATTACAACGGTATGTGTATTTTTACTCTAGGCCCTAGTAGTTATTGATTTCAAGTATCAGACTTGCGAAAATTGTGATGGTTTCTCAACCATTCCTTAACTTCAAACTCCCATATCTCGCGAACGGATTGACGAACTCGAGAATTTCCTATTGCATCTGAAAGCAGAAACTCGCCCGATTACAAAGATATGTGTGTTTTCCACCTAGGCCTTTGTAGTTGTTGGATTCGAGTATCAGACTTGCGAAAATTTTGATGGTTTCTCAACCATACAATAACTTCAAACTCCCATATCTCGCGAACGGATTGACGAACTCGAGAATTTCCTATTGCATCTGACAGCAGAAACTCGCCCGATTACAATGGTATGTGTATTTTTCCCCTAGGCATTTATAGTTATTGATTTCGAGTATCAGACCGGCGAAAATTTTGATGGTTTCTCTACCATTCCTTAATTTCCAACTCCCATATCTCGCGAACGGATTGACGAACTCGAGAAATTCCTGTTGCATCTGAAGGTAGAAAGTCGACCGATTACAATGGTGTGTGTACTTTTCCTCCAGGTAATTCCAGTTATTCTTTTCGAGTATCAGACTTGCGAAAATTTTGATGGTTTCTCAAGCATTACTTAACTTCAAACTCCTATATCTCGCGAACGGATTGAAGAACTCGATTATTTCCTGTTGCATCTGAAAGTAGAAACTCGACCGATTACAATGGTGTGTGTACTTTTCCCCTAGGTCATTCCAGTTATTCGTTTCTAGCATCAGAATTGTGAAAATTTTGATGGCTTCTCAACCATTCCTTAACTTCAAGCTCCCATATCTCGCGAACGGATTGACATACTCGAGAAATTCCTGTTGCATCTGAAAGTAGAAACTCGCCCGATTACAATGGTGTGTGTATTTTTCCCCTAGGCCATTGTAGTTATTGGTTTCGCGTATCAGACTTGCTAATATTTTGATGGTTTCTCAAGCATTCCTTAACTTCAAACCCCCTTATCTCGCGAACGGAATGACGAACTCGAGAAATTCCTGTTGCATCTGAAAGTAGAAACTCGCCCGATTACAATGGTGTGTGTACTTTTCCCCTAGGCCATTCCAGTTATTGGTTTCGAGTATCAGACTTGCGAATATTTTGATGGATTCTCAAGCATTCCTTAACTTCAAACTCCCATATCTCGCGAACGGATTGACGAATTTGGGAAATTCCTGTTGCATCTGAAAATAGAAACACGCCCGATTACAAAGGTATGTGCATTTTTCCCCTGGGCCATTGTAGTTATTGGTTTCGCGTATCAGACTTGCGAAAATTTTGATGGTTTCTCAAGCATTCCTTAACTTCAAACTCCCATACCTCGCGAACGGATTGACGAGCTCGAGAAATTCCTGTTGCATCTGAAAGTAGAAACTGGCCCGATTACAAAGGTATGTGTATTTTTCCCCTAGGCCTTTGCAGTTATTGGTTTCGAGTATCAGACTTGCGAAAATTTTGATGGTTTCTCAACCGTTCCTTAATTTCAAACTCCCATATCTCGCGAACGGATTGACGAACTCGAGAAATTCCTGTTGCATCTGAAAGCAGAAACTCGCCCGATTACAACGGTGTGTGTACTTTTCCCCTAGTCCATTCCAGTTGTAGGTTTCGAGTATCAGACCAGCGAACATTTTGATGGTTTCTCTAGAATTCCTTAACTTCAAACTTCCATATCTCACGAACGGATTGACGAACTCGAGAATTTCCTATTGCATCTGAATGCAGAAACTCGCCCCATTACAACGGTATGTGTATTTTTGCCCTAGGCCATAGTAGTTGTTGGTTTCGAGTATCAGACCAGCGAAAATTTTGATGGTTTCCCATGCATTCCTTAACTTCAAACTTTCATATCTCGCGAACGGATTGACGAACTCGAGAATTTCCTATTGCATCTGACAGCAGAAACCCGCCCGATTACAATGGTATGTGTATTTTTCCCCTAGGCATTTGTAGTTATTGGTTTCGAGTATCAGACTTGCGAAAATTTTGATGGTTTCTCAACCATTCCTTAACTTCAAACTCCCATATCTCGCGAACGGATTGACGAACTCGAGAAATTCCTGTTGCATCTGAAAGTAGAAACTCGCCCGATTACAATGGTATGTGTATTTTTCCCCTAGACATTTGTAGTTATTGGTTTCGAGTATCAGATTTGCGAAAATTTTGATGGTGTCTCATGCATTCCTTAACTTCAAACTTCCATATCCCGCGAACGGATGGACGAACTCGAGAAATTCCGGTTGCATGTGAAAGTAGAAAGTCGCCCGATTACAACGGTATGTGTATTTTTACTCTAGGCCCTAGTAGTTATTGATTTCAAGTATCAGACTTGCGAAAATTGTGATGGTTTCTCAACCATTCCTTAACTTCAAACTCCCATATCTCGCGAACGGATTGACGAACTCGAGAATTTCCTATTGCATCTGAAAGCAGAAACTCGCCCGATTACAAAGATATGTGTGTTTTCCACCTAGGCCTTTGTAGTTGTTGGATTCGAGTATCAGACTTGCGAAAATTTTGATGGTTTCTCAACCATACAATAACTTCAAACTCCCATATCTCGCGAACGGATTGACGAACTCGAGAATTTCCTATTGCATCTGACAGCAGAAACTCGCCCGATTACAATGGTATGTGTATTTTTCCCCTAGGCATTTATAGTTATTGATTTCGAGTATCAGACTTCCGAAAATTTTGATGGTTTCTCTACCATTCCTTAATTTCCAACTCCCATATCTCGCGAACGGATTGACGAACTCGAGAAATTCCTGTTGCATCTGAAGGTAGAAACACGCCCGATTACAAAGGTATGTGTATTTTTCCCCTAGGCCATTGTAGTTATTGGTTTCGCGTATCAGACTTGCTAATATTTTGATGGTTTCTCAAGCATTCCTTAACTTCAAACCCCCCTATCTCGCGAACGGAATGACGAACTCGAGAAATTCCTGTTGCATCTGGAAGTAGAAACTCGCCCGATTACAATGGTGTGTGTATTTTTCCCCTAGGCCATTGTAGTTATTGGTTTCGCGTATCAGACTTGCTAATATTTTGATGGTTTCTCAAGCATTCCTTAACTTCAAACCCCCCTATCTCGCGAACGGAATGACGAACTCGAGAAATTCCTGTTGCATCTGAAAGTAGAAACACGCCCGATTACAATGGTGTGTGTACTTTTCCCCTAGGCCATTCCAGTTATTGGTTTCGAGTATCAGACTTGCGAATATTTTGATGGATTCTCAAGCATTCCTTAACTTCAAACTCCCATATCTCGCGAACGGATTGACGAACTCGAGAAATTCCTGTTGCATCTGAAAATAGAAACACGCCCGATTACAAAGGTATGTGCATTTTTCCCCTGGGCCATTGTAGTTATTGGTTTCGCGTATCAGACTTGCGAAAATTTTGATGGTTTCTCAAGCATTCCTTAACTTCAAACTCCCATACCTCGCGAACGGATTGGCGAACTCGAGAAATTCCTGTTGCATCTGAAAGTGGAAACTCGCCCGATTACAATGGTGTGTGTACTTTTCCCCTAGGCCATTCCAGTTGTTGGTTTCGAGTATCAGACTTGCGAAAATTTTGATGGTTTCTCAACCACTCCTTAACTTCAAACTCCCGTATCTCGCGAACGGATTGACGAACTCGAAAAATTCCTATTGCATCTGAAAGTAGAAACACGCCCGATTAGGAAGGTATGTGTATTTTTGCCTAGGCCATTGTAGTTATTGGTTTCGAGTATCAGACTTGCGAAAATTTTGATGGTTTCTCAACCACTCCTTAACTTCAAACTCCCATATCTCGCGAACGGATTGACGAACTCGAGAAATTCCTGTTGCATCTGAAAGTAGTTACACGCCCGATTACAAAGGTATGTGTATTTTTCCCCTAGGCCATTGTAGTTATTGGTTTCGCGTATCAGACTAGCTAATATTTTGATGGTTTCTCAACCACTCCTTAACTTCAAACTCCCATATCTCGCGAACGGATTGACGAACTCGAGAAATTCCTATTGCATCTGAAAGCAGAAACTAGCCCGATTACAAAGCTATGTGTATTTTTCCCCTAGGCCATTGTAGTTATTGGTTTCGCGTATCAGACTTGCTAATATTTTGATGGTTTCTCAAGCATTCCTTAACTTCCAACCCCCATATCTCACGAACGGATTGACGAACTCGAGAAATTCCTGTTGCATCTGAAAGCAGAAACTCGCCCGATTACAATGGTGTGTGTACTTTTCCCCTAGGCCATTCCAGTTATCGGTTTCGAGAATCAGACCAGCAAAAATTTTGATGGTTTCTCAACCATTCCTTAACTTCAAACTCCCATATCTCGCGAACGGACTAACGAACTCGAGAATTTCCTATTGCATCTGAAAGCAGAAACTAGCCCGATTACAAAGGTATGTGTATTTTTCCCCTAGGCCATAGTAGTTATTTGTTTCGAGTATCAGACTTGCGAAAATTGTGATGGTTTCTCAATCATTCCTTAACTTCAAACTCCCATATCTCGCGAACGGAATGACGTACACGAGAAATTCCGGTTGCATCTGGAAGAAGAAACTCTCCCGATTACAACGGTATGTGTATTTTTCCCCTAAGCCTTTGTAGTTATTGGTTTCGAGTATCAGACTTGCGAAAATTTTGATGGTTTCTCAACCGTTCCTTAATTTCAAACTCCCATATCTCGCGAACGGATTGACGAACTCGAGAAATTCCTGTTGCATCTGAAGGTAGAAACACGCCCGATTACAACGGTATGTGTATTTTTGCCCTAGGCCATAGTAGTTATTGGTTTCGAGTATCAGACCTTCGAAAATTTTGATGGTTTCTCAAGCATTCCTTAACTTCATACTCCCATATCTCGCGAACGGATTGACGAACTCAATTATTTCCTGTTGCATCTGAAAGTAGAAACTCGGCCGATTACAATGGTGTGTGTACATTTCCCCTAGGTCATTCCAGTTATTCGTTTCTAGCATCAGAATTGCGAAAATTTTGATTGTTTCTCAACCATTCCTTAACTTCAAAATCCCATATCTCGCAAACGGATTGACGAACACGAGAAATTCCGGTTGCACCTGGAAGAAGAAACTCTCCCGACTACAACGGTATGTGAATTTTGCCCCTAAGCCTTTGTAGTTATTGGTTTCGAGTATCAGACTTGCGAAAATTTTGATGGTTTCTCAACCGTTCCTTAATTTCAAACTCCCATATCTCGCGAACGGATTGTCGAGCTCGAGAAATTCCTGTTGCATCTGAAAGTAGAAACTCGCCCGATTACAAAGGTATTTGTATTTTTCCCCTAGGCCTTTGCAGTTATTGGTTTCGAGTATCAGACTTGCGAAAATTTTGATGGTTTCTCAAGCATTCCTTAACTTCAAACTCCCATATCGCGCGAAAAGATTGTCGAACTCGATTATTTCCTGTTGCATCTGAAAGTAGAAAGTCGACCGATTACAATGGTGTGTGTACTTTTCCCCCAGGTCATTCCAGTTATTCGTTTTTAGCATCAGACTTGCGAAAATTTTGATGGTTTCTCAAGCATTCCTTAACTTCAAACTCCCATATCGCGCGAAAAGATTGTCGAACTCGATTATTTCCTGTTGCATCTGAAAGTAGAAAGTCGACCGATTACAATGGTGTCTGTACTTTTCCCCCAGGTCATTCCAGTTATTCGTTTTTAGCATCAGAATTGCGAAAATTTTGATGGTTTCTCAACCATTCCTTAACTTCAAACTCCCATATCTCGCGAACGGATTGACGAACTCGAGAAATTCCTGTTGCATCTGAAAGTAGAAACTCGCCCGATTACAAAGGTATGTGTATTTTTCCCCTAGGCCATAGTAGTTATTCGTTTCGAGTATCAGACTTGCGAAAACTGTGATGGTCTCTCAACCATTCCTTAACTTCAAACTCCCATATCTCGCGAACGGATTGACGAACTCGAGGAATTCCTATTGCATCTGAAAGTAGAAACTCGCCCCATTACAATGGTGTGTGTACTTTTCCCCTAAGCCTTTGTAGTTATTGTTTTCGAGTATCAGACTTGCGAAAATTTTGATGGTTTCTCAACCGTTCCTTAATTTCAAACTCCCATATCTCGCGAACGGATTGACGAACCCGAGAAATTCCTGTTGCATCTGAAACCAGAAACTCGTCCGATTACAACGGAATGTGTATTTTTGCCCTAGGCCATAGTCGTTATTGGTTTCGAGTATCAGACCTTCGAAAATTTTGATGGTTTCTCAAGCATTCCTTAACTTCAAACTCCCATATCTCGCGAACGGATTGACGAACTCAATTATTTCCTGTTGCATCTGAAAGTAGAAAGTCGACCGATTACAATGGTGTGTGTACTTTTCCCCCAGGTCATTCCAGTTATTCGTTTCTAGCATCAGAATTGCGAAAACTTTGATGGCTTCTCAACCATTCCTTAACTTCAAACTCCCATATCTCGCGAACGGATTGACCTACTCGAGAAATTCCTGTTGCATCTGAAAGTAGAAACTCGCCCAATTACAAAGGTGTGTGTATTTTTCCCCTAGGCCACAGTAGTTATTGGTTTCGAGTATCAGACTTGCAAAAATTGTGATTGTTTCTCAACCATTCCTTACCTTCAAACACCCATATCTCGCGAACGGAATGACGAACTCGATTATTTCCTGTTGCATCTGAAAGTAGAAAGTCGACCGATTACAATGGTATGTGCACTTTTCCCCCAGGTCATTCCAGTTATTGGTTCCGTGTATCAGACCGGCGAAAATTTTGATGGTTTCTCAACCATTCCTTACCTTCGAACACCCATATCTCGCGAACGGAATGACGAACTCGATTATTTCCTGTTGCATCTGAAAGTAGAAAGTCGACCGATTACAATGGTGTGTGTACTTTTCCTCCAGGTCATTCCAGTTATTCGTTTCGAGTATCAGACTTGCGAAAATTTTGATGGTTTCTCAAGCATTCCTTAACTTCAAACTCCCATATCTCGCGAACGGATTGAAGAACTCGATTATTTCCTGTTGCATCTGAAAGTAGAAACTCGACCGATTACAATGGTGTGTGTACTTTTCCCCTAGGTCATTCCAGTTATTCGTTTCTAGCATCAGAATTGCGAAAATATTGATGGCTTCTCAACCATTCCTTAACTTCAAACTCCCATATCTCGCGAACGGATTGACATACTCGAGAAATTCCTGTTGCATCTGAAAGTAGAAACTCGCCCAATTACAAAGGTATGTGTACTTTTCCCCTAGGCCACAGTAGTTATTGGTTTCGAGTATCAGACTTGCGAAAATTGTGATTGTGTCACAACCATTCCTTAACTTCAAACTCCCATATCTCGCGAACGGATTGACATACTCGAGAAATTCCTGTTGCCTCTGAAAGTAGAAAGTCGACCGATTACAATGATGTGTGTATTTTTCCCCTAGGTCATTCCAGTTATTCGTTTCTAGCATCAGAATTGCGAAAACTTTGATGGCTTCTCAACCATTCCTTAACTTCAAACTCCCATATCTCGCGAACGGATTGACCTACTCGAGAAATTCCTGTTGCATCTGAAAGTAGAAACTCGCCCAATTACAAAGGTATGTGTATTTTTCCCCTAGGCCACAGTAGTTATTGGTTTCGAGTATCAGACTTGCGAAAATTGTGATTGTTTCTCAACCATTCCTTACCTTCAAACACCCATATCTCGCGAACGGAATGACGAACTCGATTATTTCCTGTTGCTTCTGAAAGTAGAAAGTCGACCGATTACAATGGTGTGTGCACTTTTCCCCCAGGTCATTCCAGTTATTGGTTCCGTGTATCAGACCGGCGAAAATTTTGATGGTTTCTCAACCATTCCTTACCTTCGAACACCCATATCTCGCGAACGGAATGACGAACTCGATTATTTCCTGTTGCATCTGAAAGTAGAAAGTCGACCGATTACAATGGTGTGTGTACTTTTCCTCCAGGTCATTCCAGTTATTCGTTTCGAGTATCAGACTTGCGAAAATTTTGATGGTTTCTCAAGCATTCCTTAACTTCAAACTCCCATATCTCGCGAACGGATTGAAGAACTCGATTATTTCCTGTTGCATCTGAAAGTAGAAACTCGACCGATTACAATGGTGTGTGTACTTTTCCCCTAGGTCATTCCAGTTATTCGTTTCTAGCATCAGAATTGCGAAAATATTGATGGCTTCTCAACCATTCCTTAACTTCAAACTCCCATATCTCGCGAACGGATTGACATACTCGAGAAATTCCTGTTGCATCTGAAAGTAGAAACTCGCCCAATTACAAAGGTATGTGTACTTTTCCCCTAGGCCACAGTAGTTATTGGTTTCGAGTATCAGACTTGCGAAAATTGTGATTGTGTCACAACCATTCCTTAACTTCAAACTCCCATATCTCGCGAACGGATTGACATACTCGAGAAATTCCTGTTGCATCTGAAAGTAGAAACTCGCCCGATTACAAAGGTATGTGTATTCTTCGCCTAGGCCATAGTAGTTATTCTTTTCGAGTATCAGACTTGCGAAAACTGTGATGGTCTCTCAACCATTCCTTAACTTCAAACTCCCATATCTCGCGAACGGATTGACGAACTCGAGCAATTCCTGTTGCATCTGAAAGTAGAAACTCGCCCCATTACAATGGTGTGTGTACTTTTCCCCTAAGCCTTTGTAGTTATTGTTTTCGAGTATCAGACTTGCGAAAATTTTGATGGTTTCTCAAGCATTCCTTAACTTCAAACTCCCATATCGCGCGAAAAGATTGTCGAACTCGATTATTTCCTGTTGCATCTGAAAATAGAAAGTCGACCGATTACAATGGTGTGTGTACTTTTCCCCCAGGTCATTCCAGTTATTCGTTTCTAGCATCAGAATTGCGAAAACTTTGATGGCTTCTCAACCATTCCTTAACTTCAAACTCCCATATCTCGCGAACGGATTGACCTACTCGAGAAATTCCTGTTGCATCTGAAAGTAGAAACTCGCCCAATTACAAAGGTATGTGTATTTTTCCCCTAGGCCACAGTAGTTATTGGTTTCGAGTATCAGACTTGCGAAAATTGTGATTGTTTCTCAACCATTCCTTACCTTCGAACACCCATATCTCGCGAACGGAATGACGAACTCGATTATTTCCTGTTGCATCTGAAAGTAGAAAGTCGACCGATTACAATGGTGTGTGTACTTTTCCCCTAGGCCATTCCAGTTATTGGTTTGGAGTATCAGACTTGCGAAAATTTTGATGGTTTCTCAACCGTTCCTTAACTTCAAACTCCCATATCTCGCGAACGGATTGACATACTCGAGAAATTCCTGTTGCATCTGAAACCAGAAACTCGTCCGATTACAACGGAATGTGTATTTTTGCCCTAGGCCATAGTCGTTATTGGTTTCGAGTATCAGACCTTCGAAAATTTTGATGGTTTCTCAAGCATTCCTTAACTTCAAACTCCCATATCTCGCGAACGGATTGACGAACTCAATTATTTCCTGTTGCATCTGAAAGTAGAAAGTCGACCGATTACAATGGTGTGTGTACTTTTCCCCCAGGTCATTCCAGTTATTCGTTTCTAGCATCAGAATTGCGAAAACTTTGATGGCTTCTCAACCATTCCTTAACTTCAAACTCCCATATCTCGCGAACGGATTGACCTACTCGAGAAATTCCTGTTGCATCTGAAAGTAGAAACTCGCCCAATTACAAAGGTATGTGTATTTTTCCCCTAGGCCACAGTAGTTATTGGTTTCGAGTATCAGACTTGCGAAAATTGTGATTGTTTCTCAACCATTCCTTACCTTCAAACACCCATATCTCGCGAACGGAATGACGAACTCGATTATTTCCTGTTGCATCTGAAAGTAGAAAGTCGACCGATTACAATGGTGTGTGCACTTTTCCCCCAGGTCATTCCAGTTATTGGTTTCGTGTATCAGACCGGCGAAAATTTTGATGGTTTCTCAACCATTCCTTACCTTCGAACACCCATATCTCGCGAACGGAATGACGAACTCGATTATTTCCTGTTGCATCTGAAAGTAGAAAGTCGACCGATTACAATGGTGTGTGTACTTTTCCTCCAGGTCATTCCAGTTATTCGTTTCGAGTATCAGACTTGCGAAAATTTTGATGGTTTCTCAAGCATTCCTTAACTTCAAACTCCCATATCTCGCGAACGGATTGAAGAACTCGATTATTTCCTGTTGCATCTGAAAGTAGAAACTCGACCGATTACAATGGTGTGTGTACTTTTCCCCTAGGTCATTCCAGTTATTCGTTTCTAGCATCAGAATTGCGAAAATATTGATGGCTTCTCAACCATTCCTTAACTTCAAACTCCCATATCTCGCGAACGGATTGACATACTCGAGAAATTCCTGTTGCATCTGAAAGTAGAAACTCGCCCAATTACAAAGGTATGTGTACTTTTCCCCTAGGCCACAGTAGTTATTGGTTTCGAGTATCAGACTTGCGAAAATTGTGATTGTGTCACAACCATTCCTTAACTTCAAACTCCCATATCTCGCGAACGGATTGACATACTCGAGAAATTCCTGTTGCCTCTGAAAGTAGAAAGTCGACCGATTACAATGATGTGTGTATTTTTCCCCTAGGTCATTCCAGTTATTCGTTTCTAGCATCAGAATTGCGAAAACTTTGATGGCTTCTCAACCATTCCTTAACTTCAAACTCCCATATCTCGCGAACGGATTGACCTACTCGAGAAATTCCTGTTGCATCTGAAAGTAGAAACTCGCCCAATTACAAAGGTATGTGTATTTTTCCCCTAGGCCACAGTAGTTATTGGTTTCGAGTATCAGACTTGCGAAAATTGTGATTGTTTCTCAACCATTCCTTACCTTCAAACACCCATATCTCGCGAACGGAATGACGAACTCCATTATCTCCTGTTGCATCTGAAAGTAGAAAGTCGACCGATTACAATGGTGTGTGCACTTTTCCCCCAGGTCATTCCAGTTATTGGTTCCGTGTATCAGACCGGCGAAAATTTTGATGGTTTCTCAACCATTCCTTACCTTCGAACACCCATATCTCGCGAACGGAATGACGAACTCGATTATTTCCTGTTGCATCTGAAAGTAGAAAGTCGACCGATTACAATGGTGTGTGTACTTTTCCTCCAGGTCATTCCAGTTATTCGTTTCGAGTATCAGACTTGCGAAAATTTTGATGGTTTCTCAAGCATTCCTTAACTTCAAACTCCCATATCTCGCGAACGGATTGAAGAACTCGATTATTTCCTGTTGCATCTGAAAGTAGAAACTCGACCGATTACAATGGTGTGTGTACTTTTCCCCTAGGTCATTCCAGTTATTCGTTTCTAGCATCAGAATTGCGAAAATATTGATGGCTTCTCAACCATTCCTTAACTTCAAACTCCCATATCTCGCGAACGGATTGACATACTCGAGAAATTCCTGTTGCATCTGAAAGTAGAAACTCGCCCAATTACAAAGGTATGTGTACTTTTCCCCTAGGCCACAGTAGTTATTGGTTTCGAGTATCAGACTTGCGAAAATTGTGATTGTGTCACAACCATTCCTTAACTTCAAACTCCCATATCTCGCGAACGGATTGACATACTCGAGAAATTCCTGTTGCATCTGAAAGTAGAAACTCGCCCGATTACAAAGGTATGTGTATTCTTCCCCTAGGCCATAGTAGTTATTCTTTTCGAGTATCAGACTTGCGAAAACTGTGATGGTCTCTCAACCATTCCTTAACTTCAAACTCCCATATCTCGCGAACGGATTGACGAACTCGAGCAATTCCTGTTGCATCTGAAAGTAGAAACTCGCCCCATTACAATGGTGTGTGTACTTTTCCCCTAGGTCATTCCAGTTATTCGTTTCTAGCATCAGAATTGCGAAAATTTTGATGGCTTCTCAACCATTCCTTAACTTCAAACTCCCATATCTCGCGAACGGATTGACGAACTCGAGGAATTCCTGTTGCATCTGAAAGTAGAAACTCGCCCCATTACAATGGTGTGTGTACTTTTCCCCTAGGCCATTCCAGTTATTCGTTTCTAGCATCAGAATTGCGAAAATTTTGATGGCTTCTCAACCATTCCTTAACTTCAAACTCCCATATCTCGCGAACGGATTGACGAATCCGAAAAATTTCTGTTGCATCTGAAAATAGAAACTCTCCCGATTACAACGCTATGTGTATTTTTCCCTTAGGCCATTGTAGTTATTGGTTTCGAGCATCAGACTTGCGAAAATTGTGATGGTCTCTCAACCATTCCTTATTTTCAAACTCCCATATCTCGCGAACGGATTGACGAACTAGAGGAATTCCTGTTGCATCTGAAAGTAGAAACTCGCCCGATTACAAAGATATGTGTATTTTACCCCTAGGCCATAGTAGTTATTGGTTTCGAGTATCAGACATGCGAAAATTGTGATGGTCTCCCAACCATTCCTTATTTTCAAACTCCCATATCTCGCGAACGGATTGACGAACTCGAGGAATTCCTGTTGCATCTGAAAGTAGAAACTCGCCCCATTACAATGGTGTGTGAACTTTTCCCCTAGACCATTCCAGTTATTGGTTTCGAGTATCAGACTTGCGAAAACTTTGATGGTTTCTCAAGCATTCCTTAACTTCAAACACCCATATCTCGCGAACGGAATGACGAACTAGATTATTTCCTGTTGCATCTGAAAGTAGAAAGTCGACCGATTACAATGGTGTGTGTACTTTTCCCCTAGGTCATTTCAGTTATTCGTTTCTAGCATCTGAATTGCGAGAATTTTGATGGTTTCTCAACCATTCCTTAACTTCAAACTGCCATATCTCGCGAACGGATTGACATACTCGAGAAATTCCTGTTGCATCTGATAGTAGAAACTCGCCCAATTACAAAGGTATGTGTATTTTTCCCCTAGGCCTCAGTAGTTATTGGTTTCGAGTATCAGACTTGCGAACATTGTGATTGTTTCTTAACCATTCCTTACCTTCAAACACCCATATCTCGCGAACGGAATGACGAACTCGATTATTTCCTGTTGCATCTGAAAGCCGAAACTCGACCGATTACAATGGTGTGTGTACTTTTCCCCTAGGTCATTCCAGTTATTGGTTTCGAGTATCAGACTTGCGAAAATTTTGATGGTTTCTCAAGCATTCCTTCACTTCAAACTCCCATATCTCGCGAACGGATTGAAGAACTCGATTATTTCCTGTTGCATCTGAAAGTAGAAACTCGACCGATTACAATGGTGTGTGTACTTTTCCCCTAGGTCATTCCAGTTATTCGTTTCTAGCATCAGAATTGCGAAAATTTTGATGGCTTCTCAACCATTCCTTAACTTCAAACTCCCATATCTCGCGAACGGATTGACGAACTCGAGGAATTCCTGTTGCATCTGAAAGTAGAAACTCGCCCCATTACAATGGTGTGTGTACTTTTCCCCTAGGCCATTCCCGTTATTCGTTTCTAGCATCAGAATTGCGAAAATTTTGATGGCTTCTCAACCATTCCTTAACTTCAAACTCCCATATCTCGCGAACGGATTGACGAATCCGAAAAATTTCTGTTGCATCTGAAAATAGAAACTCTCCCGATTACAACGCTATGTGTATTTTTCCCTTAGGCCATTGTAGTTGTTGGTTTCGAGCATCAGACTTGCGAAAATTGTGATGGTCTCTCAACCATTCCTTATTTTCAAACTCCCATATCTCGCGAACGGATTGACGAACTAGAGGA
Source organism: Ptiloglossa arizonensis (assembly GCF_051014685.1). NCBI lineage: Eukaryota > Metazoa > Arthropoda > Insecta > Hymenoptera > Colletidae > Ptiloglossa > Ptiloglossa arizonensis. Next base: position 12,029 of record NW_027478787.1, on the reverse strand, counting down.
ATTCCTGTTGCATCTGAAAGTAGAAACTCGCCCGATTACAAAGATATGTGTATTTTACCCCTAGGCCATAGTAGTTATTGGTTTCGAGTATCAGACATGCGAAAATTGTGATGGTCTCCCAACCATTCCTTATTTTCAAACTCCCATATCTCGCGAACGGATTGACGAACTCGAGGAATTCCTGTTGCATCTGAAAGTAGAAACTCGCCCCATTACAATGGTGTGTGAACTTTTCCCCTAGGCCATTCCAGTTATTGGTTTCTAGCATCAGAATTGCGAAAATTTTGATGGCTTCTCAACCATTCCTTAACTTCAAACACCCATATCTCGCGAACGGAATGACGAACTAGATTATTTCCTGTTGCATCTGAAAGTAGAAAGTCGACCGATTACAATGGTGTGTGTACTTTTCCCCTAGGTCATTTCAGTTATTCGTTTCTAGCATCTGAATTGCGAGAATTTTGATGGTTTCTCAACCATTCCTTAACTTCAAACTGCCATATCTCGCGAACGGATTGACATACTCGAGAAATTCCTGTTGCATCTGAAAGTAGAAACTCGCCCCATTACAATTGTGTGTGTACTTTTCCCCTAGGTCATTCCAGTTATTCGTTTCTAGCATCAGAATTGCGAAAATTTTGATGGCTTCTCAACCATTCCTTAACTTCAAACTCCCATATCTCGCGAACGGATTGACATACTCGAGAAATTCCTGTTGCATCTGAAAGTAGAAACTCGCCCAATTACAAAGGTATGTGTATTTTTCCCCTAGGCCACAGTAGTTATTGGTTTCGAGTATCAGACATGCGAAAATTGTGATGGTCTCTCAACCGTTCCTTATATTCAAACTCCCATATCTCGCGAACGGATTGACGAACTCGAGGAATTCCTGTTGCATCTGAAAGTAGAAACTCGCCCCATTACAATGGTGTGTGTACTTTTCCCCTAAGCCATTCCAGTTATTGGTTTCGAGTATCAGACTTGCGAAAATTTTGATGGTTTCTCAAGCATTCCTTAACTTCAAAATCCCATATCTCGCGAACGGATTGAAGAACTCGATTATTTCCTGTTGCAACTGAAAGTAGAAACTCGACCGATTACAATGGTGTTTGTACTTTTCCCCTAGGCCATTCCAGTTATTGGTTTCGAGTATCAGACTTGCGAAAATTGTGATTGTTTCTCAACCATTCCTTACCTTCAAACACCCATATCTCGCGAACGGATTGACGAACTCGAGAAATTCCTGTTGCATCTGAGAATAGAAACTCTCCCGATTACAACGCTATGCGTATTTTTCCCTTAGGCCATCGTAGTTATTGGTTTCGAGTATCAGACTTGCGAAAACTGTGATGGTCTCTCAACCATTCCTTATATTCAAACTCCCATATCTCGCGAACGGATTGACGAACTCGTGGAATTCCTGTTGCATCTGAAAGCAGAAACTCGCCCCATTACAATGGTGTGTGTACTTTTCCCCTAGGTCATTCCAGTTATTCGTTTCTAGCATCAGAATTGCGAAAATTTTGATGGCTTCTCAAACAATCCTTAACTTCAAACTCCCATATCTCGCGAACGGATTGACATACTTGAGAAATTCCTGTTGCATCTGAAAGTAGAATCTCGCCCAATTACAAAGGTATGTGTATTTCTCCCCTAGGCCATAGTAGTTACTGGTTTCGAGTATCAGACTTGCGAAAATTGTGATTGTTTCACAACCATTCCTTACCTTCAAACACCCATATCTCGCGAACGGAATGACGAACTCGATTATTTCCTGTTGCATCTGAAAGTAGAAAGTCGACCGATTACAATGGTGTGTGTACTTTTCCCCTAGGTCATTTCAGTTATTCGTTTCTAGCATCTGAATTGCGAGAATTTTGATGGTTTCTCAACCATTCCTTAACTTCAAACTGCCATATCTCGCGAACGGATTGACATACTCGAGAAATTCCTGTTGCATCTGAAAGTAGAAACTCGCCCCATTACAATGGTGTGTGTACTTTTCCCCTAGGTCATTCCAGTTATTCGTTTCTAGCATCAGAATTGCGAAAATTTTGATGGCTTCTCAACCATTCCTTAACTTCAAACTCCCATATCTCGCGAACGGATTGACATACTCGAGAAATTCCTGTTGCATCTGAAAGTAGAAACTCGCCCAATTACAAAGGTATGTGTATTTTTCCCCTAGGCCACAGTAGTTATTGGTTTCGAGTATCAGACATGCGAAAATTGTGATGGTCTCTCAACCGTTCCTTATATTCAAACTCCCATATCTCGCGAACGGATTGACGAACTCGAGGAATTCCTGTTGCATCTGAAAGTAGAAACTCGCCCCATTACAATGGTGTGTGTACTTTTCCCCTAAGCCATTCCAGTTATTGGTTTCGAGTATCAGACTTGCGAAAATTTTGATGGTTTCTCAAGCATTCCTTAACTTCAAAATCCCATATCTCGCGAACGGATTGAAGAACTCGATTATTTCCTGTTGCAACTGAAAGTAGAAACTCGACCGATTACAATGGTGTTTGTACTTTTCCCCTAGGCCATTCCAGTTATTGGTTTCGAGTATCAGACTTGCGAAAATTGTGATTGTTTCTCAACCATTCCTTACCTTCAAACACCCATATCTCGCGAACGGATTGACGAACTCGAGAAATTCCTGTTGCATCTGAGAATAGAAACTCTCCCGATTACAACGCTATGCGTATTTTTCCCTTAGGCCATCGTAGTTATTGGTTTCGAGTATCAGACTTGCGAAAACTGTGATGGTCTCTCAACCATTCCTTATATTCAAACTCCCATATCTCGCGAACGGATTGACGAACTCGTGGAATTCCTGTTGCATCTGAAAGCAGAAACTCGCCCCATTACAATGGTGTGTGTACTTTTCCCCTAGGTCATTCCAGTTATTCGTTTCTAGCATCAGAATTGCGAAAATTTTGATGGCTTCTCAAACATTCCTTAACTTCAAACTCCCATATCTCGCGAACGGATTGACATACTTGAGAAATTCCTGTTGCATCTGAAAGTAGAATCTCGCCCAATTACAAAGGTATGTGTATTTCTCCCCTAGGCCACAGTAGTTACTGGTTTCGAGTATCAGACTTGCGAAAATTGTGATTGTTTCACAACCATTCCTTACCTTCAAACACCCATATCTCGCGAACGGAATGACGAACTCGATTATTTCCTGTTGCATCTGAAAGTAGAAAGTCGACCGATTACAATGGTGTGTGTACTTTTCCCCCAGGTCATTCCAGTTATTGGTTTCGAGTATCAGACCGGCGAAAATTTTGATGGTTTCTCAACCATTCCTTACCTTCAAACACCCATATCTCGCGAACGGAATGACGAACTCGATTATTTCCTGTTGCATCTGAAAGTAGAAAGTCGACCGATTACAATGGTGTGTGTACTTTTCCCCTAGGTCATTCCAGTTATTGGTTTCGAGTCGCAGGACCGCGAAAATTTTGATGGTTTCTGAACCATTCCTTACCTTCAAAACTCATATCTCGCGAACGGAATGACGAACTCGAGAAATTCCTGTTGTATCTGAAAGTAGAAACTCACCCGATTACAATGGTGTGTGTACTTTTCCCCTAGGCCATTCCAGTTATTGGTTTCGAGTATCAGACTTGCGAAAATTTATATGGTTTCTCAACCATTCCTTAACTCCAAACTCCCATATCTCGCGAACGGATTGACGAACTCGATTATTTCCTGTTGCATCTGAAAGTAGAAAGTCGACCGATTACAATGGTGTGTGTACTTTTCCCCCAGGACATTCCTGTTATTCGCTTCTAGCATCAGAATTGCGAAAATTTTGATGGTTTCTCAACCATTCCTTAACTTCAAACTCCCATATCTCGCGAACGGATTGACGAACTCGAGAAATTCCTGTTGCATCTGAAAGTAGAAACTCGCCCGATTACAAAGATATGTGTATTTTTCCCGTAGGCCATAGTAGTTATTGGTTTCGACTATCAGACTTGCGAAAATTGTGATGGTCTCTCAACCATTCCTCATCTTCAAACTCCCATATCTCGCGAACGGATTGACGCACTCGAGGAATTCCTGTTGCATCTGAAAATAGAAACTCGCCCCATTACAATGGTGTGTGTACTTTTCCCCTAGGCCATTCCAGTTATTGGTTTCGAGTATCACACTTGCGAAAATTTTGATGGTTTGTCAACCATTCCTTAACTACAAACTCCCATATCTCGCGAACCGATTGACGAACTGGATTATTTCCTGTTGCATCTGAAACCAGAAACTCGTCCGATTACAACGGTATGTGTATTTTTGCCCTAGGCCATAGTTGTTATTGGTTTCGAGTATCAGACTTGCGAAAATATTGATGGTTTCACAACCATTCCTTAACTTCAAACTCCCATATCTCGCGAACGGATTGACGAACTCGAGAAATTCCTCTTGCATCTGAAAGCAGACTCTCGCTCGATTACAATGGTATGCGTATTTTTGCCCTAGGCCACAGTAGTTATTGGTTTCGAGTATCAGACTTGCGAAAATTTTGATGGTTTCTCAACCTTTCCTTAACTTCAAACTCCCATATCTCGCGAACGGATTGACGAACTCAAGAAATTCCTGTTCCATCTGAATGTAGAAACTCGCCCGATTACAAAGGTATGTGTATTTTTCCCCTAGGCCTTTGTAGTCATTGGTTTCGCGTATCAGACTTGCGCAAATTTTGATAGTTTCTCAAGCATTCCTTAACTTCAAACTCACATATCTCGCGAACGGATTGCCGAATCCGAAAAATGTCTGTTGCATCTGAAAGTAGAAACTCTCCCGATTACAACGGTATGTCTACTTTTCCCCTGAGCCTTTGTAGTTGTTGGTTTCGAGAATCAGACTTGCGAAAATTTTGATGGTTTCTCAACCATTCCTTAACTTCAAACTCACATATCTCGCGAACGGATTGACGAACTCGAGAAATTCCTGTTGCATCTGAATGTTGAAACCCGCCCGATTACAATGGTGTGTGTACTTTTCCCCTGGGCCGTTTCAATTATTGGTTTCGAGTATCAGACCTGCGAAAATTTTGATGGTTTCTCAACCATTCCTTAAATTCAAGCTACCATATCTCGCGAACGGAATGACGAACTCGAGAAATTCCTGTTGCATCTGAAAGTAGAAACTCGCCCGATTACAATGGTGTGTGTACTTATCCCCTAGGCCATTCCAGTTATTGGTTTCGAGTATCAGACTTGCGAAAATTTTGATGGTTTCTCAACCATTCCTTACCTTCAAACACCCATATCTCGCGAACGGATTGACGAACTCGAGAAATTCCTGTTGCATCTGAGAATAGAAACTCTCCCGATTACAACGCTATGCGTATTTTTCCCTTAGGCCATCGTAGTTATTGGTTTCGAGTATCAGACTTGCGAAAACTGTGATGGTCTCTCAACCATTCCTTATATTCAAACTCCCATATCTCGCGAACGGATTGACGAACTCGTGGAATTCCTGTTGCATCTGAAAGCAGAAACTCGCCCCATTACAATGGTGTGTGTACTTTTCCCCTAGGTCATTCCAGTTATTCGTTTCTAGCATCAGAATTGCGAAAATTTTGATGGCTTCTCAAACAATCCTTAACTTCAAACTCCCATATCTCGCGAACGGATTGACATACTTGAGAAATTCCTGTTGCATCTGAAAGTAGAATCTCGCCCAATTACAAAGGTATGTGTATTTCTCCCCTAGGCCATAGTAGTTACTGGTTTCGAGTATCAGACTTGCGAAAATTGTGATTGTTTCACAACCATTCCTTACCTTCAAACACCCATATCTCGCGAACGGAATGACGAACTCGATTATTTCCTGTTGCATCTGAAAGTAGAAAGTCGACCGATTACAATGGTGTGTGTACTTTTCCCCTAGGTCATTTCAGTTATTCGTTTCTAGCATCTGAATTGCGAGAATTTTGATGGTTTCTCAACCATTCCTTAACTTCAAACTGCCATATCTCGCGAACGGATTGACATACTCGAGAAATTCCTGTTGCATCTGAAAGTAGAAACTCGCCCCATTACAATGGTGTGTGTACTTTTCCCCTAGGTCATTCCAGTTATTCGTTTCTAGCATCAGAATTGCGAAAATTTTGATGGCTTCTCAACCATTCCTTAACTTCAAACTCCCATATCTCGCGAACGGATTGACATACTCGAGAAATTCCTGTTGCATCTGAAAGTAGAAACTCGCCCAATTACAAAGGTATGTGTATTTTTCCCCTAGGCCACAGTAGTTATTGGTTTCGAGTATCAGACATGCGAAAATTGTGATGGTCTCTCAACCGTTCCTTATATTCAAACTCCCATATCTCGCGAACGGATTGACGAACTCGAGGAATTCCTGTTGCATCTGAAAGTAGAAACTCGCCCCATTACAATGGTGTGTGTACTTTTCCCCTAAGCCATTCCAGTTATTGGTTTCGAGTATCAGACTTGCGAAAATTTTGATGGTTTCTCTAGCATTCCTTAACTTCAAAATCCCATATCTCGCGAACGGATTGAAGAACTCGATTATTTCCTGTTGCAACTGAAAGTAGAAACTCGACCGATTACAATGGTGTTTGTACTTTTCCCCTAGGCCATTCCAGTTATTGGTTTCGAGTATCAGACTTGCGAAAATTGTGATTGTTTCTCAACCATTCCTTACCTTCAAACACCCATATCTCGCGAACGGATTGACGAACTCGAGAAATTCCTGTTGCATCTGAGAATAGAAACTCTCCCGATTACAACGCTATGCGTATTTTTCCCTTAGGCCATCGTAGTTATTGGTTTCGAGTATCAGACTTGCGAAAACTGTGATGGTCTCTCAACCATTCCTTATATTCAAACTCCCATATCTCGCGAACGGATTGACGAACTCGTGGAATTCCTGTTGCATCTGAAAGTAGAAACTCGCCCCATTACAATGGTGTGTGTACTTTTCCCCTAGGTCATTCCAGTTATTCGTTTCTAGCATCAGAATTGCGAAAATTTTGATGGCTTCTCAAACATTCCTTAACTTCAAACTCCCATATCTCGCGAACGGATTGACATACTTGAGAAATTCCTGTTGCATCTGAAAGTAGAATCTCGCCCAATTACAAAGGTATGTGTATTTCTCCCCTAGGCCACAGTAGTTACTGGTTTCGAGTATCAGACTTGCGAAAATTGTGATTGTTTCACAACCATTCCTTACCTTCAAACACCCATATCTCGCGAACGGAATGACGAACTCGATTATTTCCTGTTGCATCTGAAAGTAGAAAGTCGACCGATTACAATGGTGTGTGTACTTTTCCCCCAGGTCATTCCAGTTATTGGTTTCGAGTATCAGACCGGCGAAAATTTTGATGGTTTCTCAACCATTCCTTACCTTCAAACACCCATATCTCGCGAACGGAATGACGAACTCGATTATTTCCTGTTGCATCTGAAAGTAGAAAGTCGACCGATTACAATGGTGTGTGTACTTTTCCCCTAGGTCATTCCAGTTATTGGTTTCGAGTCGCAGGACCGCGAAAATTTTGATGGTTTCTGAACCATTCCTTACCTTCAAAACTCATATCTCGCGAACGGAATGACGAACTCGAGAAATTCCTGTTGTATCTGAAAGTAGAAACTCACCCGATTACAATGGTGTGTGTACTTTTCCCCTAGGCCATTCCAGTTATTGGTTTCGAGTATCAGACTTGCGAAAATTTATATGGTTTCTCAACCATTCCTTAACTCCAAACTCCCATATCTCGCGAACGGATTGACGAACTCGATTATTTCCTGTTGCATCTGAAAGTAGAAAGTCGACCGATTACAATGGTGTGTGTACTTTTCCCCCAGGTCATTCCTGTTATTCGCTTCTAGCATCAGAATTGCGAAAATTTTGATGGTTTCTCAACCATTCCTTAACTTCAAACTCCCATATCTCGCGAACGGATTGACGAACTCGAGAAATTCCTGTTGCATCTGAAAGTAGAAACTCGCCCGATTACAAAGATATGTGTATTTTTCCCGTAGGCCATAGTAGTTATTGGTTTCGACTATCAGACTTGCGAAAATTGTGATGGTCTCTCAACCATTCCTCATCTTCAAACTCCCATATCTCGCGAACGGATTGACGCACTCGAGGAATTCCTGTTGCATCTGAAAATAGAAACTCGCCCCATTACAATGGTGTGTGTACTTTTCCCCTAGGCCATTCCAGTTATTGGTTTCGAGTATCACACTTGCGAAAATTTTGATGGTTTGTCAACCATTCCTTAACTACAAACTCCCATATCTCGCGAACCGATTGACGAACTGGATTATTTCCTGTTGCATCTGAAACCAGAAACTCGTCCGATTACAACGGTATGTGTATTTTTGCCCTAGGCCATAGTTGTTATTGGTTTCGAGTATCAGACTTGCGAAAATATTGATGGTTTCACAACCATTCCTTAACTTCAAACTCCCATATCTCGCGAACGGATTGACGAACTCGAGAAATTCCTCTTGCATCTGAAAGCAGACTCTCGCTCGATTACAATGGTATGCGTATTTTTGCCCTAGGCCACAGTAGTTATTGGTTTCGAGTATCAGACTTGCGAAAATTTTGATGGTTTCTCAACCTTTCCTTAACTTCAAACTCCCATATCTCGCGAACGGATTGACGAACTCAAGAAATTCCTGTTCCATCTGAATGTAGAAACTCGCCCGATTACAAAGGTATGTGTATTTTTCCCCTAGGCCTTTGTAGTCATTGGTTTCGCGTATCAGACTTGCGCAAATTTTGATAGTTTCTCAAGCATTCCTTAACTTCAAACTCACATATCTCGCGAACGGATTGCCGAATCCGAAAAATGTCTGTTGCATCTGAAAGTAGAAACTCTCCCGATTACAACGGTATGTCTACTTTTCCCCTGAGCCTTTGTAGTTGTTGGTTTCGAGAATCAGACTTGCGAAAATTTTGATGGTTTCTCAACCATTCCTTAACTTCAAACTCACATATCTCGCGAACGGATTGACGAACTCGAGAAATTCCTGTTGCATCTGAATGTTGAAACCCGCCCGATTACAATGGTGTGTGTACTTTTCCCCTGGGCCGTTTCAATTATTGGTTTCGAGTATCAGACCTGCGAAAATTTTGATGGTTTCTCAACCATTCCTTAAATTCAAGCTACCATATCTCGCGAACGGAATGACGAACTCGAGAAATTCCTGTTGCATCTGAAAGTAGAAACTCGCCCGATTACAATGGTGTGTGTACTTATCCCCTAGGCCATTCCAGTTATTGGTTTCGAGTATCAGACTTGCGAAAATTTTGATGGTTTCTCAACCATTCCTTAACTTCAAACTGCCATATCTCGCGAACGGATTGACGATCTCGAGAATTTCCTATTGCATCTGAAAGCAGAAACTCTCCCGATTACAACGGTATGTGTATTTTTCCCCTAGACTATTGTAGTTATTGGTTTCGAGTATCAGACTTGCGAAAATTTTGATGGTTTCCCAACCTTTCCTTAACTTCAAACTCCCATATCTCGCGAACGGATTGACGAACTCGAGAAATTCCTCTTGCATCTGAAAGCAGAAACTCGCTCGATTACAATGGTATGTGTATTTTTGCCCTAGGCCACAGTAGTTATTGGTTTCGAGTATCAGACTTGCGAAAATTTTGATGGTTTATCAACCGTTCCTTAATTTCAAACTCCCATATCTCGCGAACGGATTGGCGAACTCGATTATTTCCTGTTGCACCTTAAAGTAGAAACACGACCGATTACAATGGTGTGTGTACTTTTCCCCTAGGTCATTCCAGTTATTCGATTCTAGCATCAGAATTGCGAAAATTTTGATGGTTTCTCAACCATTCCTTAACTTCAAACTCCCATATCTCGCGAACGGTGTGACGAACTCGAGAAATTCCTGTTGCATCTGAAAGTAGAAACTCGCCCGATTACAAAGGAATGTGCATTTTTCCCCTAGGCCATGGTAGTTATTGGTTTCGAGTATCAGATTTGCGAAAATTTTGATGGTTTCTCAAGCATTCCTTAACTTCAAACTCCCATATCTCGCGAACGGATTGAAGAACTCGATTATTTCCTGTTGCATCTGAAAGTAGAAACTCGACCGATTACAATGGTGTGTATACTTTTCCCCTAGGTCATTCCAGTTATTCGTTTCTAGCATCAGAATTGCGAAAATTTTGATGGCTTCTCAACCATTCCTTAACTTCAAACTCCCATATCTCGCGAACGGATTGACATACTCGAGAAATTCCTGTTGCATCTGAAAGTAGAAACTCGCCCAATTACAAAGGTATGTGTATTTTTCCCCTAGGCCACAGTAGTTATTGGTTTCGAGTATCAGACTTGCGAAAATTGTGATTGTTTCTCAACCATTCCTTACCTTCAAACACCCATATCTCGCGAACGGAATGACGAACTCGATTATTTCCTGTTGCATCTGAAAGTAGAAAGTCGACCGATTACAATGGTGTGTGTACTTTTCCCCCAGGTCATTCCAGTTATTGGTTTCGAGTATCAGACCCGCGAAAATTTTGATGGTTTCTCAACCATTCCTTACCTTCAAACACCCATATCTCGCGAACGGAATGACGAACTCGATTATTTCCTGTTGCATCTGAAAGTAGAAAGTCGACCGATTACAGTGGTGTGTGTACTTTTCCCCTAGGTCATTCCAGTTATTGGTTTCGAGTATCAGGACAGCGAAAATTTTGATGGTTTCTGAACCATTCCTTACCTTCAACACCCATATCTCGCGAACGGAATGACGAACTCGAGAAATTCCTGTTGTATCTGAAAGTAGAAACTCACCCGATTACAATGGTGTGTGTACTGTTCCCCCAGGTCATTCCTGTTATTCGCTTCTAGCATCAGAATTGCGAAAATTTTGATGGTTTCTCAACCATTCCTTAACTTCAAACTCCCATATCTCGCGAACGGTGTGACGAACTCGAGAAATACCTGTTGCATCTGAAAGTAGAAACTCGCCCGATTACAAAGGAATGTGCATTTTTCCCCTAGGCCTTGGTCGTTATTGGTTTCGAGTATCAGACTTGCGAAAATTGTGATGGTTTCTCAAGCATTCCTTAACTTCAAAATCCCATATCTCGCGAACGGATTGACGAACTCGAGAAATTCCTGTTGCATCTGAAACCAGAAACTCGTCCGATTACAACGGTTTGTGTATTTTTGCCCTAGGCCATAGTAGTTATTGGTTTCGAGTATCAGACTTGCGAAAATTTTGATGGTTTCTCAACCGTTCCTTAATTTCAAACTCCCATACTTCGCGAACGGATTGACGAACTCGAGAATTTCCTATTGCATCTGAAAGCAGAAACACTCCCGATTACAACGGTGTGTGTATTTTTCCCCTAGGCTATTGTAGTTATTGGTTTCGAGTATCAGACTTGAGAAAATTTTGATGGTTTCCCAACCATTCCTTAACTTCAAACTCACATATCTCGCGAACGGATTGCCGAATCTGAAAAATGTCTGTTGCATCTGAATGTAGAAACTCTCCCGATTACAAGGGTATGTGTATTTTTCCCCTAGGCCATTCCAGTTATTGGTTTCGAGTACCAGACTTGCGAAAATTTTGATGGTTTCTCTACCGTTCCTTAGTTTCAAACTCCCATATCTCGCGAACGGATTGACGAACTCGCTTATTTCCCGTTGCATCTGAAAGTAGAAAGTCTACCGATTACAATGGTGTGTGTACTTTTCCCCTAGGTCATTCCAGTTATTCGATTCTAGCATCAGAATTGCGAAAATTTTGATGGTTTCTCAACCATTCCTTAACTTCAAACTCCGATACCTCGCGAACGGATTGGCGAACTCGAGAAGTTCCTGTTGTATCTGAAAGTAGAAACTAACCCGATTACAATGGTGTGTGTACTTTTCCCCTAGGCCATTCCAGTTATTGGTTTCGAGTATCAGACTTGCGAAAATTTATATGGTTTCTCAACCATTCCTTAACTCCAAACTCCCATATCTCGCGAACGGATTGACGAACTCG